>NC_060238.1:10674716-10993050 GCF_021155775.2 Neodiprion pinetum | reverse complement strand
GTGATTCAAAAAAAAAAAAAAAATTTTTTTTGCTTTCGCAAACAGGCTCAAAACTTTCCTTTTGGCGTGAAAAAGTGCCAGTTAAAATTCGAGCCCTTAATATTAATATTAAGGTTGTCCGCATCGCACTTTTCTATTTCCCGTAAGAATAACATGGGATAAATTTTTTTTGTACCTTCTGATTTTTATTGCTTGCCTATCGTGTGTCATAAAAAAAAATTATTGCTCAATCTCATAGAGAATTGAACGCTCTACAAAAAAGGTTTCCTATGATTTGTTGCGGAAACTAATAGTTCAAAAGTTATTTGAGGTCAAAGTTCAAGTTATCGCAAATTTTACCGTTTTTAATGCATTACAGCGAATTTCATGGTTTGATTAAAAAAATTCATCAGAAAATTTGTGTTTATCTTGAACTTAGTCTTTAGGAGACATAAATTTGTCAATAATTTTTTGCAATAATTTATAAGTACAAGTAAAATAAATAAATTTCTTCTCTTAACAAAACCAATCGTCACTAAATTTATACCTCATGTAAGTATTTTAAATGACTGAAAGAAAATTTATCGCCCTAAGATTAAACAAAAAGGAGACGGACTATGATTTCAAGGCTCACTGACGCTAAAAATTTTCTTAACGAGTATCACTGGCCTCACTTTACCAAAAAACTATTGACAAACTTATTGTTCCTTAAGACTCAGTTCAAGATAAACACAAATTTTCTGATAAATTTTTTTAATCAAACCATGAAATTCGCTGTAATAGATTAAAAACGGTAAAATTTGCGATAACTTGGACGTTGACCTCGAATAACTTTTGAACTATTAGTTTCCGCAACAAATCATAAGAGACCTTTTTTGTGGAGCGTTCAATTTTCGACAAGAATAAGTGATGGTTTTTTTTTATGACACACGATAGGCTGGCAACAAAAATCAGAAGGTGCAAAAAAAATTTTTCCCATGTTATTCTTATGGGAAATAGAAAAGCGCGATGCGGACAACTTTAACATTAATATTGAGGGCTCAAATTTTAACTGGCACTTTTTTACGCCAAAAGGAAACTTTTAAGCCTGTTTGCGAGAAAATGAAAATTTTTTGTTTTTTTTTGAATCACCCTAATATATATATATATATATATATATATATATATACATACATACATATGTATATGTATATATATATGTATATATATACATATATATAGATATATATATATATTTATATTATACATCAATATAATAGAATATAAATGAAGGTGATTGAGGTAAATAATGTAATAAAATGAAAAATGATTGTGAATGAAAAAAATTATAAAAAAACGAAATGAAATAAAAAATTAGCGAATAATCTAAAATATTCAGGATTTTTCTCATAATTATACATAATTTTAAAAAATTTAAATATTGTGGAAAAAAAATTTTTTTTTTCAATTTCCCTCTTTTCAAAGGTAAATTGAAAATTATAATATACATATATATATTCATATATACATATATATGTATATATAAATATATATATATATATATATATATATATATATATATATATGTATATGTATATATATATATGTATGTATATATATGTATATATATATATATACATATATACATATATTTTTTTACATAAATTTATAATATACATTTATATGATGGAATATAAATGAAGGTAATTAAGGTAAATAATGTAATAAAATAAAAAATGATTACGAATGAGAGAAATTATGAGAAAATAAAATAGAATAAAAAATGAGCGGATAATTAGAAATATTTAGGATATTCCCAATAATTATACATAATTTTAAAAAATTAAAATATTGTGGAAAAATTTTTTTTTTTTTTCAATTTACCTCTTTTCAAAAGTAAATTGAAAATTATAATATACATATATATATTCATATATACATATATATATATATATATGTTCATATATATATATTTATTTACATATATTCATATTATACATCCCTATAATGTAATATAAATGAAGGTAATTAAGGTAAATCATGTAATCAAAAAAAAGTGATTATGAATGAAAGAAATTAAGAAGAAATGAAATAGAATGGAAAATAAGCAAATAATTAGAAATATCTAGGATTTTCCTAATAATTATGCATAATTTTGAAAAATTGAAAAAATGTGAAAAAATTTTTTTTTTTTCAATTTCCCTCTTTTTAAAAGTAAATTCAAAATGATAATATACATATATATATTCATATATATATATGTATATAGATATATATATATTTATTTACATATATCTATATTATACATCCATATAATTGAATATAAATGAAGGTAATTAAGGTAAATAATGTAATAAAATAAAAAATGATTATAAATAAGAGAAATTATGAAAAAATGAAATAGAATAGAAGATAAGGGAATAATAAGAAATATTTAGGATTATCCTATTAATTATACATAATTTCAATGAATTGAAATATTGTGAAAAAAATTTTTTTTTTTTCAATTTCCCTTTTTTTGAAAGTGAATTGAAAATTATAATATACAAATATATATTCATATGTATATATATACATATATACATATATATATATATATATGTGTATATATATGCATATTGATATATATTTATATCATACGTTAATATACGGAATGTAAATAGAGGTCATTAGGTTAATGCATTTATTAAAATAAAGAATGATTCATTCAAATGAATTATTTTTCTTGAATTGAAGAAAAATTAATTCTTGAAAATCAAAAATATGAAAATGAAAGTATAATAATTCATCTATCTGTATGTTTTCGGTGAATTCTATAATTATTTCTAATTAATTGTATAAATATTCCGAATTACAATTTACAAAGTAAATTTAATGGGATTATCTCAAAGAATCATATTCTTATTTTGGATAATATTTGAGCGGATAATCAAAAAATATATAGGATTTTTCGCATAATTATATATAATTTTAAAAAAATTGAATAACGTTGAAATTTTTTTTTTCAAAATTTCTCTTCTCTCAAGAGTGAGTCGAAAATTATAGTATACATAAATATACATATATATATATATATATATATATATACATGTATACACATATATATATATATGCACGCACACGATATGTATATATATTTATATATGTTTATAGTATACATCAATATACAGAACATAAATAGAGGTCATTATGTTTACGGATTTATCAAATTAGGAAACGATTTATTTAAATGAATTATTTTCCTTAAATTAAAGAGAAATTGATTTTTGAAAATTAGAAATATGAAATTAAATAAATAATAATTCATCTATCTGTATATTTTCTCTGAATTTCATAATTATCTCTAATTTATTGTATGAATGGTCCAAATTACAATTGATAAAGTGAATTAAATGGCATTTTTCTAAAGAATAATATTTTCATTTTAATTAATATGTGGGCAGATGATCAAAAAATATATAGGATTTTTGCGATGATTGAATGTCATTTCAAAAAATTCAAATGATGTGAGAAAAATTTTTTTAAAAATTTCCCTTTTTCGGAAAGTAAATGAAAATTCATAATATATACATATATATATATATATACACACACACATATATAAATATATATTCATATATGTTCATATCATACATCGATATTATGAAATATCAATGAAGGTAATTAAGTTAAATAATTCAATAGAATGAAAAATAATTTATTTCAATCAATTTATTATAAATCAAAATTAATTTTCAAATATCAAAAATATGGAAATAAAAGAATAATAATGTATCTATCTGTATGTTTTCGGTAAATTCCATAATTATTTCTAATTAATTGTATACATGTTCCGAATTACAATTTCTGAAGTAAATTTAATGGAATTCTCCTAAAGAATAATATTTTTATTTCAATCGATATTCGAGCAGATAATCAAAAAATATACATGATTTTTCTCATAATTATATATGATTATGAAAAATTTGAATAACGTGAAAATATTTTTTCAAAAATTGCTCTTTTTCCGAAAGTGAGTCAAAAATTATAATATACATATATATATATATATATATATATATGCACACACACAATATATATATATATTTATAAATATTTATATCATACATAATTTACAGAATATGAATAGAGGTCATTAGGTTAATGGATTTATTAAAATAAAAAATGATTAATTTGAATGAATAATTTTTCTCAAATTGAAGAAAAATCGATCTTCAAAAATTTCACTTTATCTGAAAGTAAATGAAAATTGACAATATATATATATATTTATTTACATATATTTATATCATACATCCATATAATAGAATATAAATGAAGGTAATTAAGGTAAATCATGTTATAAAATAAAAAATGATTATGAACAAAAAAAATTATAAGAAAATAAAATAAAATAAAAAGTAAGCGAATACTTAAAAATATTTAGAATTTTTCTCATAATTATACATAATTTTGATAAATTGAAATGATGTGAAAAAAAATTTTTTTCTGAATATCCCTCTTTTTGAAAGTGAATTGCAAATTATAATATACACATATATATACACGCACACACGCATATATATATACATACAAATGTATATATATATATATATATATTTATTTATATATATTTATATTATACATTTATATAATGGAATATAAAAGAAGGTAATTGGGGTAAAAAATTAGATGAAATAAAAAATGATATGTAAGAAAAAAATTATTAAAAAATGAAATAGAATAAAAAACAAGTCGATAATTGAAAATATTGAGGATTTTACTAATAATTGTACATATTTTTTAAAAATTAAAATAATGTAAAAACAAATTTTTTTTTCAAATTTCCCTTTTTTTAAAAGTAAATTGCAAATTATAATATACATACATACATATACACACACACGTATACATATGTATACATATATATATATATATATATACATATCTATATACACATATATATATATGTACATATATATATATATATATGTACATATATATATATATATATATATATATATATATATATATATATATATATATATATATATATATATATATATATATATTTATTTACATATATTCATTTACATATATTTATATTATACATCAATGTAATAGAAAATAAATGAAGCTAATTGAGGTAAATCATGTGATAAATAAAAAAATGATGATGAAAGAAAAAAATGAAATAAAATGAAAAACAAGTCGATAATTAAAAATATTGAGGATTTTACTAATAATTATATATATTTCTCAAAAATTAAACTCATGCGATGAAGAATTTTTTTTTCAAATTTTCCTTTTTATAAAAGTAAATTGCAAATTATAATATACATATATATATATATATACACACACGTATACATAAATGTACATATATATATATTAGAGTGTCCCAAAAAAACCGACTATTTTTTTTTTTTCAAAGAACATTGAAAAATCGTCAGAGTATCTCTAGAAAATGACCCTGTGAAAATATAAGCTCTTAATATTAATATTTAAAGGTGGCGATTTGTAATTTTCTATTTCCCATTTAAATAACATGGGAAAACTTTTTTTTGAACCTTGGAATTTTGTGATGGGATAACGAGCTACTTCATAAGTATGACAAAATCAGGTCTTATAGGAAATTTGATGCTCTACAAAAAAGGTCAGATTGACATTTTGCGTAAATCCAGCCGTTTCAAAAATATCGAGCCTCAAACTTCGGACTGTTTAAAATTATGCTTTTTTTTTCGTAAATACAACAAAAATTAATTTATATGTATTATAAACCCAGAATCATCAACTAAACAATAAATATATGCATATATTTTACGGAATGCAGATCCGAAATTATTAATAATTTGACAAATGATAATTTTTATTGATTTTTTCTAGGTAAGTAAATATTTTTCGCTAAAAATCAATAAAAATTATCATTTGTCAAATTATTAATAATTTCGGATCTGCATTCCGTAAAATATATGCATATATTTATTGTTCAGTTGATGATTCTGGGTTTATAATACATATAAATTAATTTTTGTTGTATTTACGAAAAAAAAGCATAATTTTAAACAGTCCGAAGTTTGAGGCTCGATATTTTTGAAACGGCTGGATTTACGCAAAATGTCAATCAGACCTTTTTTGTAGAGCATCAAATTTCCTATAAGACCTGATTTTGTCATACTTATGAAGTAGCTCGTTATCCCATCACAAAATTCCAAAGTTCAAAAAAAAATTTTCCCATGTTATTTAAATGGGAAATAGAAAATTACAAATCGCCACCTCTAAATATGAATATTAAGATCTTATATTTTCACAGGGTCATTTTCTAGAGATACTCTGACGATTTTTCAATGTTCTTTGAAAAAAAAAAAATAGTCGGTTTTTTTGGGACACTCTAATATATATTCATTTACATTTTTTTATAGTATACATTCATATAATAAAATATAAATGAAGGTAATTGAGGTAAATCATGATATAAAATGAAAAATGATTAAAAATGAAAAAAATTATAAAAAAATGAAATAAAATAAAAAGTAAGCGAATAATTGAGAATATTTAGGATTTTTCTAATAATTATACACAATTTTAAAGAATTAAAATAATGTTAAAAAAATATTTTTTTTTGAATTTCCCTTTTTTTAAAAGTAAATTGCAAGTTATAATACACATATATATATATACACACACGTATATATATACATATATATGTATATATATATAAATATATTTTTATTTATACATATTTATATTATACATTTAGATAATAGAATATAAAAGAAGGACATTCGGGTAAAAAATGGGATCAAATAAAAAATGATTATCAAAGAAAAAAATGATCAAAAAATGAAATAAAATAAAATACAAGCCGATAATTAAAAGAATTGAGGATTTTACTAATAATCATACATATTTTCTAAAAATTAAAATAATGTGAAAAAGAATTTTTTTTTCAAATTTCCCTTCTTTTCAAAGTAAATTGCAAATCATAATATACATATATATTTATACACACACACGTATACATATATGGACATATATATATATATTTATTTACATATATTTATAGTACACATTCATATAATAGAATATAAATGAAGGTCATTAAGGTGAATCATGTTATAAAATAAAAAATGATTATATATGGAAAAAAAAATAGAAAAATGAAATAAAATAAAAAGTAAGCGAATAATCAAAAATATTCAGGATTTTTCTAATAATTATACATAATTTTGAAGAATTGAAATAATGATAAAAAAATTTTTTTTTTTTTCAATTATCCTCTTTATAAAAGTAAATTGAAAATTATGATATACATATATATGTTTATATATATACATATATATATACATATATATATATATATATATATATATATATATATATATATATATATATATATGTATATATATATATATATATATATATATATATATATATATGTATATATATATATATATATATATATATATATATATATACACATATAAATATATTCATTTACAGATATTTATATTATACATCCATATAATAGAATATAAATGAAGGTAATTAAGGTGAATCATATGATGAAATGAAAAATGATTGTGAATGGAAAAAATTATAAAAAAATGAAATGAAATAAAAAATAAGCGAATAATTGAAAATATTTAGGATTTTTCTAATAATTATACATAATTTTAAAAAATTGAAATAATGTGAAAAAAATTTTTTTTTCGAATTTCCCTTTTTTTAAAAGTGAATTGCAAATTATAATATGCATATATATATATACATATATATGTATATATATATATATTTTTATTTATATATATTTATATTATACATTTATATAATGGAATATAAAAGAAGGTAATTAGAGTAAAAAATGTTATGAAATAAAAAATGATTATGAAAGAAAAAAATGATTAAAAAATAAAATAAAATAAAAAACAAGTCGATTTTGAAAAATATTGAGGATTTAACTAATAATTATACATATTTTTTAAAAATTAAAATAATGTGATAACGAATTTTTTTTTCAAATTTCCCTTTTTTTAAAAGTAAATTGCCAATTATGATATACATGCATACATATACACACACACGTATGCATATGTATACATATATATACAGGGTGTCCCTAAATTGAGGGACACGGACCAGCGAGCGTGATACCTGACTGAAATGCAACCGAGAATTTCTTTACCGGAAGCTCGTCCGACGCATAGTTTTTGAATTATAAGCGATAGCGTTAGGCCAATCAGAGTGCACCATTTCATCTGGATTTGCCGCCACGGAAATTGCTGTTTTGTTCGTCTGGGTGAATTATTATTATTCGGTTACAAATTAAATATCGGCACCTCCCCTCACTCGCTGTTGTACCCCTTCTCGAGCGCTGACCTCGGTATTGTTGCCGCGGCACACGCTGCCGGCCGCACACCCACGGACGCACACTCGTGTGTGTGAAAATAAGCGAATGCCCAGCTACACAATACTACGAAACACACATCTACGAGTGAAAATAAAAATAAATCTCCAAATAAATCAGCGGATTTAAGATTTAATGTTATAAAACACTTCCAATCATCGATGTATGCATAGAACTAGAGATTTTAGATGATTGATATGCCGTTAGGGTTCATAATTAGTCATTCAATCAATCTGAATTATGCTTTCCGAACATTTTTTGTGTCTTTGCAACATAACTTTTCCACTAGTTTGAAATTCATCATTGACATCCGATTTTTCAATAATGCGAGGGAACAACAACTCGCTGAAATGACGTGTCAATAGGTTTGTAAATCACTTACGATTCACCTGAGTTAACACAAAATAACTGAATAAATGAGAATTCACTGACTCACTAAAAATGATAACTGAAATCTGGAGAATTATTTGAGATTTAACTGAATTAGGAAGAGTTGTAATAAGTCAAGTTACTTTGAATAACTTTAGATTCGTGCCAAAATTTTATGTTAAGAGAGAAAAATAATTAAATTCAAATAAAAAAGTAATTTTAAATCAAGAAGAAGGAAATTCCCAAATACCTGAATTCAAATGAAGCAATTTCAATTTAATAAATCTATCTGAATTTGAAGAAAAGTAATTATTATTATTTGGAATAAAAAAATGAAGTCGAACTACATGAATAAATTCAATCAATTCAACTCAAAAAAATATGGTTTCATTCAAATTCCCAGTTATTTCCTCGTCGATTCAATGTGGGTCTGGAGTGGCAAGTAACGTTGAAATTGTTGAGATCAATGCTAGTGATGGACACTTATCTGAGAATAATCGATGTATCGATTAATCGATTTCAACAAAGTGATCGGACATGGCTTGATGAAATTGGTAAAAATTAATCAATTTGGTAAATTTCTGCGTGTAGTCTTAATATCAGAAGAGATATTTCGATAATTCATAGTCTTATTCAAAATATTTTTGAGTTTGACAAATTTTGAGTAATTGTTACTTAAATCACATACATCGATACTGTATTGCATCGTTCGTGTTAGTAAACAAGCGGCTCCAGACCCACATTGAATCGACGAGGAAATAACTGGGAATTTGAATGAAACCATATTTTTTTGAGTTGAATTGATTGAATTTATTCATGTAGTTCGACTTCATTTTTCTATTCCAAATAATAATAATTATTTTTCTTCAAATTCAGATAGATTTATTAAATTGAAATTGCTTCATTTGAATTCAGGTATTTGGGAATTTCCTTCTTCTTGATTTAAAATTACTTTTTTATTTGAATTTAATTATTTTTCTCTCTTAACATAAAATTTTGGCACGAATCTAAAGTTATTCAAAGTAACTTGACTTATTACAACTCTTCCTAATTCAGTTAAATCTCAAATAATTCTCCAGATTTCAGTTATCATTTTTAGTGAGTCAGTGAATTCTCATTTATTCAGTTATTTTGTGTTAACTCAGGTGAATCGTAAGTGATTTACAAACCTATTGACACGTCATTTCAGCGAGTTGTTGTTCCCTCGCATTATTGAAAAATCAGATGTCAATGATGAATTTCAAACAAGTGGAAAAGTTATGTTGCAAAGACACAAAAAATGTTCGGAAAGCATAATTCAGATTGATTGAATGACTAATTATGAACCCTAACGGCATATCAATCATCTAAAATCTCTAGTTTTATGCATACATCGATGATTGGAAGTGTTTTATAACATTAAATCTTAAATCCGCTGATTTATTTGGAGATTTATTTTTATTTTCACTCGTAGATGTGTGTTTCGTAGTATTGTGTAGCTGGGCATTCGCTTATTTTCACACACACGAGTGTGCGTCCGTGGGTGTGCGGCCGGCAGCGTGTGCCGCGGCAACAATACCGAGGTCAGCGCTCGAGAAGGGGTACAACAGCGAGTGAGGGGAGGTGCCGATATTTAATTTGTAACCGAATAATAATAATTCACCCAGACGAACAAAACAGCAATTTCCGTGGCGGCAAATCCAGATGAAATGGTGCACTCTGATTGGCCTAACGCTATCGCTTATAATTCAAAAACTATGCGTCGGACGAGCTTCCGGTAAAGAAATTCTCGGTTGCATTTCAGTCAGGTATCACGCTCGCTGGTCCGTGTCCCTCAATTTAGGGACACCCTGTATACACATATATATATATATATATGTATATATATATATATTCATATATACATATATTTATTTACATATATTCATTTTATGCATCCATATAATAGAATATAAATGAAGGTAATCAAGGTAAATCATGTTATAAAATAAAAAATGATTATAAATGGAAAAAATTATAAAAAAATAAAATAAAATAAAAGTAAGCGAATAATTAAAAATATTTAGGATTTTTCCAATAATTATACATATTTTAAAAACATTAAAATATTGTGAAAAAAAATTTTTTATTACATTTTCCTTTTTTCAAAAGTAAATTGCAAATTATAATATACATATATATATTCACACACACACGTATACATATATTGACATATATATATATATATATATATATGTATACACATATATATATAAATATATATATATATATATATATATATGTATATATATATATTGGGGTGCTTTTTCTTGGACTATATTTTTTTTTTTCGGTTCCATCGTGAAATTTTGTTGGAAATACAACAAAAAAAATTCCCTGAAAGATTGAGCCCTTAATATTAATATTAAGTGCTCGCCCAAGGCATGTAAAGATTTCCCGCTTAAAATACACCTAAACTTCAATTTTTTTCTTTAAAACATCTACAGTTCAGAGGCATTCCATGGTGTAGTCTAGGACGTCAGTAGGTTTTCTTCGGAATGAAATGCTTTACAAAAGTGCTCCTTGCGGTGAAGTCGTAACTCACACCGGCGAAGTCGTATGGGCCACCCAAACCCAATTTTTTCATGAAATTCTTGTCTTTTTGCCCGTATCTCGTAAATAACAAGAGCTACAAAAAAAAATATAATTCGACAATTTGACTCAATAATTCATGAAAATTCCTTACTTCCTCACATTAAAAGCCCAATATCTCGATAAATATCGATGTTAGCAATTTGGTTTTTTGGAACTTTTTGTAGGAAATTAAATTTCCTACAAATTTGTTGAATATTTTTTTTTGTAACTCTTGTTATTTACGAGATACGGGCAAAGAGACAAGAATTTCATGAAAAAATTGGGTTTGGGTGGCCCGTACGACTTCGCCGGTGTGAGTTACGACTTCACCGCAATGAGCACTTTTGTAGAGCATTTCATTCCGAAGAAAACCTACTGACATCCTAGACTACACCATAGAATGCCTCTGAACTGTGGATGTTTTAAAGAAAAAAATTGAAGTTTACGTGTATTTTAAGCGGGAAATCCTTACATGCCTTGGGCGGGCACTTAATATTAATATTAAGGGCTCAATCTTTCAGGGAATTTTTTTTGTTGTATTTCCAACAAAATTTCACGATGGGACCGAAAAAAAAAAAATATAGTCCAAAAAAAAAGCACCCTAATGTATATATTTATTTACATATATTTGAATTATACATCCATATAATAGAATATAAATAAAAGTAATTAAGGTAAATCATGTAATAAAATGAAAAATGATCATAAATGAAGAAAATTATGAAAAAATGAAATAAAATAAAAAGTAAGCGAATAATTAAAAATATTTAGGATTTTTCTGTAATTATACATAATTTTAAAGAATTAAAATGATGTGAAAAAAATTTTTTTTTTAAATTTCCCTTTTCTTAAAAGTCAATTGCAAATTATAATATACATATACATATATACACACACACGTTTATACACTTCTCGCAAAAATTAAGGGAACAACGAAATTTTCGAAATTTTTTGGTGATTTTCAACAGGCTGTATTTCAGTGAAAAATGGTCGTGCAAGAAATAAAAAAACAAAGCTTTTGAAGCTTGAAGACTCTAGTTTTTGAATTTTTTGGTTACAAATTTTTCGAAGCACCATTAGCCATGCAATCCTTGGATAAAGCACGGAGAAAAAATTTTCAAAATTTTTCACGTTTTTTCTTTCGCTCTACGGGCATGGAAAAATTTTTCCGAGCTAAACCAATGTATAGGTCGCATAGCCTGTTTATTCAGCTTCAAGATGCTTTTTTTTAAACCTCGATACGACCATTTGTCTTCGAGATATCGAATTTTGAATGCCAAAGCATCCTTTTTCACTCAACTGCTGATATCTCTGGAACTACTGGTCGCACAGCGAGCCGAAGGGCAGTTTCTTTTTCTGCAGAAAATTTCCTACAAAAATCTGTCAAGGTTGATGTCAAAAAAAATTTTTTTCCACCTGTAGCGTTAACGTGAAAAAAGAGCAAAAAAATGCCATTTTGCCTTTTTTTGGATAATTGACTGTATCTTCGTCAATATTGGGGGGAAAGCTTAGGTTAGAAGAAAATTTTACAGCCTAATGTACCCCAAAAGTTCCCCCAAATCGGTAGATCGATCGGTTCAGCGGTTTTCCTGGACCGATTGATTGAAATTTTGACAAAATTAAGAGAACAAGGTTCCTTAAGAAACAAAAACCTTGTTCCCTTGATTTTTTTAAAATTTCAATCAATCGGTCCAGGAAAACCGCTGAACCGATCAATCTACCGATTTAGGGGGACCTTTGGGGTACATTAGGCTGCAAAATTTTCTTCTAACCTAAGCTTTCCCCCCAATATTGACGAAGATACAGTCGATTATCCAAAAATTCTTTAAGAACCAAAAACCTTGTTCCCTTAATTTTTTCAAAATTTCAATCAATCGGTCCAGGAAAACCGCTGAACCGATCGATCTACCGATTTAGGGGGACCTTTGGGGTACATTAGGCTGTAAAATTTTCTTCTAACCTAAGCTTTTCCCCCCATATTGACGAAGATACAGTCAATTATCCAAAAAAAGGCAAAATGGCATTTTTTTGCTCTTTTTTCACGTTAACGCTACAGGTGGAAAAAAAATTTTTTTGACAATAACCTTGACAGATTTTTGTAGGAAATTTTCTGCAGAAAAAGAAACTGCCCTTCGGCTCGCTGTGCGACCAGTAGTTCCAGAGATATTAGCAGTTGAGTGAAAAAGGATCCTTTGGCATTCAAAATTCGATATCTCGAAAACAAATGGTCGTATCGAGGTTTAAAAAAAAGCATCTTGAAGCTGAATAAACAGGCTATGCGACCTATGCATTGGTTTAGCTCGGAAAAATTTTTCCATGCCCGTAGAGCGAAAGAAAAAACGTAAAAAATTTTGAAAATTTTTTCTTCGTGCTTTATCCAAGGATTGCATGGCTAATAGTGCTTCGAAAAATTTTTAACCAAAAAATTCAAAAACTAGAGTCTTCAAGCTTCAAAAGCTTTGTTTTTTCATTTCTTGCACGACCATTTTTCACTGAAATACAGCCTGTTGAAAATCACCAAAAAATTGCGAAAATTTTGTTGTTCCCTTAATTTTTGCGAGAAGTATATATATATATGGGCTATTCCGCGTCAACCGGATCAGTCATCTCTCAGATATTTTTTTAATTTGGCATGTGGATTGTGTGGGACGAGTTAGATTTTTGTGCCAAAGCGCGAATCTCATAATGCAAAATTCGATTTTTATTAACAATAACAAATTAGACTCCCATTTTTTTCAAAAATTCATAACTTCGGCAAAAAATTAGATACAATATATTTTTTTTTTTCAAATTACGCGGAAAGCTCCATAGAATTTAAAAAAAAATACGAAATTGTAAAAACAAGTTGTTATCAATTGTTTATTTAACAATTAATTTTTCAAAGATTTTCAAAACAGTGACTGACACGATCAAAAAATTTTTTTAAAATTCTGACATGTTCCTTGAACTGTACTACAACCTGTGAATTAATTCCAGAGGGGTGTTTTTCTTCGTTTTCGAGTAAAAAATCATTAAAGGTGTCGATGCGCATGAAATTGCGGCCCGCCGAGTCTCTACGTCATGGCGGGCGGCCGGTTGCCGTCCACCGCTACACCGCGGTGGCGTCGCAGCGTTATTTTAGAGTCATTTTCACGATGTAGGACATGATTGAAGAATCTGAAAAAAATACTGTACCTTCACAAGGCCTGCTCAAAGCGATAAGTGAAGTTTCAGGAATGTGTTTTTCACCGTTTTTTTATTACAGAGATTCAAAATAACGGTTACACACCATGAGAGTGCACATAAATGATAATAATTACATAACTTGCTACTTATTTTAAAATAAAAACACATTCTTGAAACTTCACTTATCGCTTTGAGCAGGCCTTGTGAAGGTACAGTATTTTTTTCAGATTCTTCAATCATGTCCTACATCGTGAAAATGACTCTAAAATAACGCTGCGACGCCACCGCGGTGTAGCGGTGGACGGCAACCGGCCGCCCGCCATGACGTAGAGACTCGGCGGGCCGCAATTTCATGCGCATCGACACCTTTAATGATTTTTTACTCGAAAACGAAGAAAAACACCCCTCTGGAATTAATTCACAGGTTGTAGTACAGTTCAAGGAACATGTCAGAATTTTAAAAAAATTTTTTGATCGTGTCAGTCACTGTTTTGAAAATCTTTGAAAAATTAATTGTTAAATAAACAATTGATCACAACTTGTTTTCACCATTTCGTATTTTTTTTTAAATTCTATGGAGCTTTCCGCGTAATTTGAAAAAAAAAAATATATTGTATCTAATTTTTTGCCGAAGTTATGAATTTTTGAAAAAAATGGGAGTCTAATTTGTTATTGTTAATAAAAAATCGAATTTTGCATTATGAGATTCGCGCTTTGGCACAAAAATCTAACTCGTCCCACACAATCCACATGCCAAATTAAAAAAATATCTGAGAGATGACTGATCCGGTTGACGCGGAATAGCCCATATATATATATATATATATATATATATATATATATATATGTATATATATATATATATATATATATATATATATATTCATTCACATATATTTATATTATACATCCATATAATAGAATATAAATGAAGGTAATTAAGGTGAACCATGTAATAAAATAAAAATGATTATGAATGAAAAAAATTATAAAGAAATGAAATAAAATAAAAAGTAAGCGAATAATTGAAAACATTTAGGATTTTTCTGATGATCATACATAATTTTAAAAAATTGAAATAATGTGAAAAGAAATTTTTTTTTTGAATAACCCTCTTTTTGAAAGTAAATTACAAATTATAATATACATTTACATATACACACACACACGTATATATATATATATATATATATACATATATATATATATACATATATACATATATATTGTGACGTGGATTTTTCTGCACCTCGATCACTCGGAGAAAAATGACCGAGAACTTACCTCGTACACAATAAATCGGCGTTCCCGATGTACCCTGGACCTAAAACAATACCGCGAGATTTGTTGGGCGCCTGGCGTGATTAACACGCCTCGAAATCGGTAATGCGAAATATCGCGACCATATACTCGATAGCTCAGTACCGCGGAGAGGGGAGGGGTAAATTTTGGGTAGAGAGAGATGTCACACAAGTAAGCCAATGCGTGGTTTGGCCAAATCACAAAAAAAAAATTCCAATAATATATTTCTCGTTAGCGATGGTACAAAAAAAAAATTAAAAATAAAAATAATCATACGACTGCGCAAGTCGTCCTTCGCGATTTCAAATACAACGGGTTAAATTTAATCCAAAAGAAATAAGAAAGGGAGAAACAAACCAAATAAAAAAAATAAAAAAAATGAATAAATCTAGGAGACCTCTACGGCCTTCTTGCGCTAGTCGCCGTCTTAACAATACCTTAACTCGCAAAAACCAAAAACAAAATCGGACTCGACGCGCTGCCCGCGATCGGCCTTAACTACGACGCTAATCGTCACTTAATTATAAACTGCTCAACAAAAACGTAATCTAGATCGTACTCGACGCGCTAATCGCAGTTCTGATTAAATCTAGCTGGTATCTTATTTCTACGGGCGCTAGTCGCCACTTTGCTGATGCACAATAATTCATAAACTAAATCAAAAAGGACGTGCCTCGACGCGCTAATCGCGACCAAATCAATCGCTCTAGAAAGCTTTTCTAATCGCGCGAGTGTATAGCGTATTATGACGCATCCGAGCTCAAGTCGAAGTCTCTATTCCCTCGAAGTTCACCACCCTTTTTACGTACGCAGACTCGACGAGACCCTGTGCAGCGGAATTTGGCCGCACTCAATTTCACTCCGAAATTGTTCCCCACGCGAAACCGTGACTCTACGCGTTATCGCGAAAACTCAGGCTACGGTCATCCTCAAGGAGATCGGCAAACAGATTTCGAGCGCTACTCCAACTCTAAAATTGCGTGGACCGACCGTTTATCGGTGTGCCAATTTAACTGGCGCTCGAAATATGCCCGCAAAGAATTATAAGCGCTTACCGCTCCTCAGCCACACCAAAAATCCTCCGACGTCCGTCTCCGCCATAACAATCGCACACTATCTTTGCTTTTTTTTCTGTTTAATTTAAATCTCCTCGCCACGCAACTACCTCAACTGTCGCCAGGACTCAAGTGCCGGGTCCTGCAAATCGGAGCCGCAATTCGAACCTGCCCCGAACATAGGCGTCAACCCTAGTCAAAATTTTCCCGCTCGCATTGGGGTTCTCGTTATGCAATTCTTACAATCTAGCGTATCGCTATCGTTGGATTCCGCTGTCGCGGGGTGTTGATTGGCTGACCAGTCTCGTGTACCCCGTAGCTTGACAGTGGCGGGGTGATGACTTCGCGAGGGCACCTGTCGTCAGTTGGGCGACGGAGGGGGGGGGGCTACGGCTCGCCGGCCACCAACGGGAATCTCGTCCGCCTTGGATTCCCTCGCGGCAGAGCTCTCCGTTGACGCTCTCTCCGTAGCCTCGTGCGAGGCCCTCCTTTCGTTGCGATCCGCCGCGATTGCCATCCGGTAACATCGTTCGAATTTGCTGCCGATCCCCTGTCCGAAGCCGCATTTACTCGCCACCCAAAAAAAATAAACAAAAATCCTGAAAAGTCTTATTCGCTAAACCGGCGATGGTCCCCTCTTAGAGTCTCGGATGCGTGACTATTGTCCTGGCGCTCTTTTTCGAAATGAGCCGCGGTCTACTTCGCGTGCTCCCTAAGTCTGTGGTCCGTCTAGAGTTCGGGGAGCCGTGTGGAACGCGCAGTAAAACTGCCACGTTACAATATATATATATATACATATATATATATATATATAAATATATTTTTATTTATATATATTTATAATATACATTCATATAATAGAATATAAAAGAAGGTAATTAGGGTAAAAAATGGGTTTGAATAAATAATTATTATGAAAGAAAAAAATGATTAAAAAATGAAATGAAATAAAAAACAAGCGGATGATTAAAAATATCAAGGATTTTCCTTATAATTTCACATATTCTCAGAAAATTAAAATAATGTGAAAAAAAATTTTTTTCTTAAATTTCCCTTTTTTTCAAAGTAAATTGCAAATTATAATATTTATTTACACACACACGTATACATATATATACATATATATATAGATATGTATATATATATATATATATATATATATATATATATATATATATATATATATATATATATATATATATATATTCATACATGTTTATATTATACATTAATATAATAGAATATAAATGAAGGTAATTGAGGTACATAATGTAATAAAATAAAAATGATTCATTCGCATAAATTATTTTCCTCAAATTACAGAATAATTAATTTTCAAAAATTAAAAATATGAAATCAAATGAATAACAATTTATTTATCAGTATGTTGTTTTTAAATTTCATAATAAGTTTTGATCCATTTTATAAATGTTCTAGATTACAATTCATGAGGTAAATTGGACGGCATTTTTCTAATGAATAATGTTTTTATTTCAAATAATATGTGAGCAGATAATTAAAAAATATTTAGGATTTTCCTAATAATTATACATAATTTCAAAAAATTAAAATGATGTGAAAAAAAATTTTTTTTTCGAATTTTCCTTTTTTCAAAAGTAAATCGAAAATTATAATATACATATATATATAAACACACACACACACATATAAATATATACATATATATTTATATATATTTATATTATACATTAATATAATAGAACATAAACGAAGGTAATTGAGGTAAATAATGTAATAGAATGAAAAATGATCATAAGTGGAAAAAATGATCAAAAAATGAAATAAAATAAAAAATGCGCGGATAATTAAAAATATTTAGGATCTTTCTAATAATTATACATAATTTTAAAAAATTAAAATAATGTGAAAAAAATTTTTTTTCTGAATTTCCCTCTTTTTCAAAGTAAATTGAAAATTATAATATACATATATATATATAGATATATACATATATATATTCATATATGTTTATATTATACACTAATACAATAGAATATAAATGAAGGTAATTGAGGTAAATAATGTAATAAAATAAAAATAATTTATACGCATAAATTTTTCACCTTAAATTACAGAATGATTAATTTTCAAAAATTATAAATATGAAATCAAATGAATAACAATTTATCTATCAGTATGTTGTTTTTAAATTCCATAATAAGTTTTGATCCATTTTATAAATGTTCCAGATTACAATTCATGAGGTAAATTGGACGGCATTTTTCTAATGAATAATGTTTTTATTTCAAATAATATGTGAGCAGATAATTGAAAAATATTTAGGATTTTTCTAATAATTATACATAATTTCAAAAAATTAAAATGATGTGAAAGAAATTTTTTTTTTCGAATTTTCCTTATTTCAAAAGTAAATCGAAAATTATAATATACATATATATATAAACACACACACACACATATATATATATATATATATATATATATATATTTATATATATTTATATTATACATCAATATAATAGAATATAAATGAAGGTAATTGAGGTAAATAATGTAATAAGATAAAAAATGTTTATAAACAAATAAAATGATTGAAAAATTAAATAAAATAAAACATAAGCAAGTAATTAAAAATGGTTAGGATTTTTCTTATAATTATACATAATTTGAAAAAATTAAAATAATGTGAAAAAATTTTTTTTTTTCAAATTTTCCTCTTTTGAAAAGTGAATTGAAAATTATAATACACACATATATATATACACACACACGTATATATATGAGATATACGTTATATATATTTATATTATACATTGATATGAAAGAATATAAATGAAGGTAATTCAGGTAAATAATGTAATAAAATAAAAACTATTTATTCGCATAAATTATTTTCCTCAAATTACAGAACAATTAATTTTCAAAAATTAAAAATATGAATTCAAATAAATAATAATTTATCTATCAGTATGTTGTTTTTAAATTTCACAAGAAGTTTTGATCCATTTTATGGATGTTACAGATTACAATTCATAAAGTAAATTGTACGGCATTTTTCTAATAAATAATATTTTTATTTCAATTAATATGTAAGCAAATAATTGAAAAATATTTAGGATTTTTTCAATAATTATACATAATTTTAAAAAATCGAAATAATGAGGAACAAAATTTTTCTTTAAAATTTCTCTTTTTTAAAAGTAGATTGAAAATTATAATGAACATATATGTATATACTTACACACATATATACATATATATATATATATTTATACAAAATACAAAATTCAATTTGTGGGCAAATGCGCACATGATATATCCTCGATGTTTGATTCGGGTAAAGACCCCTTACCCCTGGTCAATCGCTCGGGTGTAGTTTACAAAATACCTTGCAATCATTGCAACAAGGCTTACATAGGCCAAACTAGTAGACAACTACACACCAGGATGACCGAACATAGACGCAATATCCACGAACACGAGGATAATTATACCGCATTGACGAGACATGCCATCGATTTTGACCACTCTTTTAACTATTCTCAAGCTAGTATCATTGATGTTGAACCTTTGTATTATAATAGGCTTCTGTTGGAAATGTGCAATATTGTAGCACATCCTAATTCTGTCAACCGTAAACAAGACATAGAACACCTAAGCAATATTTACACCTCTGTGATACGACCATCGTAATTGGTCCATTACCGACTGAGCTTGCTCTCGATTTTACCTTCTTAACACAAAAAAATTTTGTTTTCCGTTTAACCCGTTGACTCTGCGTTGCTCTGATAACTATTGAGATCGACCTCTTCCCACTACACACTAGACGTTCCACTGTGCTTATGTGCTCTGACTCAACCATAACGGCTGTGTATTTTATTTCTTTTAACAAACCAACTATAATTATTAATTCGTGGGAGTTACGTGTCGCTAATGCAGTGTGTTTCGTTTTTTGTCGTTTTTGCCTTTTTGTTCTATTTATTCTTCAATTTTCAACACGCTTTTATGTAATTGGAAGTGTTATCGCATTTGAGGTAATCTCTCTTTTATATTTGCTTCAACACCTTGCATATTATTTACATCAATATGTCTTACTTTGTCAAACCTATTCGTATATCATTTTTTATTTTGTTCGTGACAGATATTTAAATAAAATTGTTCTGAGGAGGGCCCCCACCACGGCCGAAACGTTAACACGATAAAAAGTGTTTTGAGTTGTGACCTTCATATCCAAGAATAACTTTAATCAACAAATCTCCAAGGTCAAGATAAATCTTCTTCACTATATATATTTATATATCTATATTATACATTACTATGATAGGATAAAAATGCAGGTGATTAGGTGTTAAATAATGTGAAAAAAAAAAAATAACTCATTCAAATGAATTATTTTCCTCAAGGTAAAGAATAATTAATTTTCAAAAATTAAAAATATGAAATCAAATAAATAATAATTCATCCATCTGTATGTTTTCTCTTAATTTCATGGATAGTCTAAATTCATTGTATAAATGTTCCAAATTTCAATTCATGAAGTAAATCAAATGGCATTTTTCTGATAAATAATATCTTTATTTGAATTAATATGTAAGAAGAGACTTAGAAAATATATAGGATTTTTCTAATGATCAGATATAATTTCAAAAAATTCAAACTATGTGAAAAAAATATTTTTAAAAATTTCTCTTTTTTCGAAAGTGAATGAAAAATCATAGTATATATGTATATATATACACACACACGTAGATATATATATATATGTATTCATATATGTTTATGTCATACATTGATATAATAGAATATGAATGAAGGTAATTAAGTGAGATAATTCAATAGAATAAAAAATGATTTAGTTTGATAAATCAATCTTCTTAAATTAAAGAATATTTAATTTTTGAAAATTAAAAATGTGAAATAAAATAGATAATAATCCATCTATTTGTATGTTTTCTTTGAATTTCATACTTAGTTTTTATTTATTGTATAAATGTTTCAAATTACAATTCATAAAGTAAATTGAATGGCATTTTTCTAATGAATAATATTTTTATTTTGATTATTATGTAAGAAGAGAATTAAAAAATATATAGGATTTTTCTGATAATTAGATATAATTTCAAAAAATTCAAACTGTGTGAAAAAAATTTTTTTTTAAATTTCTCTTTTTTTGAAAGTGAATGAAAAATCATAATAAATATATATATATATATACACACACACATAGATATATATATATATACATATATATATTTATATATGTTTATGTCATACATTGATGTAATAGAATATGAATGGAGGTAATTAAGTAAGATAATTCAATATAATGAAAAATGATTTAGTTGATTAAGGTATTCTTCTTAAATTAAAAAATATTTCATTTTTAAAAATTAAAAATATGAAATAAAATAGATAATAATCCATCTATTTGTATGTTTTCTTTGAATTTCATACTTAGTTCTTATTCATTGTATAAATGTTTCAAATTACAATTCATAAAGTAAATTGAATGGCATTTTTCTAATGAATAATATTTTTATTTTGATTGATATGTGAGCATATAATTCAAAAATATATAGGATTTTTCTAATAATTGTATATAATTTCAAAGAATTTGAATAACGCAAAAAAATTTTGATCTACGAAAATTTCTCTTTTTTTAGAAGTAAATTAAAAATTATCTTATATATATATATATTTACACTCACACATATGAATATATATATATATATATATATATATATATATATATATATATATATATATATATTTATATATATTTATATTATACATGATTATAATAGAATATAAATGGAGATGATTAGGTCAAATAATTCAATAAAATAAAAAATGATATATTCAAATAAATTATTTTCCTCAAAGTAAAGAATACTTAATTTTTAAAAATTGAAAATATGAAATCGAATAAAGAATAATTCGTCTATCTGTATGTTCTCTCTTAATTTCATTATCAGTTCGTATTTATTGTATAAATGTTCCAAATTACAATTCATGAAGTAAATTAAATGGTATTTTTCTGATAAATAATATTTTTATTTTAATTAATATGTGAGCAGATGATTCAAAAATATATAGGATTTTTCGATCAATTATATATAATTCTAAAGAATTTGAATGACGCTAAAAAACTTTTATCTTCAAAATTTTCTCTTTTTTTAAGAGTAAATTGAAAATTATTGTATATACATATATATACACTCACACATATATATATATATTGTAACAACGGGGGGAAATTACGAAAGATCTAAGAAAATCAAAGAGTTCTCTGTGCGATTTAAGCGAACGCCGAGCCAAAGAAGTCTCACGAACAAGGAATATTTAGAAAGAAAATAGATGTATTTGGACACAAGCTCTCTTTTTAAAGTCTAGAGACTGACTGTTTTTACAATAATGTCGGTTGACGCAGCAACCTTATTCTTTTTGAAGACATAAGAGGTTTATAAACGTCTTTTATCTATGATGACTACTAGATCATTTAAAAGGGGACAAAACGGGTGATTTCGCCCTTTGTAACATTACTCCCCCTCGAGGAAAAGAGTCAACCCGACTCGGAAAAGATAAACAATTACAAAAAAAAAAATGATCTAGCAGTCAGTGCTCGAAGGTGAGTTGGAGCTGTGGCTCTAAAAATTGAAAGACTCCCTTTTTACTATCTGGCATGTGCCCACAGTCCCAAGGTAAACCACAGAAAACCTTGAGCAGATAGTTGAGCGTTCAATTGAATTCAAAATTTTTGTGCCTTGTTTTATAAAGGTAAGTGTTAAGGGTGAGTTAGTGAGTTCTTCATGAATTTGAAGACAACAAAATCTTCCGGATCGCCGTCGAAAAGAAAATCCATTCCTCTTCAGGGAAAATAGTGCGGTGAAACAAACACAGATGTACGACGAGGCGGGAAACGATACATGGAAGAACTCTGAGTCCTGGACAACGTAAAGGCTGATTCCCTCCGAGAACCGGCACAAGAAACAGGAAAAAGGAATGGGTGACTGAATCCAAGACTTCTCCAAAAAACAGCACACCCTAGAGTTTGGAGGACAAATGTGAGTGGTGGTAAAACGATTCAAATTCACTAAATGAATTCGGGAGAGTACACGAATAAAATAAATTGAATATGTATTCAGAAGAAAAGGAACGATCTTATCTGAATCATTTCTGCGTCCTTTTTCAAAATAATTCCACCAGTCATCTTCAGGAATCGGGGAAAGATTGGATGGGAAAAGGCTGTCAAGTAACCTGAAAAGTACTCACAAAAACTGACATATGGATTAGAAAAATAAGAGAGGATCGACCAAACGCTCACTACTTCAATCAAGCGCAGAACCGAAACACTCTTCAGGCCAAAGAAATCGATGTATCAAAATTTCTCGAATCGACGGAAGTCGAAGATCCCGACCTGTCAACATCATAGCTGGAGAAAAACCGGTAGTATCATGAATTGCAGAGCAATACGATAAAAGAAATAAGGGAATCCACTCATCCCAATCTTTCAAAACGTTTTGAGGTTGATTTTACGGTAACCAGAACAGAGAGTCGAATCTCCGGTAGAAATGACGCAGTTGTGAGCGGAAAGAAAATCTACGCCTAAAATGCCTTCATCTTCTATATCAGCTACTAGAACTTCATGTGGGGATTAAACAAAATCCGCTACTGTTACCTGCACGACCATCTTACCTACGACAGGGGTAATTGCTCCGGTAGCAGTGCGAATAGACGCAGAAGGATTAATTGAAGCAAGAGACGAAATCATATCTGGACGAACAACGGAAATTTCGGCTCCAGTATCTATCACCCACAAACAACTGAGTCCGTTAACGGAACCTTTAGTATATAGGCCGGTACGACGCAGGCCTCTAACCACGAACTGTGAAGCAATAGGGCTAAGGAACTTGGAAGAAACCGATGATATCTGCCCTTTCGATACATCGGTAGCTAGTTTCCCGAATTCTGAGGAACAGAAGGTTGCGCTGCCCAAACCGGATTAGAGGGAGCCCTCTTGGAGACAATTTTGCGCCACGAATCTTCCGCAGTCTTCAACTGACGGTCGAGTTTAAAACAATTCTTCGCGATATGTCCTCTTACGCCGCAAAACTGGCACTCTGAGACAGGCCGATTGGAGTTTGATCTATTGTAACGAGAGAAACCACTATTTTTCCTTCCTGGAAGAGAATCTGAGCTAGGCTGATTGACTGAAGGACGGGACGAAGAATTTTCTGAAGGTTCAGCTTGGCTCAAACGATGAAGTTGACGCGAACCTGAATCCGCCTCGTTTATGGCTTCTAATTCTAAGCCCTTAATAATTGCTTCGTGTAGAGAAGTTGGAGCTGCGAGCCTCAAATGATACCGAAGCTCCGGATTCCGAATCGCATTAATGAATTTCGCCCGAGCTATCTGATCTCTAGCTTTTTCTGCACAATCAGTAAGAGAATGTCGAGCGAGACGTTCGATGTCATTTCCGAGAGAGGCTAAATCTTCCTTGGGCCCTTGACGTCTATTTTCAAACTGAGTAAAATAAAGTTTGGAAAGATGTTCTTCGCCAAACCGGAGTTTAAGAGCCGCACAAATGCTGTCGAAATTTTCAGAATCCGAATCTGAAAGCGATCCAAGAACTATCAAAGCCGCACCAGACAAAGACGGTGTCAAATTAGCTGCTTTCTGGGACGGACTCCAACCATTAACCTTACTAATCATGTTATACTGACGTTCGTATAGACTCCAAGCAGACGAACCGTCATACGAACCGGGCTTCAAATTCGATTGTTTCGAGGGCAACTCTACAATACTCGCGGGATGTACAGAAACCTGATTGAGTCCGAACGAGCTCTGAGTTTGCGGAGGTAGAACATTGACAGTTCCGCGTGATTTTGAAAAGGCCAGAAACTCTGACTGAATATCTACGCTTGGATGAGACGACGTGACAGGAGGCTTAACTATTTCCGAAATATCACGTGACGGAACATTGTGGCATCGCGGAAAAGAGCTAACCTGAGCTTGTCGCGAAACATGAACAGGTGGAAAATTTTTAGCAACAGGGGGAATTTCGCCTCCCCCATAAATAGCGTCAGACCTTGATTGATCCGAAATTGAATGAATGGAGGTCCTCCTTGCCGGGACCGGGACTAAAGGAAGAGAATTCCTTCTACCTGGGGATGGAACTGGGCGTATCGGGAATTCCTGCGGCCGCTCCTGAAGCTTCTGCACACCTTGCAGTATCCCGATCAACGCCTGGGACACGATTTCTTGTTGTTGACGCTGTTGCGAGAGGAGTTCGTGCAGAAGATTCTGCTGTTCTTGTTGCTGCTGTTGTAGCAGTTGTTGATGTTCTTGTTGCTGTTGTTGATGTTGTTGTTGCTGTTGTTGATGTTGTTCTTGCTGCTGAATCTGACGCATCAGCAAATCTTGGTTTCCCTGGATGAGCTCTGCCAAGAGAGCTAGTTGGGGCTGGGGCTGAACCTCAGCTTCCGAACGACGAGAAACGGGAGGAAACGCTGGTTCAGGAGAACGCTGGCACGACGAAACGCGTCCGGCAGCTCGTCGCTCCGCGCGTGATGCTCTCGTCAAAGGAGATCTTTGCATTTTTTTTGTATACTTCTTTACACTCAAAATCCACTCAAATGTCACAGAAGAGATCCCACTTTTGACACCAATGTAACAACGGGGGGAAATTACGAAAGATCTAAGAGAATCAAAGAGTTCTCCGTGCGATTTAAGCGAACGCCGAGCCAAAGAAGTCTCACGAACAAGGAATATTTAGAAAGAAAATAGATGTATTTGGACACAAGCTCTCTTGTTAAAGTCTAGAGACTGACTGTTTTTACAATAATGTCGGTTGACGCAGCAACCTTATTCTTTTTAAAGACATAAGAGGTTTATAAACGTCTTTTATCTATGATGACTACTAGATCATTTAAAAGGGGACAAAACGGGTGATTTCGCCCTTTGTAACAATATATATACATATAGTCATATATATTCATATTATACATGATTATGATAGAATATAAATGGAGGTGATTAGGTTAAATAATTTAATAAAATAGAAAATGATTTATTACAATGAATTATTCTTCTCGAAGTGAAGATTAATTCATTTTTTAGAATTAAAAATATGAAATCAAATAAATAATAGTTTATCTATCTGTATGTTTTCTCTTAAATTCATAATTAGTTCTGATTTATTGTGTATATGTTCCAAATTACAATTTATAAAGTAAATTAAATGGCATTTTCCTGAAGAATGATATTCTGATTTTAATTAATATGTGGGCAGATGATTGAGAAATATATAGGATTTTTTTAATACTTAAATATCATTTTCAAAAATTTGAACAATGTAAAAAAAATTTTTTTAAAAATTTCACTCTTTCTAAAAGTAAATGAAAATTCATTATGTATATATATATATATATATATATATATATATATACACACACATATGTATATACATATTTATATATGTTCATATTATACATTAATATAATAAAATATCAATGGAGGTGATTGAGTTGAATAATTTATTAAAATGAAAAATGATTCATTCAAATGAAATATTTTTCTTAAATTGAAGGAAAATTAATTTTTGAAAATCAAAAATTTAAAAATGAAAGAATGATGATTTATCTATCTGTATGTTTTCGGTAAATTCCATAATTATTTCTAATTAATTGTATAAATGTTCCGAATTACAATTTATAAGGTAAATTCCGTGGGATTCTTCTAAAGAATAATATTTTAATTTTAATTCATATTTGAGCAGATAATCAAGAAATATATAAGATTTTTCTCATAATCATATATGATTTTAAAAAATTGGAATAACGTAAAAATTTTTTTTTTTTTAAATTTCTCACTTTCCAAAAGTGAGTCAAAAATTATAATATACATATATATATATATATATATATATATATATATATATATATGAACGCACACGATATATATATATTTATATATGTTTATATTATACATTAATATACAGAATATAAATAGAGGTCATTAGGTTAATGGATTTATTAAAATAAGAGATGATTTATTCAATTGGATTATTTTTCTTAAATTAACGGAAAATTGATTTTTAAAAATTGAAAATATTAACTTAAACAAATGATACCTTATCTATCTGTATGTTTACTCTCAATTTTATAATTATCTCTAATTTATTGTATAAATGTTCCAAATTACAATTTATAAAGTGAATTAAATGGCATTTTTCTGAAGAATATTATTTTTATTTCAAATAATATGTAGGCAGATGACGAAAAAATATATAGGATTTTTGTAATAATTGAATATCATTTTGAAAAATTCGAATAATGTATGAGAAATTTTTTCAAAAATTTCCCTTTTTCTGAAAGTAAATGAAAATTCATAATATATATATATGTATATATATATACACACACACATATATAAATATATATTTATATATGTTCATATTGTACATTGATATAATGAAATATCAATAAAGGTGATTGAGTTGAATAATTTGATAGAATGAAAAATAATCTATTTAAATGAATCATTTTTCTCAAATTGGAGGAAAATTAATTTTTAAAGATCAAAGATATAAAAATAAAAGAATAATAATTTATCTATCTGTATGTTTTCGGTAAATTCCATAATTATTTCCAATTAATTGTATAAATGTTCCGAATTACAATTTATAAAGTAAATTCAATGGGATTCTTCTAAAGAATGATATTTTCATTTTAATTGATGTTTGAGCAGATAATCAAAAAAAATATAGGATTTTTCTCATAATTATATATAATCTTAAAAAATTTGAATAACGTCAAATTTTTTTTTTTTTTTTTTTTCAAAAATTTCACTTTTCTCAAAAGTGAGTCAAAAATTATAATATACATATATATATATGTATATATATATATATATATATATATATATATATATATATATATATATACATATATATATATATATTTTTTTATATGTATATACGAGGTGTGTTCAAAAAGTAAGGTGACTTTTCTAATTTCGCGGGCTATGTCCGTTCGATCTTCGATTTTTTTTTATGTTATGTTGGTACACTTGTCCCGAACATCTGTACACAGTTTCAAGTGTATAGCATGTTTAGTTTGTTTTTGACAGATACAAAGGTGAGACGTATTTTGGTGTGCTCGGCGATTTTTTGCTATCAAGAAAAATGGATCAAAGAATTTGCATCAAATTTTGTGTAAAAAATGGAATTAAGTGCTCCAAAACACTTGAAATGTTGACAGTGGCATACGGTGAGTCTTCTCTTAGTAAAAAAAACGTTTATAAGTGGTATATGCTCTTCCAAGATGGCCGAGAAGATGCCAATGACGAACCTCGCTCTGGACGCCCCAGCACGTCAACAACAGATGAAAACGTTGAAGCAGTGAAGAAAATTGTTTTCGAAAATCGTCGAATCACTATCAGAGAAGTTGCTGAGGATGTTGGCATATCGGTTGGCTCGTGCCATGAAATTTTTTCGGATGTTTTGGGTATGAGACGTGTGTCAGCGAAGTTTGTTCCGAAACTGCTTAATTTTGACCAGAAGAATCGTCGCATGAGCATCGCTCAGGAGCTGTTGAATGACGTCAATGATGATCCTGATTTACTCAAAAGGCTCATATTCACCGGATTTGGCCCCATGCGACTTTTTCCTGTTCCCAAAACTGAAGAGACCTATGAAAGGACGGAGATTTGCAACGATTGAGGAGATAAAGACTGCATCGCTGGAAGAGCTCAAAGCTATACCAGAAAGTGCTTATCAGAAGTGCTTTGAGGATTGGAAAAAGCGTTGGCACAAGTGTATTATATCTGAGGGGGATTACTTTGAAGGGGACAACATAAATATTGATAAATAAATAAATAGTTTTTCATAAAAATATAAAGTCACCTTACTTTTTGAACACACCTCGTATATATGCACGCACACAATATGTATATATATATTCATATATGTTTATAGTATACATCAATATACAGAACATAAATAGAGGTCATTAGGTTAATGGATTTATTAAAATCAGGAATGATTCATTGAAATGGATTATTTTTCTTAAATTAACGGAAAATTGAATTTCAAAAATTAAAAATATGAGATTAAATAAATAATAATTCATCTATCTGTATATTTTCTCTCAATTTTATAATTATTTCTAATTTATTGTATAAATGTTCCAAATTACAATTTATAAAGTGAATTAAATGGCATTTTTCTAAAGAAAATATTGTCATTTTAATTATTATGTGGGCAGATGATTAAAAAATATATAGGATTTTGGTAATAATAAATATCATTTTGAAAAATTCAAAGAATGAAAAAAAAATTTTTTCAAAAATTTCTCTTTTTTCTGAAAGTAAATGAAAATTCATGATATATAAATATATATATATATATATATATATATATATATATATATATATATTCATGTATGTTCATATTATACATTGATATAATAAAATAAAATATTGATATAATAAAATATCGATGGAGGTAATTGAGTTAAATGATTTGATAGAATGAAAAATGATCTATTTAAATGAATCATTTTTCTCAAATTGGAGGAAAATTAATTTTTAAAAATCAAAGATATAAAAATAAAAGAATAATAATTTATCTATCTGTATGTTTTCGGTAAATTCCATAATTATTTCCAATTAATTGTATAAATGTTCCGAATTACAATTTATAAAGTAAATTCAATGGGATTCTTCTAAAGAATGATATTTTCATTTTAATTGATATTTGAGCAGATAATCAAAAAATATATAGGATTTTTCTCATAATTATATATAATCTTAAAAAATTTGAATAACGTCGAAAATTTTTTTTTTTTTTTTTTTTCTTTCAAAAATTTCACTTTTCCCAAAAGTGAGTCAAAAATTATAATATACATATATATATATATATATATATATACACATATATATATTTTTTTTTTATATGTATATATATATATGCACACACACAATATGTGTATATATTCATATATATTCATATTATAGATTACTATACAGAACATAAATAGAGGTCATTAGGTTAATGGATTTATTAAAATAGGAAACGATTTATTCAAATGAATTATTTTCCTTAAATTGAAGAAAAATTAATTTTCAAAAATTAAAAATGTAAAATTGAATAAATAATAATTCATCTATCTGTATTTCTTTCTCTATATTTTATAATTATTTCTGATTCATTGTATAAGGAGTTCGATGTGTGAGTTGATAGAGTGTGGATGTGCACGTTTAGTGTGTTAGCATCCAGTGTGAAAATAACAAGTAAATAGTATAGTAAAATCAAAAGCGTATAGTTATTCGGAAAGACAAAAAAAAAAATAGGAGTATTTTAGTATATAAATAATAAAAACGGGTGTGATAATCGGTTAAAACTACTAAAATTAAATAACGTAACCGGAGATAAGGTTATGTCCGAAAGTAGGAGGGCTATAAATGTCGATACAACGGCTCCTGCACTATCGATAGTAGGTGTCTTACCACAAGCTGAAAAAGTGGACAACAAGCAGTTAAAATCACCGGTAGGCGCCAACTTTGAAAAACGGAGACCTGGAAGACCTACAACCCGAGAAAGTTTCCTGATCCATCGTTCAGACTCAGCAGGTTCAATTAAAGAACTGTTTAATAAAAGGAAAAGGGAGTTAGAGGACAGTTTTGAGAAAACTTTCTCAGAAAAGTCCCAAAAACTAGCGCAGCGAAAGAAGGCTTTCACGGATAGCAACGAGCCGAGCAACAGTTTGGAAGAGTATTCACCCGTCGCTGCATCCCCACCAACGGACATGGCTTCCGAGAAAATATTGGAGGAAATCAAGAGTTTCAGGCTGGAGAGCAGCACAAACCTAAACAGGCTGGAGGAAAAATTTCTAGAAAAGCTGAACGACATGAAGATTGAGCATGCGAAGGAAATAAATGTCATTAAAAATGACTGTAATGAGCTGAAAAAAGAACAGAGTGCAATCAAAGAAAAAGTGAAAGCTCTTGAAGGAAAAATAAATGAGAAACCAGCTGAAGGAGGCCAGTCAAGCGCAGGAGGAAGACAAATAAAAGAAATTGAATATCTGGTGAACCATGTAAAGCGACAGGAGAACAAAGATAGAGCGAGCAGAAGACAGAACATAGTAATCAAAGGTTTGGAGGCAACCAGTAACATCAACGACAGTGAAAAAATTGTAAGCGAACTACTGGAAACAAAATTCAATCTACGCAATGCACACAGTAACCTGGAAATCTTGGGAGTAGACAAAAATATCTACAAGATAACGATACGAAACGCTGAAGACAAAAACCTAATTATGTTAAACAAAAAATCAGCGCTAAAGGGAACAAAGATATTTGTTGAAAGCGATCTTACCGAATCCCAGGCTCGTGAAAGATGGAACCTCAGGAATGCGGTAAAATCGAAAAGAGAAGCCGGCTCATCTGTGAAATTTTACCGGAATAAGGTGAACGTCGATGGCAGATGGATGGCCTGGGACGAGGGCTCTCAGGAACTTATTCCGACACAACCGCCGAACAAGAACAAAACTCGTCAAGAAAACAAAATCACAATGATGGAGCAACAATAACAAGAAGCGAATTCTCTTAGTCTAATCGTATGGAATGTCAGAGGAATAAAAAACTTTTATAGTCAATCACAACTCAACGCACACGACATCATGTGCCTCATTGAAACATGGACCATGAGTGAAGTCCCACTAAACGCTTGGACAAACAACTACGATCTAACCTGGATAAACGCAACCAAGGACAACGTACACGGGCGTGCCAGTGGTGGAATGTTAATACTGTTAAATAAGAAACTTAATAAAACGATAGTACACATGTCATATAACAACTGTTTTGTGCGTATAGTAAATCGGAGTAGTGTATTCATAGTGGGTTTCACGTATCTTAGGCCAAGTGACGAGCACTTTAATAATGACCTAAAAAACTTCAGTGAGGTAGCAGAAAGCATAGTGAATCAATTTCCGTCAGAGCCAATTTATTTGATGGGAGACTACAACGCGAGGATAGGTAACCCTATCCAAATACCTGATGAAATTCTGAGTGAAAAAAATCTTACCGGAGATGGAACGTTTTCCGACTGTACTCTCAACAAAAGAGGGGAAGCAGTAAATAACTTTATTGGCACTAATAACTTCATAGTAGTAAATGGTAAAACTGTAAGTGATAGTCCGGCGAAACCAACCTTCACCGGTAAGGGAAGTAGTATAATTGATCTCGCGTTGTCTAATGAACTAGGGCTTGAAAAAATTCAGGATTTTGAGGTACTTTATAATATTAATTTTTCTGATCATTTTCCAATCAAACTTGTTTTAAATGGTAATAGTATAGTCAGGGCGAGACCAAGTAAGCAAATCAAATATTGTTGGGATAACAATAATAAACTCATGTACAAACAACACTTAAGGTGGTCGCCGCTCGTGGGTCTAAATACGGAAATAGAAACGATAGACGAAATTGAAAAAAGGTTTCACCTGGCTATCACCCAATCAGCATATGAGCTGAATATGGTGCGTGAGGTACATAATATAAAAACAGACGAAAAGCAACCATGGGTAGACAAAGAATGTAAAGAGTTAAAGAAAAGTGTAAATTGTAATCTGAGAATTTATAGAAAAAATAATTTTAGGGAACAGGATAGAATTAAGTACCGAGAAACTTTGAAATGTTATAAAGCCCTATATGAATGTAAGCGTAAAGAATATTTTGTGAAGTTAGCAGAAAAAATTAACGATGCTAGGAACGCCCAAGAATTTTGGAAAGCGCTAAATAAATACAGGGTTAAAAAATATGTACCACCAGAAATAACAGGTAAACAATGGATTAGCTTTTATGAGAAGATGCAAAAAAAGATAGAACCAAATAGTAATATATATTCGGGAGTATTAGATCCTTACCTGGACGAAGATTTCACTATAAAAGAATTAAATAAAGTACTTAATAAGTCGAAAAACGGTAAATCGCCTGGGGAAAATAAGATCACAAATGAATTTTACCGGAGTTGCTCGCAAAACTGGAGATATTACTTACTTAGTCTTTTCAATGAAATTTTGCGCGATGAAATTGTCCCTGAAAGCTGGTCAAGTATAATCTTAACAATGTTGTTTAAAAAAGGTGATAAGAAAGACCCAGCGAATTACAGGGGAATTTCTCTGGTTAATCATATAACAAAGCTTTTCACATCTTTATTGGCTGAAAGGCTATATACTTGGGCAGAAAAATGTAAAATACTACCTGAAGGTCAGGCGGGTTTTAGGTCAAACCGAAGTTGTATGGACAACTTATATGTACTGTTTGAGTTAATCCATGCAAAACTAAGGCAAAAAAAGGGTACATTATTTATCATATTCGTGGATTTAAAAAGAGCATTCGACACAATAATACATAGGTATTTATGGGCAAAACTTTTAAATATGGGCGTTAGTGCAAAGTATATAAGGATACTGAAGGACCTCTATGGTAAGGCGCATATAAGAATAAAAACTCCAGAGGGTCTAACGGATAGGATGGATATAACGGAAGGGGTACTACAAGGAGAAATCCTTAGTCCCCTTTTGTTTATTCTCTTTATCGCGGACATGGAGGAATACTTCCGGGAAGAAGGCCTCTATGGCACAAGTTTAAACATTCTAACTGACGTACTATTACTTCTATATACTGACGACCTAGCAATAATTGCAAATAATAAAGTTGATGTCGCGAAAAAACTTAAAATTCTACACAAATACTGTGAAAAAAATGGGTTAACTGTAAATGTAGACAAATCTTATATATTGTACTGCAGAAAAGCAGGAAAGATACCAAAAAATCTTAAATTCTATTACAATGCAAAAAACATAGAAATAGTGTCAAATTTTACATATCTTGGGATACCTATATCAGCGTCAGGAAGGGGGCGCTTGGCAATGACGAGTGCAATAAGTAAAGCAAGAACTGCAATAGGCGCCGTAAACACAGTTATTTATAAAGCTAGAATGTATGATTTTGATAGTATTAACACACTATTTGATAGTATGATTTCTTCGATAGCACTATATGCAGCCCCTGTGTGGGCTCTCAGATACATAAAAGAAATTGATAGCCTCACCACTGAATTCTATAAGATGATATTATGTATAAAACGTACAACTCCGAATAATCTGGTAAAGTATGAGACAAACAGAATTGATTTAGCGTATAATATTTGGAAGCTCACATGGGGCTGGATAGTAAAAGTGCTAAAGATGGAAGAAAATAGATACCCATTGTTATGTCTTAAAAAACAGATAGAGCTATATAAAAGCGGTTATGAATCTTCTGAATATAACTGGTTTACCGAGGTTGGCAAGTTTATAAAAGCTATAGATGAAAGGTATATGTGTGTGCTTGACTCGTTTGACGGTAAAGAGTGGGAGAGAGTAGGTAAAATTCTGTTAAGAAAGTACAAACAAACCTTAACAGACAAAATAAAAGCGCAAGTTAACAGAATTGCCTATCTAGAAACCCCAGATTTATACAACAAACCAAGTAATCAATATCTTCATAGTAAGGTCCCGCTAAAGATTAAAAAAGTTATGGCACAACTTAGAACGGCAAATAATTATGTTTTCAGTCTATATGTAAACAAAAAAGTGAATAAGTTTAACCCATTCGAGCCGTGTCCAACATGTCAGGATGGAGCATTCGATACTCTTAAGCACTTTCTTATGGAATGCCCATTGTACCGGGATACAAGAGGCAAGTTTGTGAATAATATAAATGTTACAATCAATAATCTTAATGTCGTCGAAGTATGTCAAATGAACAATCCAATTCAACTTAATAAAATTTATGTTTATGTTGAACAATTATGTAGGCTAAGAGAATTACGCATTTCTAACAACAATATTCTAGATTAAACGATTTATAATTGATTAATTAGTAAGTTAAGCTAAGAATCAAAATGTACAACTCCGAACTCAATTTGTAAACATTAGAAACATCTAATAAGGCAAATAAAGAATCTATCTATCTGATTCATTGTATAAATGTTCCAAATTACAATTTATAAAGTGAATTAAATGGCATTTTTCTAAAGAATAATATTTTGATTTCAAATAATATGTGGGCAGATGATTAAAAAATATAAAGGATTTTTGTAATAATTAAATATCATTTTAAAAAATTTGAATAATGTAAAAAAAATTTTTTTAAAAATTTCTCTTTTTCTGAAAGTAAATGAAAATTCATAATATATATATATATATATATATATATATACACACACACACACACACACACACACACACACACACACACACACACACACACACATACATGAATATATATTTATATATGTTCATATTATACATTGATATAATAAAATGAAATATTGATGTAGTAAAATATCAATGGAGGTAATTGAGTTGAATAATTTAATAGAATGAAAAATGATCTATTTGAATGAATCATTTTTCTCAAATTGGAGGAAAATTAATTTTTAAAAATCAAAAATATAAAAATGAAAGAATAATAATTTATCTATCTGTATGTTTTCGGTAAATTCCATAATTATTTCTAATTAATTGTATAAATGTTCCGAATTACAATTCATAGAGTAAATTTAATGGGATTCTTCTAAAGAATAATATTTTCATTTCAATTAATATTTGAGCAGATAACCAGAAGATATATAGGATTTTCCTTATAATTATATATAATTTTATAAAATTCGGATAACGTGAAATTTTTTTTTTTTTCAAAAATTTCTCTTTTCCCAAAAGTGGGTCAAAAATTATAATATATATATATGCACACACACAATATATATACATCCATATATATTTATATGATACATTAATATACAGAATATAAATAGAGGTCATTAGGTTAATAGATTTCTTAAAATAAGAAATGATTTTTTCAAATAAATTATTTTTCTTAAATTGAAGAAAAATCGATTTTTGAAAATCAAAAATATGAAATTGAATAAATAATAATTTATCAATCTGTATGTTCTCGGTAAATTCCATAATTATTTCTAATTAATTGCATGAATGTTTCGAATTACAATTCATGAAGTCAATTGATTGGGATTCTTCTGAAGAATAATATTCTCATCTTAATTAATATTTGAGCAGATAATCAAAAAATATGTAGGATTTTTCTTATAATCATATATGAGTTTAAAAAATTTGAATAACGTGTTACGTCCGTGAGTAGAGTTACTCCTGAGCGGTAAGAGTAAACTGGTTGGCTTCGCTTTTAAGTTCCAGGACAACCGGAAATCAGGATGAGGATCGAATAACGTAGGGTTTGTTTGAGATATTACTAATATATTTATTTCGAGGAAATTCAGATGACGGTAAAAACGAAGTGTGCTGTATGAAGCTATGTAAGAAGTTCAGATGTGACGTTGTTGAGAGTTAGAATAGAAGTGTCCCTCGAGACGTGAAACGTACGGGTGCAGAAAAGGTGTGTCAATGCTAGGAGTAGGGAATGGAATTTGATGAGTAAGCGTGATAGTGGATAGCGTGAGACTACGTAGAGATAAGAGGACAGGACAGAGACCATGAGATTAATGTAAGAACTGTGGGAGAGTTAGCGAGTAGGAAAAATAGAGAGAAGTGGTATGCTGGACGTAACACCCCCCCGTCAGAGGGAGCATAGCGGTAGGTATGGTCCCGAATATGGGAAGCAAGAAGGTGGAAATGTGAAACATGATTTTAAAGTATGTGCTTAAAATTGGTTTTACAATTTATCTTATTATAGGTAGTGTATGGTTTATATTCTGGATCACGAATGAGCGTAAGGCATATAGTTATAATACTATGGTTACATAATGTTGTTTAAAGCTAGGCGCCTAGGGTTAATGCGCATGGAAGCGGGTTAGTACACTTAAGACTAAACAACAATGATTTCTCTGATTAGCTGGGTACTAAGTAATACTATATTTTTTTTTTTTTCTTGATATATCGAGATACAAAGTTTGACCTATTCGTACAATGATATCGGTTATGAGTGTAGATATATTTTGGGCTAATTGTAAACTAAGGGTATAAGATCGTCATTACAATCATTTTAGTGCAGTAGTGTACACAAGTATTTACTTTACTTGTGTCTGTTTGACAGCGCAACAGCAGATCTTGGTAGCAATATAGTAGTTGCTATTGATGGGGTTAATGTGGGATTTTACTATGTATGTGCGATTTTCAGTTTATTGAGATGAACTATTTTAGTTTTGTTTAGAGTGAGGTATATTTCGGCGTTAACGTCATCTATTATTCGTTTGATTACATACGGGCCTTTATAATGATCTTGGAATTTTGACCTTGTTTCGTTCAATAGGTAGACAGTTTGTCCTACTTCAAATCGTTGTGGGTTAATCGTTCTGTCGTAGTGTTCTTTACTTTTCTGTTTAGCTTGTTTCAGGTTCAACGCGGCGCGTTTACGGATGTCTGTGAGATTCGCTATTAGATCGAGGAGGAATGTATCGTATGTATGCGTGGATGTGTTGCTTAGTATCGCATCTGTCGGTAGTTTAGCTTCCGAGCCGAAGATCAGCTGGTGAGGTGAATAATGTGTACTGTCGTGTTTTGCTGTATTATAGCAGAAAATGGCGAAACGTATGAATTCATCCCAATCTTTACCTTCGTTGGTGTAATGTTTGATGTATTCGGTAATTACGAGGTGACTTCTTTCTAATGAGCCGTTTGATTGCGGTCTATAGGCGGTTGTTCGTAGTTGTTTAATTTTGAAGAGTTTACAAAGTTGTTTGATGATTGTGCTCATAAAATTCTGTCCTTGGTCTGTAAGTATTGCTCGAGGAGCACCGTAACGTGTAATGTATTCTTTTGCAAATGCTGCGCCTATAGTTTTGGCGGTGGCATCAGGTAAAGGGATGGCGTCCAGGAATTTTGTCAAATTGCATTGTATCGTCAAGAGATATTTGTTGTTCGATTTAGTAAGGGGTAGAGGTCCAACAATATCTAATGCCACTTTGTCAAAGGCCTCTGCGGGCGTGTCAGTGATTGCCTTGGGTAATTTTGTTTTGATCCTGACTAGTTTTTTCCTCTGGCAACTGCCGCAAGATCTGATGATATTTTGAATTTGCTTTTTCATATTTGGCCAAAAATATTTTTCTCTTATTTTATTGAAAATTTTTGTAACGCCTTGGTGTCCTCCGATCAGTGACTCGTGGTACTCTTTGATCATGTCTTCGCGTAATCGTTCGTCTGGTATAATTGTAGTATTTCTACAAAGTGTTACTCGAATGTCTGAACCCGCAAAAATGTGATAAATCAGTTTTTTAAAGATAGATCGTAGAATATCATCAACTCCTGGTCCTGACATGGGGAATGATATGGACCGAATGTCTAGTCCGGACAAGATAATCCTCAAGTTAACTAACGTGTAGAAAATGTCGTCAAGTCTGCCCGGGTCTGATTGACGTGGTTTCACTAGGAGGGTAAATATGTATTTGTTGTTTTTCAACCGAGTTTTAATTACGTCGGATATTTCTGGATTCTGGTTTTGAAAGGATTCCATGCTTACTAGATTTCCGTCTATCAACTGTTTTTCTAGTCCTTCTGTCCAACCACAATTAGCTGATACGAAATGAGCGTAATTGTCGCACAACATGAGAAGTCCGTCATTAGTTTCGGTTACGTTGGGTGTTGGTAATATGTCATTTTGATTTTGTATGAAGTAATCTAAGCAACAAAAGTTGTCATTGTCAATATGGGGGCGGTCCGGTTTTCGCTCTTCGGGATTGTCGCGACGTTGTGAGCCTAAAGGTGGTAGCGTTGCCGTAGGTACAACGGAGGCATCGCTATCCGCGTCTTCAACAGCTGACTCCGGATCATGTGTCACGGAGTCACTCTCCGAGATATCAGTTGGGTAGCGCGAGGGAGTAGAAACCGGAGCATGTCTTGGAGCTGACCTAGTGCCGGTCCGACGCATTGGCCGACGAGTTACAGGGGGAGCAGGGATTCTGGGTGTTGATGCGTCTGCTTCAGATTCAGAAGATGTCGAGTCATAAGTCGGGTTTTGATAATTACAAATGGTGATCTTTATGTCGGAGTCTTTAAATATGTAATGGATCATCCGATTAACAAGGTTCCAGTCTAACTTATCTAAGCCGCAGCCTAGTCTTGGAATCGAGAGCGATTTGACTTTGTCTTGTTCTAAGCAAGTCTGTAGATTTACTAGGGCGTTGAACAGTGTTTCTTCAGTTGGTTTCTGGTAGTGGTATTTTTTGGTTACTAGATTGTAAATGAGGCGGTTACCATGTGGCAGTGTCAATACGTTCGTTACTTCAGGGTCTAGTTGTTGTAGTTGATCTCGGGTGATTATTTTCCTATTGATTAGTTGTCCCGCGACTCCTCGTGATGTCTTGCAGTCTGCCGAGATGCAGTGGGCTAGGTTATCTTGTCTGTCGAGGAGATTGGCGCGTATCTCTTGAATAAATTTACTATGCGTTAATGGTAGGTGGTTAAGATCTGTTACGAATTCCGTGAATCGAGGGGCGTAATTTCGTCCTTCACTGGTAGTGGCTTTGGGTGTCGGCTTATTCAGTGTGTCGGACTGTTCTTCACGTATTTTAACACTACGACCCTGGGGCTTACCGGAGTTTTGGTGTGATTTACATGAGGTGAGTGGTTGAACTCGTTCCGTAGTTTGCTTGATCGTTTTATCGACCACGATCGGTGCCTCCGTTGCGCTGCTATTGTCAGTCATACTGGCACTTGAGTCAGAGGTAACAGTAGAAGTCGAAGTGTCTTGTAATACTTTGTTTCGTCTTCGTGGGGAAGGGCTGTTGGATTCATGTGCAGATCCATGCGCTTGTATTGGGTGCTGGTCTACATGTTTCATTCGCTTGTGAGCGCCGGTAGATGAAGATAGCGTATCCGGTTCGCGAGCACGTGTTGGGTGTTGGTGAGCTATTTTGGTGCGTTTGTGAGCGCTGGTAGACGAAGATAGCGTATCTGGTTCGCGAGCACGCGTTGGGTGTTGGTGAGCTACTTTGGCGCGCTTGTGGGCGTCAGTAGATGAGCATTCTGTATCGGGTCGTGGCCGTTTTGAGGTAATAGGTAGAATTCGGAAAGAGTCGCTGGGTGGATTTCTGGAAAGCGCGTCTGCGTTAGAGTTCGCTATTCCTTTTTTATGTTTTGTGACGTACGAATATTCTTCCAACTTCAGTCTCCAGTGCATTAAACGAGAAGTCGGGTCCCGTACGTTTTTGATCCACTTTAGTGGTTCGTGGTCTGTTACCAGAGTGAAGGTTCTACCGTAAAGATAAGGACGAAAATGTTTGACGGCATAAACGACTGCTAAGAATTCTTTTTCGGACACCGAGTAATTGATTTCGGCCTTTTGTAACACCCTCGATGCATACGCGATTGGTAAATCTTCGCCATCTTTGTCTTGACTAAGTATTGCTCCTATTGCATACTTTGAAGCGTCGGTGGTTAGGACGAAGGGTTTTTCGAAGTCTGGATACTGCAGTATCGGTTCTCGACACAGACTATCGCGTAGTGTTTCGAACGCAAATTGATGTTCTGCTGTCCATAGGAAAGGGCTATTCTTCTTTAACAAATTATTAATAGGTCTAGCAATTTTTGAAAGGTTAGGGATGAATCTTCGGTAGTAGCCTATCAAGCCTAAAAATTGTTCAATCTGTTTAGGATTCTTGGGAACTGGGTAGTTTTTTATTGCTGATATCTTCTCTGGATTAGGTTTCAATCCATTTTGAGTGATGACGTGACCTAGGTATGCTACTTCTTTACGCAGAAATTCACATTTGTCTGGCTGCAGGGTTAGTCCTGCATCAGACAATCTCTTCATGAGTTTCCGAAATTTGGTTTCGTGCTCCTCCAAGGATCGGGAGTAAATGACTATATCATCCAAATAGACAAACATATCTGTACCCTGTAATCCCGATAGAACCTGATCCATTAGACGTTGAAAGGTGGATGGGGCATTTTTTAAGCCAAATGGCATTCTAGTATACTCGAAATGGCCGTGAGGAGTCGAAAAAGCGGTCTTTGCGCCGTGATCGGGATGCATTGGAATTTGATGGAACCCGGAAGCCAGGTCGAACGTTGAGAAATATTTTGCGGAGCCTAGCTGATCTAGGATATCGACGATATTCGGTAGCGGGTAAGCGTCGCCAATGGTTTTTTCGTTCAGTTTCCTGAAGTCAATGACCATTCGCCACTTCTTTTCGCCGCTAGCATCTGATTTCTTGGGAATGATCCAGACCGGAGAATTGTAAGGAGATGAAGAATGTGTGATAATGTTCTGATCAAGGAGTTTGGTCACTTGTTTTTGTATTTCGTCCTTGTGTACTCTTGGGTGTCTGTATTGTTTGGTATGAATTGGTGCGTCATTGGTAGTAGGGATCGTGTGGCTGACTAAGTTTGTATGTCCCAGGGTGTCACCCGGGAGGAAAAATTAATGGTTGAATTCGATAGCAAGATTAACTATTAATTGTTTTTCTTCGTCGTTCAAATGATCCAATCGTAAGTTTTCTTTCAAAATCTCAAGGCGTCTCGAATCGTAATTTGGGGATGTGGGAAGAACGCGATTCTCGATCCTTTTTTTTTTCGTGTAAGACCTGTGCTAGTAAGACCTGTCCGCTGCTTGCAGTACTTGTATGCGTTAGGTGTGTTTTTGCACTGAGCGTGGCGGTGCTCGCGAGTTTATCGACTTCTTCTAGTGTTACGACTGGTCTTCTTATTTCCACAGCTGATTCGTTGGAATTTATTGCATAAACGTAAGCAAACCCTTGTTGGTTGGTAACCAGGGCCTGTCCCAGGAATATATTAGCGCCTACTTCCAACTGTTCTATGAATCCCGTTTTTACCGAGGGATTCGAAATTTTTAGTGCAATCACCTGAGCCGTTCGTGGTGGTATCAATATGTAGTCTTCGTTTAGGAGTTTGAATGGTTTGCTAGTATTGTTCGGTATTATTTTTTCTGTATCGAAAGATATAGTTGCATTTTCGTTCCGTAAAAATATCGATCCTAAGATTCCGTCTTCTTGTATCGGGAACAGATCGTCGACTATATGGAATATATGAAGGTTGTCACCGATTCGAATGCTAGTTGTTCCTACTACTTTTATTGGTTCCTGTATAGCACTGGTAACGTGGATCTGACCTTCGAGTAATTTACACGGAACATGCGGATGTATTGCTCCGAGTTTAATTATGTTCACATCAGCACCGGTGTCAACTATAAATGTGCTGGGTTGTCGTGTGAGTTCACCGGTGGTTATTCGAACCTTCGGTGTTTGTGTGACAGATGTTATGAGGATACGCGGTGGTGTTTTTGTGTTGGTTCTATGCCTGTTAAAGGGAATAACGCCGGTTTCGCGAGAGATAAGGTAGTTGTTTTTGAAACAGATAGTCGCCTTTTCCGAACGTAAAAAGTCTGCACTTAGTATACCGTCCTCGATGATAGGGAAGGAGTTATCGACAAGATGGAATTCGTGGCGTGTATTAGCTAACTCGATGTAGAGACTTCCTATTGTTCTGATGGATTCTTCCGTTATCCCTGAAATCTGCCTAATGTCCGTCTTTGTGACGTGGACTCTTGGGTCGATTTTATCGATTTTTAACAAATTAATATTAGCGCCAGTATCTATTATTAGTGTCACGTACCCATTTAAAGACTGCGGGCATTGTGTTCGAATCTGTGGAGGGCCAGATTCTAATTGTACGGAGCTGACATTTGGTTTGGACGCTGCTCCGGTTTGAGGGAGGGCGATGCGTCCGCGCGGCCGTCCCTGAACTCGTTTAAATGGCTCGCGTTGCCTGAATATTCGCGATGTTGCTTTGCTTCGTATGAAACTTCCGGGTGGATGCCCGTATCGTAATTCTCGTTCGAGTAGTCTTGTGTTACGAAATTAACCCTGAAGTTCGATCGTGAAGGATTTGGTGTGTTATACTGTTGTGAGCGTTGACTGTCATTTCGCGTCTGGTCTAAAGGTTGGTTTGTCGGGTCTCTTGCTCGATATTGGGTATTGGGATTGTTTTGTTGTTGACGATTAGTGTTACTTTGGAAAACTCTTGAATTTTGGTGGAATTTTGGATACTGGGGATATTGGGAACGATTTGAGCGGCAATTATCGTTTGAGTGGCCTTTGCCACCACACTGCGTGCAAGTTGTGTTGTTGCGCTGCCTCGTTCTGCACTCTTCTATACTATGACCTGCCTTCTTGCAGTATCTACACACTACTAATAGGGAAGGTTGTTCAGGACAATATTTATCGATGTGATCGGTTAATTTACATATACTACATTTTATATGGTTTTGTGTTTCGTAGTTAGTATCACGGTATGAGGCTAGTTTAAGTCTATCTGATAATAGTTTTTCAGTCTTGGTGGCCGTGTCTATAGCCATTTGTAGGGTTTGTGGATTCTCATGAGCTACTCTAATTTCTAATTCGTCTAGTAATCCTTTGATAAATCTTAGTCTTGCGGTCTCTTTGATATTTTTCTTTAGCACTTGAGCATCACTGATAGATTCTGAGGCATCTATTGATTCGCACGCTTGTCTTAACAGATGTTTTATTCTAGCACCGTAATCTAGAACACTCTCGTTTCGCCTCTGTGCCGATTGTGCGAGGTCTAGCTGGATATCTGGGAGGTGTTGTTTAGACGCGTAGGCCTGTCTTAGGCAGTATAGCAAATCTCGAAGAGAATCCGGATTATCTGACTCTATATATTTACTCGCGTCGCCTTCGATTTTCGTGCGAATGAGTGTGGAGAATAAATTCAGTTCTCTGGCTAAGACAGCTTGTTTTGCGCATTCTACTTTAGTTATGAATTCGGATACGGGCATATTAGTGCCATTGAACGTGGGAATCAGAGCTAATGCATCTTTAAGAGGCAGGTGCGGAAAAGTGCCTTCGGTAGCCATGTTGTAAATTTTAATCTAGGATTTGTCGACTTACAAAGTGAAGATGAAGAGGAGGAACGGAATAAAATGTTGCATTCTACCGTGAGGGTGTTGGTCCAGCGATTTCGTGTCTGTAGCCGGTGATGACGTCGGTGTGCGTTGTGTCGTACTAGAAGTCGTGAAAAATGAAGATGTCGTCGTAGTAGCAGCAGGAGATAGTCTTTCAGTAATATCGATTTGGAGATACGGATTTGTCTGTGACGTTCGTGTGAATCAGAGATCGTTGATTGCGTTAACGTAGAATATGGCTTTCAGAGTGTCTTCAACACTATCACACAGTGGTATTACTTTTCTATTAACATCACTGAGCTCGCACACTTCAGAACCGGTCTATCAGATGGCACTTCATGCGTAGCACATACGTAAAATAGTATCACTGGATTTCCGGAAAGCGAAGGCCACCGCTGCCACCAATGTTACGTCCGTGAGTAGAGTTACTCCTGAGCGGTAGGAGTAAACTGGTTGGCTTCGCTTTTAAGTTCCAGGACAACCGGAAATCAGGATGAGGATCGAATAACGTAGGGTTTGTTTGAGATATTACTAATATATTTATTTCGAGGAAATTCAGATGACGGTAAAAACGAAGTGTGCTGTATGAAGCTATGTAAGAAGTTCAGATGTGACGTTGTTGAGAGTTAGAATAGAAGTGTCCCTCGAGACGTGAAACGTACGGGTGCAGAAAAGGTGTGACAATGCTAGGAGTAGGGAATGGAATTTGATGAGTAAGCGTGATAGTGGATAGCGTGAGACTACGTAGAGATAAGAGGACAGGACAGAGACCATGAGATTAATGTAAGAACTGTGGGAGAGTTAGCGAGTAGGAAAAATAGAGAGAAGTGGTATGCTGGACGTAACAAACGTAAAAATTTTTTTTTTTCAAAAACTAGGGGTTTCGCCCCTGCGCGCTTCGCGCGCCAACCCCATCTCGGCGCTACGCGCCTCGGGCACTCGGCGCTGCGCGCCTCACTATTTCCTTACGCATTGTCTAGTAGACAGGCGAATTCCTTCATGTTGATTTAATGACAGGTCCTGCACTTGCTGTCCACTTTAATTCCTTCTGTGCTTACTTTTCTTTTTTTCATCAATCTAAGCTTCCATTCTTTGGTTGAAATTTGGTGTTCCTTCTCTATTGATATCTATCTATCTCCTTGACTTGCTGAATTATTTTTGCTACCGCTCTGCCCGTTATTCTCCAAAATCACCTTCTTTATATTATTTTTTTCTCTATATTTATGTTGCTGTTCACTCCGTAAAACCCCTCTTTCTCTTGTGGTTAACATAGATCCTGGTCGTCCTCTTGCCTGGTTATAGGAATATTTGTTTATTATTATTCTCCGGCTTATTTGGTTCTTCGCACTTGAAATTTTATTTTCCTTTTTCCTTTGTGATACTTCCGACCATCCACCATCTTCACCGCCTTGTCTGCTGGTTGAAACTCCTCCTTTCTGTTCGTTGTTTGAAAAGCCAGTATGATATTTTTTGTTCGCTTCCCTATATTTTCGCTGCTGTTCCCGTCGTCTAATTTTTCGCTCTTCTATGTACGTCACATTGGTTGGTCGTCCTCTCGATTTATTTTCCGAATCAATCATCGCAATCGATTCTTCTAATTCTTCGACACCCTTCGTTGAATTATTTTTGCTGCCGCTCTGCCGGTTATTCTCCGAAATCACCTTGTTTATATTATTTTTTTCTCTATATTTGCGTTGATGTTCATTCCGCTAAACACCTCTTTCTCTTGTGGTTAACATCGATCCTGGTCGTCCTCTTTCCTGGTTATACGAATATTTGATGGATATTATTCTATGGCTTATTTGGTTCTTCGCACTTACAATTTTATTTTCCTCTTTCTTTTTGATACTTCCGACCATCCACCATCTTCATCGCCTTGTCAGCTGCTTGAAACTCCTCCTTTCTCCATTGTCATCGTAAATCCTGGCTGTCCTTTTGACTGTTTGGTGATATATTTAGATTTACTATTATTTGATTGTTACTTTTCATACTTATTACTCACTATCTGAATTTTATTTTGGTTCTGCAAGACATCAAAGTGTCCACTCTCTCCGTCACCGGTGAAGAGTAGCGAGAATTGTGTTCCATTTTGTGATCCGATCCGGTGTGGATGAATTTGTTCTTCGCGATACTCGATTTAACATATCTTAAAAATTTCCGCAGCTGCATATATTGCATTTTTATTCATATGTGATTTGTAATCACCAGGTCACCTAATCACAGCACCGTTTGACTCATTACCTGTAATAAAACCCGCAAATGTAGACCAATTATCCACTATATTTGAAACGATACTCAGTCTCACCTCTGCGTGTCGATCTTGAGTGCCGTATACACAATACGCCAACGCGCGAAAAAGACAATTCCTGTCGGGAATCATCGTTATAATTTTCGTTTGCATGTTCATTTTTTGCGCGTCAGAAACAGATACCTATAAAGATATTTGTCAAAGACTGTCATAAACAGCCGATGACAGCTGTCAAAGGGTTTGCTAGATGCTTTTTGTTTTGTTTTCGGGATCTCACCCCACCGCCAACTTCATGCGTATACTATTGTTATTATAATCTTTTTTTACTATTGTTATTATAATCTTTTTCTACGTTCATTTGTTTGAAACTTTTTTATTAGATAGAGAGATTCCTCTTTTCCCAAAAATAAGTCAAAAATTATAATATACATATGCACACACACAATATATATATATATATTTATATATGTTTATATTATACAATAATATACAAAATATAAATCGAGGTCATCAGGTTAATGGATTTACTAAAATAAGAAATGATTCATCTAAATAAATTATTATTCCTAAATTGAAGAAAAATTAATTTTCGAAAATTGAAATATGAAATTAAATAAATAATAATTCATCTATCTGTATGTTTTCTCTAAATTTCATAATTATTTCTAACTTATTGTATAAATGTTCCAAATTAAAATTTATAAATTGAATCGAATGGCATTTTCCTGAAGAATAATATTTCTATTTCAATTAATATGTGGGCAGACGATCAAAAAATATATAGGATTTTTGTAATAATTAAAGATCATTTTAAAAAATTTAAATAATGTAAAAAAAATTTTTTTTAAATTTCTCTTTTTCTGAACGTAAACGAAAATTCATAATATATATATGTTTATACATATATATACACACACACACACATATATAAATATATATTTATATATGTTCATATTATACATTGATATAATAAAATAACAATGGAGGTGATTGAATTAAATAATTTAATAGAATGAAAAATGATTTATTAGAATGAATTATTCTTCCTAAATTGGAGGAAAATTAATTTTTGAAAATCAAAAATATAAAAATAAAAGAATAATAATTTATCTATCTGTATGTTTTCGGTCAATTCCATAATTATTTCTAATAATTGTATAAATGTTCCGAATTACAATTTATGAAGTAAATTGAATGGGATTCGTCTAAAGAATAATATTTTCATTTTGAATAATATTTGAGCAGATAATTAAAAAATATATAGGATTCTTCTCATAATTATATATAAGTTTAAAAAATTTGAATAACGCAAAAATTTTCTTTTTCAAAAATTTCTCTCTTTCCAAAAGTGAGTCAAAAATTATAATAAACACATATATGTATATATATATATATATATTTGCACACACATATATAAATATACTAGCAGCCCATCCCGGCTTCGCACGGGCATATAATAATATAATAAAAGAAAATGCACAATGTTTTCAGTGAGTTTCTAAAAAAATAACATTCATATTATTACATAATATCATTATATTCCCGTGCGAAGCCGGGATGGGCTGCTAGTTAAATTATAAAGTTTTGATCAATGAAGCACAAATAAGTAAAAAACAGGATTAATTCCACTGTATTATCTTCATTGTAATATGAATGCAATTTACACTTCAGTCTCAGTAACACGTGGCCTCTATGCTAACACCAAAAATTTAAAAAGTGGAAATAATTGAATTGTACGGTATTTCGTTCACTACAAAATAAATTTAATTAATTTTATAGCGTCAACAACACGTGGTAATTATGCTGTTAAAATGTAGCTTATATGACACGTTCGTAGATTTACCATAGCAGCGCCATCTATTGATTACTTACTTAACCCAGTCGAAAGGTATCGACGTCTGTTAGAATCATTTGGAGTTAACAGATAATTGTGACTGTCAAATAATAACAGACAAATAATTAGCAATAAATTAAAATTGCGACTATAATTTGAGATTTCGACTATCAAAACTTGTCGATAGTCGAAATCTCAAATTATAGTCGCAATTTTAATTTATTGCTAATTATTTGTCTGTTATTATTTGACAGTCACAATTATCTGTTAACTCCAAATGATTCTAACAGACGTCGATACCTTTCGACTGGGTTAAGTAAGTAATCAATAGATGGCGCTGCTATGGTAAATCTACGAACGTGTCATATAAGCTACATTTTAACAGCATAATTACCACGTGTTGTTGACGCTATAAAATTAATTAAATTTATTTTGTAGTGAACGAAATACCGTACAATTCAATTATTTCCACTTTTTAAATTTTTGGTGTTAGTTGAAAATGATTCATTTCAATGAATTATTTTTCTTAAATTGAAGGAATAATAATTTTTGAAAATCAAAAATATAAAAATAAAAGAATAATAATTTATCTATTTGTATGTTTTCGGTGAATTCCATAATTATTTCTAATTAATTGTATAAATGTTCCGAATTACAATTCATAAAGTAAATTTAATGCGATTCTTCTAAAGAATAATATTTTCATTTTAAGGTAGTTCCTCCGCCATAGTCCAGTCGGAAAGTTTTTGATTTAGTACTAACGTTCAGCATATTAGCAGTACTATGACTGTAGGATATGTTTTTTAACGTGACTGTACTTCTTCCACTACTATATCCCATATACGTATACACACATACTATAAAATTAGTACTAACGTTCAGCATATTAGCAGTACTATGACTGTAGGATATGTTTTTTAACGTGACTGTACTTCTTCACTACTATATCCCCTATACGTATACACACATCTATAAAATTTAATTCTGTATGGAAATGTCGCAACGTCGCGTCATTGTTATTGTTATTTCTCCTAACCACTGAGCTTACTTATAGTTTATACGCACAGTCAAACGTAAACAACTCGCTATTTTTATTCGAATAAATAAATAATTATGGGTGATCGTATTCGTCATAAAGGAAGATTTATTAAAAAAAAAGTTCTCGATAAAAAATTGAAAATTAAAAATGCTCTACAAGAAAAAAGAAAAGGCAACGATGATACCAGTGAATCTAACCTATGCGAAGGCATTCGTTTCGTGGATTTAAAATTTTTAGGCAAAAAATTAAAATGTGTACAATGTTATGAAGTACTTTGCCTGGAAAATATTGTACATGAACAGCATTTAGGGTTGAAATCAGTCTTAAAAGTTAAGTGCACAAAATGTGAGACAATATCAGTAGTTCCAGCGAGTAAAAGTCATAGCGTGGCTGGTAGTCAATCCAAACATTCTGACGTCAATACAGGCGTAATTCTTGGTAAGTTCAATAATTATTCAATCTACATAAATATTTGATAAAAAAAAAAAAAAATAGATCACTTGAATTCACTTAGAAACAAAAATAATTAAATGTATATATGCAGAAGTTCCAACCCTAGTAAAAATATATTTATTACAGGTGCTGTACATGCTGGCTATGGCTGCTCTGGATTGAACAAAATATTCGCATGTGCCAATATTCCGACAATATCGCCACAATTATTTAAACCATATGAAAGGGAAGTTGGTCCTGCAATCGAAGAAGCTGCTAAGGAGAGTTGTAAACGAGCTGCTAAGGAAGAGCGACTGCTTATTACTGAAAATATTGATAAGCTGTGTGAATTATTGTAAGTTTGATTGTGATCTACAAAGCTACGGAGTAAACGAAACTAAAATTTTCGTAGTCTATAACTTTTTTCAATTGTATATAATTTTTTGGACGTCAATATTGTCTACACTTGCACAATGATCTATATTCAGTCTTGAGTAGATGGAAAATGCTAATTGTATATATTTTAAAAAATAATTTTTGTTCTTATACATTCTAAATAAGATTGATTGATTTTAAATACTCCGTCAAACTTCACATGACTTATTGTTTTATTGCTAATACATACTAGCATTGTTTATTCTAATTTTTATTTTATGTTTGAATAAATAAATGCTGATGAAATTTAAAAATTATAATTTACTATATTGATTTTTTACCATCCTATTCTTATCTCCTTTTTCTTTTATTAGGCCACCAGAGATTGTTCAAGAAATTTATCCTCATCGTAGAAAATTAATCTCTGCAACTGATGATCCTGATGAAAACAACAACACTACGTATGATACAGCTATAGGAGAGGTTGTTAATATAATTGTCTCTTATGACATGGGATGGAGTAAAAGAGGTAATGGAAAGAGCTACGACAGTCTTAATGGTTATGGAACTATAATAGGATTTTTGAGTGGAAAAATTCTCGACTACGCAGAACGGATAAGGAAATGCAAATTTTGTGACTCGGGTAGGAAGAAAGATGACCATGATCGCCGAAAAAACTTCCAAGGTAGTGCCAAGGCAATGGAAGCATCTGCAGGAGCAGAGTTGATTAACAACAGCAGTATTCTTAAAGAAGCAAACCTTGAAGCACGAGTATTAATTGGCGATGAAGACAGTTGCACAATCGCGGCCGTTCGTCGAGGAAACCCAAAAACTATCTTCAAACTTGCAGATCAAAATCATTTAAAAAAAAATTTCAGCCGAGATTTATGGAAGCTGACGAATTTTAAGGAAATTAAAAAAAGAAGTATTGACCTCATAAAAAAATGTTTTGGTTATGCATTGGCTCAAAATATGGGCGATGCTCAAAATTTAGCTAAAACAATACGTAATATACCTGATCACTTGTACGATAACCATGAAAACTGTGGATCGTGGTGTAGCCGCAGAAGTGGATCGAAGGAACAAACTATTTTGCTCACAAATCTCTCATTATTTGATAAACTATCAGCGTTATGTGAGAAATACGCCGCTAATGCAAATAAATTTTCAATTCCTGCTTCCAGCCAAGCTAATGAATCATTTAATAATATAATGGCTCATAAGTCACCAAAAAATATTTGCTACAGTAGAAGTGAATCATCTAGCTATCGTCTTGCAAGTTCTGTGTGCACAAAAAATGAAGGCGACTCCTGTATCGTAGAAATTGGGCAAAAACTGCAGTTGTCACCAGGCCGACACACTTTGTTTTATACAAAGCAATTGGATGCTAAGCGACAGAAACGTGCATTAGATGCTAAACTACCGGCTGCGAAGAAACGTCGAATAATTAAAACTCAAGAGCGTGAGGAATTGAGAAAGAATAATGAAAATTCAGAAGGTGTTCAATATAAATCTAACTGCGGTTTGTCACAAGACTGTGAAGATTTAGAAGCATTTGATGAATCACTGATTAACGGTCCAAATATTCAAATATCGGCAGAGACATGTAACTTAGTTTTCTTTGATTTAGAAACGTCAGGCTTCCGTAAGAGTGACGAAATTCTTCAAATTGCTGCATCTTGTGAAGGACGTAAATTTAGTGTCTACATTAATCCTACTAATATCATTGATGATAAAGCTTCTGCTCATACAGGACTGAAGAATATTAACGGCCATTTATACTTTCACGGTAAAAAAGTTGAATCGTTGCCTCTAAAAAAGGCTCTCCGGAGTTTTTTATTATTTTTAAAAATGTCACCCAAGCCATGTCTACTTGTTGCACATAATGTAACTTTCGACAAGTCACATTTACTACGTTTAATTTTAAAATGTTCTATGGTATCAGATTTCAGTCAAATCGCAGGATTCTCTGATAGCTTGCCTTTATGTAAGAAAAATTTTACATCTAATAAAACTCCCGGTGAATTTAAACTGTCAGAATTAGCTAAAAAGCATTTGAATGTTGACTCGGACGAGAAATTTCATGAAGCCTTATACGATGTCGAAATTTTAGAAGAACTGGTTTCGTTGACGGATAACAAGTATTTATTTGAAAGCTCTCAATCTTATAGAGAGTGTTTGATTCATATAAATAAGCTCAAGAAAACTGCATCTGGAATGGACTGTTTATCTCCATTAAAAGGAGTATTATCTGGACATATAATCAGAAAAATGGCGTCTCAAGCCATTAAATACCAAGATTTAATTAATCAATATGAAAATGGTTGAATTGAAGAGTTAATTAAATTTTGTAAAGAACCAGGAAGTGATAATAAACCAAAAATTACTAAAGATAAACGAGTTATAGATAAGCTCTGTAATTTTTTTACGGAAAAAGTGTGATATATATTCTGATAAATATATATAATAATAAGAAAAATAATATATTAATGAGAAAAATATATATATATTTATAAGAAATAATAGGAAAAAGTTTTTATCATAAAATATTGCAATAAATAAAAATTTATTGTCATAAAAGTTTCGTTTTTAAATGTTGATTATACATCAAATTGTTCAATATATTTTGTATTTATTGTTATGATTAATAATAAATCACAAGATTGCTCTATGAGATTTATTCTCTCATTTTAATAATTATCAATAATTGTTATGATTTATTAAATAAAAGCTGAGAAGTGTTATACTTAACAATATTAAATTGGTTTAAATTTCGCGCTATTTCTATCTGCTCCGACATTTTATTTGTGACAACGTTGCCACATCGTTTCCATGGCATTAGTCTCTATATCCCCTCCATAAAAAATTATCGCTGTAACGAGTTGTTTATTTTAATTTTTTATCAAAACTAGGAGGTAAATAATTCTTAGTTTTTTTATATATCATCGAAATATGGTATTCTAACAAATAATAGTTTTTCATCGAGATGGTGAAAGTCATTCATTGGTAAATTTAAATAAATTGATCAGTTTCCCACGCTTCCCCCATGCTACATGTACAATTAATGTTATTTTTAATTGCGAATATCTCATATATGATGAGGTAAATCGTCTTCAAATTTGAACAGCATGTGTATTTGCATCTACTAGCTTATAAGCTAAGTTTTGTGAAATTCTAGATACATTGCTTTCATAACCGTACTACCTTAAACGGGAAATAGAAATTCCCGATGCGCGACCTCTTAATAATAATATTAAGGGCTCTGCTTTTGACAGGCTTCTTTTCACACCTTCTCGGAAGTTTTTAAGTGAGGATTTTGAAAAAAAAAAATTAGCCGTTTTTTTTGAATCAGCCTAATGTATATATGTGTGTGTGTGTATATATATATGTAAGCCAATAATTATATTGTTAGGAAGGAATGAAGATCAGGGTGATAATCGACACATGTAAGATGCAGTTAACAACTGAAATATTAAAAATATGTACAAATTAGTGAAATACAGAGATATTACCATTTACTAATAATCTTATAGCTAACCTGAATCTATACAATTGCCGATAGCAAACCCTTGTATACATCAATATAATAACATTGATGCTAACAGCTCGGAGTCTTGTTACATACTGACTCTCACACGCGTGTCAATAAGCGACGCAGCCAAGCTTGATTACGCACAAGCTTACATCCCCCCTTTTTAAGACCGAGGGTATGTTCCGTCGGTGTAAGGAACCAACTTACTAGCATGAAAAATATTTGATTCCCTTTTTCTCAATCTACTGTCTAACAAGAACATTACATCAGAAATTTTCCCTTTAATTTTAAACGGACCTACTCTAATTGGATCTATTTTATTTTTATTTAATTTATTTACATTTTGTACATAAGCTAAGTCTCCTACATTGTAATTTATTTGCTTTACATTCTTATCATAGTATTCTTTATTTTTGTTGTGAATTTCTTTTAATTTCATGAAAGCTATTTCTCTATTGTTGACTAAGTTTGTTGAATTATTGTCGTTCACTTCTTTGGGTAAAAATGAATCGTTTAATCCTGTCAGCAAATAATTAGGAGTGAATCCGGTCGAACTGTGAATTGTGTTGTTGTAATCCTTTACACATTCTTCCGCCACCTGAGGCCATGATTTATTTTTATCATCATAAATTTTACATCTTATTCTGTTTACCAAAGTCTGATTTGTCCTTTCATTTAATCCATTAGAGAATGCGCAATCCACTGCTGTAAAAACTAATGTTATTTTCTGTTTATTTAAATACTGCTTAAACTGTGCTGAATTTATACCAGGATACTGATCTGATAAAACTAATTTAATGCTTCCATTTTTTTCTACTTTCTTGATTAGATTTATAAAATCTTTTGCAACTTGAGTCTTTGAGGTTATTATGTATGCAAATCTTGTGAAATGGTCCACCGCCAAATGTGAATATTTTTTTTTTTTTTTATTGCCTTTGAAACCTCCTACTGTGTCTATAGACACTATTTCGAAAGGTTCTTTTGCTGGTCCAAGTTGAGATAAAGGGGCTTTAAAGATGCCTATTCTCGATTTGTTTTTAATACATGTTTCACAGGCTCTACAAGTTAATTTTATGTGTTTATACATATTTTTGAAATAAAACTTTTGGCCAAAAGTTAAAATTAACTGTTTTGTGCCTATATGACCTTGATCAACATGTACCTTGATGATAAGAGACTTTCCAAATTCTTCAGTGATCCATATTTTTTCTCTATTATTTAGAATTTTATAAATTATTCCCCTTTTAATAACACATTTATCATCAGTTTTTAACTTTTTTTGATTTTCTTTGATATCCTCCAATTTTAGTAAGTTTGTAGTTTTTATCACAGAATCACTTATTGTATCCTCGTGTGATTCCAAAACCGGATTTCTAGACAAGCAATCGGCTTCAATGTTTTCTTTACCTGGATTATACACAATTTCAAAATCAAAATGTGAAATGTAATTCAAAATCTGAACTAGTTGTATATCATTACTTTTTTTTATATTGAATTTTTCCAATGGTCTGTGATCAGTAAATACGACGAACTTCTTGCCTATCAAATGAAATTGCCAGTATAAAATGGCTTCTTTAATAGCTAAACATTCTATAAAGATAGCTTTCTTCTTTTTCTGAGCTTCTGTCAACTTTCTAGAAAAGAAAAACACCGACTTTAACGAGTTATCTTCCTGAGGCTGCTTCAATATTGCCCCAACTCCTTCGATACTTGCATCAGTGAAAATAAAAATTGGAGCCTCTGGATCAAAGATCGCCAAAGCGGGAACTGTGCACAAATATTCTTTTGTTGAATTAAAACTGTTCCTACACTCTTCAGACCATTCTAAGGATACATTTTTCCTTAACAAGTTTCTTAAAGGATCTAGTAAGCCAACATGATTTGGTATAAACTCCAGATAAAAATTTATCTTGCCTAGAAACTGTCTAATTTGTTTTTTTTGTCGTAGGAATTGGAAACTTCTTAATAGCCACTAAATTATCGTTTATTGGTTTAATCATATTCTTTCCAATTTCGTGTCCCAAATAAGTTATTTTTTCTTGGGCGAACTGACATTTATTTTTATTCAATTTGAAACCTTGTTCATACAATGCTTGCAGTACTCGCTCCACATGATATAAATGTTCTTCGGAGGTTTTGGAGAACACCAATATATCATCTATGTAGTTCACTGTGAAAGCATCTAATTTATTTTTCCTTATTACGCTTGCTAAGACTCTTTGAAATATAGCAGGAGCCGATTTCAGACCAAAAGGTAAACATCTCCATTGCCAGTGTCCATGATGGGTTACAAAAGCCAATTTATATCTATCTTTTGCACGCACCGGAATCGACCAAAACGCCGAGTTTACATCAAATTTTGAGAAAAATTTACAATTTCTGGCTCGTATTGTGAGATCATCTATCCTTGGAAAAGGTTGTCTTTCTGGCACTACAATTTTGTTTAGCTCTTTAAAATCGATACACAAGCGTGATCTTTTTCCTTCTTCTCTCTTAAAAACCATGGTTACAGGAGCTGCATAAGGACTGCTTGACTCCTCTATTAAACCTGCATTCAACAAATCCTCTATTTGTCTCTCAATCTCTAATTTATCTTGGAAAGAGCATCTGCAAGGTTTCTTTGAAATATATCTATTTTCTGTCAATTTCACTGTGGCTTCATAATCTTTTACTATTCCTATATCAAACTTTGATTTGGCAAATATTATTTCATGTTTCTTTATCATATCCTCTATTTTATTAGTACTTATTTCATTATTGTTACTTTTCTTATCTAAGTTTTTATTTTTCTGTTGTTTCTGTGATATACACAAATTTTCGCTCTGACAGAGTTTGAATTTTTTTATTGAATCCAATCCCAGTAGAAAATCACAATCAATACCTTCCTTAACTATGAAAAACGGAAAATCTTCTTCTAAGTTACCAATTTTAGTACGTATTATTGCAATCCCTTCTGTTTTCGCCGTTCCAGCTACACCTTTAATAGTATCTCTCCCACCTATTATTTGTTTAAAATTTCTTTTATCATTCAAAAAAAAACCGTTAACCATAGAAATGTTGGATCCAGAATCATATAAACCAATTGCTGGGCAACCATTTGCAAAAAGCTTAATTTTAATAAGTGGGAGAACTATTCGTTTTTTGCTTCCTCATAACTTGCTACTACTTCCTGTAATTCATTATTATTTGTAACTTTTATATTTTCATTTTTAAAATTTTTAATTTGCCTATCTTTATTACGGCATATATTTTCTGGATGTAATCTATTTTTGAAACCTAACTTCTCACAAATATTGCGTGGTTTTTTTTTTTCACTTTGCATTCTCTTGTTTATGTTATCATTTTTCGGATCGTTGATTTTACCTAGTTGTTTTAATTTTGACATTAAATTTTCTATATTTGCGATAGATTTCCTATCTAACTTATTTTGAATGAATTTTGGTAAACTGATTACAATCATATTAATTTGTGTGTTTGTAGATAAGCTATCATCCGCTTCCAACAACAATCTCCTTTTTTTTAACGCATATTCTAATGACGAGCCGTTATAGAATTTAAAATTATAGGCATACGCTATATCCGTCCAGGATTGTACAGAGAAGGTATCAATGAAGGCGTTATTCCATGCCTCCCAATTTAACAAAGAGTTCTGCCTAAGAAATACATTATACCAATCTCAAGCGGATTTCTCTAAAAACAATCGTAATACTTCAGCGTATTTATTTTTTACAATCCCTACTCTGTCACATTCCTGCACAAATAAATTAATCCACACACTAGCATTTATATTTTCCGTGTCGAACTTTTCAATCACTATATCTTTTATCAGATCGCTAGTTTTTCTTTCAAATGTGATCGTTGACCGTTCGTTTACCTCTGACTCTTGCTCTGTTGTGATTTCTTCTAAGTATTCATCAAACAACACGACGTTTCCTTCTGTATCCAAGTAAATATTCTCAAGGTCTTCAGATAAGGTCAATACCACATTGCGAAATTTATTGCGGATCTTCAAACTTTTAACAACATTCTTCACTATTGGATTTTCAAAAAGCTCTTTATGTTGAGCACTAGTCTGCTTATCTGCCGGAAACGAAAAAATTTCCTCTTGGCCGAGCAGCTGTATTCTTTTCACTTTAACTACGGTGCTTTTTGAATCTACACCAGCCTCCGAGACAAAATAAAACTTTGCTTTCCTCTCCATTGTATAGATTTGTAAGCCAATAATTATATTGTTAGGAAGGAATGAAGATCAGGGTGATAATCGACACATGTAAGATGCAGTTAACAACTGAAATATTAAAAATATGTACAAATTAGTGAAATACAGAGATATTACCATTTACTAATAATCTTATAGCTAACCTGAATCTATACAATTGCCGATAGCAAACCCTTGTATACATCAATATAATAACATTGATGCTAACAGCTCGGAGTCTTGTTACATACTGACTCTCACACGCGTGTCAATAAGCGACGCAGCCAAGCTTGATTACGCACAAGCTTACATATATATATATAATATAATTTTTAATTTACTTTTGAAAAAAGAGAAATCTGAAAAAAAAAATTTTTTACATGATTTAAATTTTTTGAAATTATATATAATTATGAGGGAAATCCTAGATATTCTTTAATTATCTGCTCACATACTAATTAAAATGAAAATATCATTCATTAGAAAAATGCCATTTAATTTACTTTATGAATTGAAATTTGGAACATTTATACAATGAATAAGAACTAATCATGAAATTGAGAGAAAACATACAGATAGATAAATTATCATCTATTTAATTTCATATTTTCAATTTTCATAAATTATTTATTCTTTGTTTTGCGAAAAATGATTTGTTCAAATAAATCATTCTTCATTTTAATAAATGATTTAACTTAATCACCTCTATTTATATTCTATTATATTAATGTATAATATAAATATATATAAATATACATATCTATATGTGTATATATATATATATATATATATATATATATATATCATAATTTTTGATTTACTTTTAAAAAAAGAGAAATTTTAAAAAAAAAAAATTTTTCCACATTATTTAAATTTTTTAAAATTGAATATAATTATTAAAAAAATCCTACATATTTTTTAATTATCTGCTCTCATATTATTCGAAATGAAAATATTATTCTTTAAAAAAATCCCATTCAATTTACTTTACAAATCGTAATTTGGAACATTTATACAATGAATTAGGAATAATTATGAAATTCACTGAGAACATACAGATGGATAGATTATTATTCATTTATTTTATATTTTTAATGTTTAAAAATTAACTTTTCTTTAATTTAAGGAAAATAATTTGTTCAAATAAATTATTTTTCATTCTAATGAATTATTTAACCTAATTACCTCCATTTATATTCCATTATATTGATGTATGATATAAATTTGATTGAATAAATATATATATATGTGTGTGTGTGTATATATATATATATATTATAATAATCAATTTACTATTGAAGAAAGATAAAATTTAAAAAAAAAAAAATTTTTTTACATCATTTAAATTTTTCAAAATTATATATAATTATTTGAAGAATCCTACGTGATTTTCAATTATCTGCTTACATATTATTTAAAATAAAAATATTATTCATCAGAAAAATGCCATTTATTTACTTTATGAATTGTAATTTGGAACATTCATACAATGAATTAGAACTCATTATGAAATTTGAAAACAACACACCGATAGATAAATTATTATTTATTTATTTTCATATTTTTAATTTTCAGAAATTATTCATCCTTCAATTTGAGAAAAATAATTTATTCAAATAACTAATTTTTCATTTCATCAAATTATTTAACCTATTTACCTCCATTCATATTCTATTATATTATTGTATATTATAAATATACATAAATATATATATATATATGTGTGTGTGTGTGTATATATACATATATATATTATAATTTTTAATTTACTTTTAAAAACAGAGAAATCTCAAAAAAAGAATTTGTTTCACATGATTTGAATTTTTTGAAATTATATATAATTATTAGGAAAATCCTATATATTTTCTAATTATCTGCTTTCGTATTAATTAAAATGAAAATATCATTCATTAGAAAAATGACATTTAATTTACTTTATGAAATGAAATTTGAAACATTTATGCAATGAATTAGAAATAATTATGAAATTTGAAGAAAACATACAGATAGATATATTATTATTTATTCAATTTCATATTTTCAATTTTTGAAAATCAATTATTCTTCAATTTAAGAAAATAATTTATTTAAATAAATAATTTTTTATTCCAATCAATTATTTAACCTAATTACCTCGATTTATATTCTATTATATCATTGTATATTATGAATGTATATGAATATATATATATATGATTGTGTGTGTATATCTGTGTATATATTATAATTTTTCATTTACTTTTAAAAAAAGAGAATTTTGAAAAAAAAAATTTTTCCACATGATTTAAATTTTTGAAATTGTATATAATTATTAGGAAAATCCTACATATTTTTTAATTATCAGCTCACATATTAATTAAAATAAAAATATTATTCTTTAGAAAAATGCTATTTAATTTACATTATGAATTAAAATTTGGAACATTTATACAATGAATTAGAACTAATTATGAAATTGAGAGAAAACATACAGATAGATAAATTATTATTTATTTAACTTCATAATATCAATTTTTGAAAATTAATTATCCTTTACTTTGAGAGAAATAATTCATTTGAATGATCATTTTTTATTTTATTAAATCATTTAACCTAATAACCTCCATTGATATTCTATCATAATCATGTATAATATAAATATACATAAATCCATATATATTTATATTCATGTGTGTGTGTATACATATATATATATATGTATATGATAATTTTTAATTTACTTTTGAAAAAAAAAAAATTTAAAAAAAAAAAAATTTTTTTCACATTATATATAATCATTAGAAAAATCCTATACATTTTTCAATTATCTTCTTACACATCAAATAAAATAAAAATATTATTCTTCCGGAGAATGCCATTTAATTCACTTTATAAATTGTAATTTGGAACATTCATACAATAAATTAGAAATAATTATGAAATTTAAAGAAAACATACAGATAGATGAATTAATATTCATTTCATTTCATATACATGATTTTTATTAATTAATTATTTTTCAATTTCAGAAAAATACTTTGTTTGAATAAATGATTCTTAATTTCATTCAAATATTCAACTTAATTACCTTCATTTATATTTTATGATATTAATGTATAATATAAATATATATATATATATATATCTATACATATGTGTGTGTGTGTGTATATATATATATATATATATATATATATATATATATATATATATATGTGTAAATTATGATTTTAATTTACTTTCAAAAAAAGGGAAATTTCCAAAAAAAATGTTTTTTCACATGATTCAAATTTTTTCAAATTATAAAAAATTATTAGAAAAATCCTACATATTTTTTAATTTTCTGCTCACATATTAATTAAAATAAAAATATAATTCATTAGGAAAATGCCATTTAATTTACTTTATGAAATGAAATTTAGAACATTTGTACAATTTATTAAAACTGATTATGAAATTAGGAGGAAACATGCAGATAGATGAATTATTATTCATTCAATTTCATATTTTTAATTCTTGAAAATTAATTATTCTTCACTTTGAGAAAAATAATTCATTTAAATGAATCATTTTTCATCTCATTGAATCATTCAACCTAATTACCGCCATTTATATTCTATTATATTAATGTATAATATAAATATATATATATATATATATATATTTATATATATATATATATATATGTGTGTGTGTGCATATATATACATATATATATATATATATAGGTATATATTATAATTTTGAATTTACTTTTGGAAAAAGAGAAATTTTTGAAAAAAAAAAATTTCTTACGTTATTAAAATTTTTCAAAATTATATATAATTATTAGAAAAATCCTATATAGTTTTTAATTATCTGCTCACATATTGATTAAAATAAAAATGTTATTCATTAGAAAAATGCCATTTCATTTACTTTATGAATTGTAATTTGGAACATTTATACAATGAATTGGAAATAATTATGGAATTTACCGAAAACATACAGATAGATGAATCATTATTTTTTTATTTTTGTATTTCTAATTTTCAAAAATCAATTTTTCTTCAATAAGGAATAATAATTCATTTGAATAAATCATTTCTCATTTTGATAAATCATTTAACCTGATGACCTCTATTTATATTCTTTAAATTAATGTGTTATATAAATATATTTAAATATATATATATATTGTGTGTGTTGCATATATATGTATATATATATATTATAATTTTAGATTAACTTTCGGAAGAAGAGAAATTCTTGGGAAAAAAAAAATTTTTCACGTTATTCGAATTTATCAAAATTATATATAATTATTAGAGAAATCCCATATATTTTTTAATTATCTGCTTACATATTGATTAAAACAAAAATGTGATTTATTAGAAAAATGCCATGAAATTTACTTCATAAAATGTAATTTGGAACATTTATACAATGAATTCGAAATAATTATGGAATTTACCGAAAACGTACAGACAGATAAATGATTATTTTTTTGTTTTCATATTTTCAATTTTTAAAAATCAATTTTCCTTTAATTCAAGAAGAATGATTCATTTAGATAAATCATTTCTTATTTTAATAAATCATTTAACCTAATGACCTCTATTCATATTCATTATATTAATGTATAATATAATTATACTAGTATAAATGCATATGAATATATATATATATTGTGTGTGTGCATGTATATATACAGGGTGTCCCTAAATTGAGGGACACGGACCAGCCAGCGTGATACCTGACTGAAATGCAACCGACAATTTCTTTACCGGAAGCTCGTCCGACGCATAGTTCTTGAATTATAAGCGATAGCGTTAGGCCAATCAGAGTGCACCATTTCATCTGGATTTGCCGCCACGGAAATTGCTGTTTTGTTCGTCTGGGTGAATTATTATTATTCGGTTACAAAGTAAATATCGGCACCTCCCCTCTCTCGCTGTTGTACCCCTTCTCGATCGCTGACCTCGGTATTATTGCCGCGGCACACGCTGCCGGCCGCACACCCACGGACGCACACTCGTGTGTGTGAAAATAAGCGAATGCCCAGCTACACAATACTACGAAACACATCTACGAGTGAAAATAAAAATAAATCTCGAAATAAATCAGCGGATTTAAGATTCAATGTTATAAAACACTTCCAATCATCGATGTATGCATAAAACTAGAGATTTTAGATGATTGATATGCCGTTAGGGTTCATAATTAGTCATTCAATCAATCTGAATTATGCTTTCCGAACATTTTTTGTGTCTTTGCAACATAACTTTTCGACTAGTTTGAAATTCATCATTGACATCCGATTTTTCAATAATGCGAGGGAACAACAACTCGCTGAATTGACGTGTCAATAGGTTTGTAAATCAATTACAATTCACCTGAGTTAACACAAAATAACTGAATAAATGAGAATCGCATATAATTTTTGAACTACTGGTAAATTCGAAAAATTAACGACGGAGCCAGGAATCGAACCTGGTATCTAGCGATGCTTTACCGGAGCCTTACTCCACTAGACCACCTAGCCCGAGGGCGGCTCGGCTAGGTGGTCTAGTGGAGTAAGGCTCCGGTAAAGCATCGCTAGATACCAGGTTCGATTCCTGGCTCCGTCGTTAATTTTTCGAATTTACCAGTAGTTCAAAAATTATATACGATTCACAAAATGAATATTGCCTCGTGATTAATATTAATGTTGATGATGCATATCCGCATTTCAATATTAGACGGTCATTGACTGTCTTACGAGCTTCGCACCAAGAAGCGTAAGATACCAAAATGTAAACACTTACAGACATTCTTACAAATTTGTGTCTCGAAGAGGAAGAACACTTTCTATATTCACACTGAATAAATGAGAATTCACTGAATCACTAAAAATGATAACTGAAATCATGAAAATAATTTGAGATATAACTGAATTAGGAAGAGTTGTAATAAGTCAAGTTACTTTGAATTACTTCAGATTCGTGCCAAAATTTTGTGTATGGAGAGAAAAATAATTGAATTCAAATGAAAAAGTAAGTTTAAATCAAGAAGAAGGAAATTCCCAAATACCTGAAATCAAATGAAGCAATTTGAATTTAATAAATCTATCCGAATTTGAGGAAAAATAATTATTATTATTTGGAATAGAAAAATGAAGTCGAAATACATGAATAAATTCAATCAATTCAACTCATAAAAATATGGTGTCATTCGAATTTCCAGTTATTTCCTCGTCGATTGAATGTGGATCTGGAGTGGCAAGTAACGTTGACATTGTTGAGATCAATGCTAGTGATGGCCACTTATCTGAGAATAATCGATGTATCGATCAATCGATTTCAACAAAATAATCGGACACGGCTCGATTAAATTGTAAAAATTAATCATTTTGGTGAATTTCTGCGTGTAGTCTTAATACCAGAAGAGATATTTCGATAATTCATAGTCTTATTCAAAATATTTTTAAGTTTGATAAATTTTGAGTAATTGATACTTAAATCACATACATCGATACTGTATTACATCGTTCGTGCGAGTAAACAAGCGGCTTCAGACCCACATTGAATCAACGAGGAAATAAATAGGAATTTGAATGACACCATATTTTTTTGAGTTGAATTGATTGAATTTATTCATGTAATTCGACTTCATTTTTCTATTCCAAATAATAATAATTATTTTTCCTCAAATTCGGATAGATTTATTAAATTCAAATTGCTTCATTTGAATTCAGGTATTTGGGAATTTCCTTCTTCTTGATTTAAAATTACTTTTTTATTTGAATTCAGTTATTTTTCTCTCCAAACACAAAATTTTGGCACGAATCTGAAGTAATTCAAAGTAACTTGACTTATTACAACTCTTCCTAATTCAGTTATATCTCGAATTATTTTCATGATTTCAGTTATCATTTTTAGTGATTCAGTGAATTCTCATTTATTCAGTTATTTTGTGTTAACTCAGGTGAATCGTAATTGATTTACAAACCTATTGACACGTCAATTCAGCGAGTTGTTGTTCCCTCGCATTATTGAAAAATCGGATGTCAATGATGAATTTCAAACTAGTCGAAAAGTTATGTTGCAAAGACACAAAAAATGTTCGGAAAGCATAATTCAGATTGATTGAATAACTAATTATGAACCCTAACGGCATATCAATCATCTAAAATCTCTAGTTTTATGCATACATCGATGATTGGAAGTGTTTTATAACATTGAATCTTAAATCCGCTGATTTATTTCGAGATTTATTTTTATTTTCACTCGTAGATGTGTTTCGTAGTATTGTGTAGCTGGGCATTCGCTTATTTTCACACACACGAGTGTGCGTCCGTGGGTGTGCGGCCGGCAGCGTGTGCCGCGGCAATAATACCGAGGTCAGCGATCGAGAAGGGGTACAACAGCGAGAGAGGGGAGGTGCCGATATTTACTTTGTAACCGAATAATAATAATTCACCCAGACGAACAAAACAGCAATTTCCGTGGCGGCAAATCCAGATGAAATGGTGCACTCTGATTGGCCTAACGCTATCGCTTATAATTCAAAAACTATGCGTCGGACGAGCTTCCGGTAAAGAAATTCTCGGTTGCATTTCAGTCAGGTATCACGCTGGCTGGTCCGTGTCCCTCAATTTAGGGACACCCTGTATATGTGTGTGTGCATATATATATATATATATATATATATATATATATATATTATAATTTTGAATTTACTTTTGATTAAAGAGAAATTTTTGAAAAGAAAAATTTCTTACGTTAATCAAATTTTTCAAAATTATATATAATTATTAGAAAAATCCTATATAGTTTTTAATTATCTGCTCACATATTGATTAAAATAAAAATGTTATTCATTGAAAAAATGCCATTTAATTTACTTTATAAAATGTAGTTTGGAACATTTATACAATGAATTGGAAATAATTATGGAATTTACCGAAAACGTACAGACAGATAAATTATTATTTTTTCGTTTTAATGTTTTTAATGTTTAAAATTTAATTTTCCTTCAATTTAAGAAAAATGATTCATTTAGATAAATCATTTCTTATTTCAATAAATCATTTAACCTAATGACCTCTATTCACATTCTTTATATTAATGTATAATATAAATATACTAGTATAAACATATATAAATATATACATATATTGTGTGTGCATGTATATATATATATATACCCGGACAATCTCTTGAAACTATATATATAACGCGCATGCGCCAAATAATTTAATCTCATTGGTCGGTGAAATCGCGCCGCGGTGATGTTTTCATCTGCTGAGCAAGGCGCCAACGTACACAAAATGAAACAAAAGCTGTAATTCCCTCGCGCGTAAAGCCGTGGATTGAGGTTATGCTGCTGTTTATTTTTACGTAGCGTGAATTGTTCAAGAAGAATAGTATCGTTCAGCAATACCGTGGTTGATTTCGGAAGATATTCAACCGACGCAATAAAGAATTTAACGGAAAAGCAAATATCAAATGATACAGAAATTGGGTGTTATTTATTGAAAGAAGAAATCTGACATTCAACGTGAAATGTCATTAACAAGTGGGAATCTGGACAAACAGAGGTGGGTAAGTGAAAACAATGTTTATTGTGAACAGATTCTTTATTTATATAATATTAAAAATAAATGAATGGTTGAGACCCAGTAGAAGGTATTTCCAGAGTAGATTCGTTACGGTGCAGTGCTCCAGAAGTCAGTAATTAGTGCCGATGAACATGAAATAAATAAAAGAGATGAGTAACAAGGAATAAAGAAATTATTCATCTTAAACACGAAGCTTAGGAGGACAAAGAGTAGCAATTAACAGAAAACGTACCCGACGCAATACTCACAAAAAACCTCGCCGACATCATTGATTAGTTGACAAAGTTTTTGCAGCTCCATTGTACAACAATCAATGTTCCGTTAACAAAGAGGGTTCACCAGATATCCAAGAATAAAAAGAGAAAAAGAACAACAGTTAATATTACAGTGTAAATCATGCTATTAATGAAAAATTAGGAAACAAAACAATAACTTACAAGACAATCGTCCGATAACACTGGGAGACCAATCTCCACTCTTCTGATCACCCCTTGTCTGGCCATTGGTGGCCTTTCAAAAAGTGCTGCCGTTTCTTTTGCCTTCAAAAATACCGAAAGATCCTGTTTGATAATAATAGCTTCTAATATTTTCAGGTACGAAATAATTCATTGTCAAAGCGGGACTAAATTTGTCAGGCATGGAAGCATGTAGGTAAATTTCCAATCACGTGATCTTTGACAATAACAATATTTTAACATGGATTCAATGATAAAATTGGTTTTTTTTTCAGCAGGCTTGAAGTTTAAACTTTAATTAACACGAGGAAAATTATGTCTTACCTGATGGTCAAAACGTTTAGGTGGCAAGGATCCTGGTTTCTCCAGCGGTGCAATCATTAGAACCATCGAACCTGGTTGTTTCGTCAGACATCAGGTGCCAGAGTGAATTTTATCAGGCCATCGCCACCTTCTTAACATCAGTTGAGGCAAAATTGAAGAGCGGGATATACTACAGATCATAATGGCTGAATACCCCATCATTTTACTTTGATCGAGCCAATAGCGATAAGTTTGTTACTTAACCGTTGCTGCCAATTCATTCTACCGAGGAATCATTCTGTGCACCATTGTCATTTAAGCATTATTATTGACCAGCATTGTTTTTCAAACTTTATACCATTTGATTTGGTATATTATTTTGAAGCTTACTTTTACTCTCTTCGGCATTGAATTCAGATAAATAGTTTTTCAAGTCCTCAATTAGATTGTAGGGTTGAATTTTGCTAGGCATACTGAATTAATCTAAATCTAGAACTGTTGAATAAGTTCAGTTAAAAATGTCTTTAAATTTAATCTTAGTTGACGGTGTCATCTGGTTAGCTAGTTGCACGATAACTTGAAACCAAATTCAATTTTACACTTTTTATAGGGTCCTACGATAAGACTGAAAGCTTGTGAATCTCCATGTACCGCAATTATTTCTGCATTTCATGTTAGCATTATCTGGAGCAAAAAAAATCCCATTTTGAGATTGAAAATGGAACCTGAAACACAGAGTTATTCAATAGCTCGAATTGAAAACCAAGAATTTTATAATGGTTTCTGCAACAAAGGGACTCTTTCCAAATATCCTTGTTAGAAGGTGATGTTCGGAGGACTATGAACAAGATATTGTATCGGATTAAATTATTTGGAAAAAAATCTTCGTAAACTTTGTTAAAAATTAGATATTCATTTATTTTGATGGAACAAGGGACACAATCTTTACATTACTTTAAAATTGACATTACTCTAAAACATGATTGTCCTTGAAGCTAATTGTGACATTGAGGCGCATTTTGAGAAACTTGATTTTCAACTTGTGTCACAGGATGTGATTTACGTTCCTGAGTTCTACGCTTTCGATTAGATTTTCTTTGTTTCTAACCGCACTAACATGAAATACAGAAATCATTTTGATAAATCTAATATTACTTGAATTTTCAATTTGAGTATTAAGTTCCCTTCATTTATTTAATCGAACATCATTGAAAATTTGCGAAATGAATTCTGATAATCATTCGGAAGTTTCAAATAGTAGTAGCAATAATTTGTTAATCGGAAAAAATACATTGACTATCGACTATTCGTAAATTTTGTTGAACTATTTTCAAGAAAAAAAAAATATTCACAGTTCCGTTACAGATAGTGAGATATTTAAATTTCTTGAACGCTCGGTTTAATGTCTCATTTTCGAAAGTGATGAAATTCAATATTACCGCCTGAAATCACAAAAGATTGAGAAAGTTGCTTAGTTGCTTGAAAGTGGCGATGATCTTTGTACGTCTGACAAATTGAATGGGCAGATAACAGTGAATATCAGAGATGTAATTATTTTAGCCGTATCACCTGTTGATAGATAAAAATTCCATTGTTATTTCTAACGTACGAAATAATAAAAATGATTAAATAAAGTGTTCGCACCTACCTGCTGCCTTTCTTCCAAGCACCCAACATTTAAACAGATTTCTCATTTTAGTCGAATGAAGTCAATTTTCAAAGAGCATAAGCATCAACTTTCCGAGTCACTACCTCGACTGTTTGAGATTCTAACCTCAAAAATTCGTATGAACTACTATGCCGCCAGAAACAGAGTTTGACAGCTGAAACTCGGAGTGGCCAACCTGCCCGAGCAGCCGATAAAACTCGCGCATGCACATTATATGTGTAGTTTCAAGAGATTCTCCCGGTATATATATATATATATCATAATTTTAGATTGACTTTTGGGAAAGAAGAAATTTAAAAAAAAAAAAATTTTTTTGCGTTGTTCGAATTTTTCAAAATTATATATAATCATTGGAAAAATCCTATATATTTTTTAATTATCTGCTTACATATTGATTAAAACAAAGATGTTATTTATTGAAAAAATGCCATTCAATTTACTTCACAAACTCATTATGAAATCTAAAGAAAACACACAGATAGATAAATTATTACTTATTTATTTTATATTTTTAATTTTCATAAATTATTTATCCTTTAATTTGAGAAAATAAAATTTGTTTGAATGAATTATTCTTTATTTTATCAAATCATTCAACTTAATTACCTTCATTTATATCCTATCATACTATTGTATAATGTAAATATATATGAATATATATATATATATATATATATATATATATATATATGTGTGTGTGTGTGTGTGTATACATATATATATATTATATTTTTTAATTTACTTTCAAAAAAAGAGGAATTTAAAAGAAAAATATTTTTTTGAAATTGTTTGAATTTTTTAAAATCATATATGATCGGTAGAGAAATCCCATATATTTTTCAATTATCTGCTCACATACTGATTGAAATAAAAATATTATTTATTAGAAAAATGCCATTTAATTTACTTTCTGAATTGAAATTTGGAACATTTATACGATGAATTAGAACTAATTATGAAATTGAGAGAAAACATACAGATAGATAAATTATTATTCATTTAATTCCATATTATCAATTTTTGAAAATTATTTATTCTTTACTTTGAGAAAAATAAATTATTTGAATAAATCATTTTTTATTTTATTGAATCATTCAGCCTAATTACCTCCATTTATATTCTATTACAATCATGTATAATATAAATATATATGAATATTTGTATACATATATGTATATATATATATGGGCTATTCCGCGTCAACCGGATCAGTCATCTCTCAGATATTTTTTTAATTTGGCACGTGGATTGTGTAGGGGGAGTTAGATTTTTGTGCCAAAGCGCGAATCTGAAATGCAAAATTCGATTTTTTATTAACAATAACAAATTAGACTCCCATTTTTTTCAAAAATTCATAACTTTGGCAAAAAATTAGGTACAACATTTTTTTTTTTCAAATAACGCGGAAAGCTCCATAGAATTTGAAAAAAAAATACGAAATGTTAAAAAAAAGTTGTTATCAATTGTTTATTTAACAATTAATTTTTCAAAGATTTTTAAAACAGTGACTGACACCATCAAAAAATTTTTTTAAAATTCTGACATGTTTCTTGAACTGTACTACAATCTGTAAATCAATTCCAGAGGGGTGTTTTTCTTCGTTTTCGAGTAAAAAATCATTAAAGGTGTCGATGCGCATGAAATTGCGGCGCGCCGAGTCTCTACGTAACGGCGGGCAGCCGGTTGCCGTCCACCGCTAGCCCGCGGTGGCGTCGCAGCGTTATTTCAGAGTCATTTTCACGATGTAGGACATGATTGAAGAATCTGAATAAAATACTGTACCGTCACAAGGCCTGCTCAAAGCGATAAGTGAAGTTTCAAGAATGTGTTTTTATTTTAAAATAAGTAGCAAGTTATGTAATTATTATCATTTATGTGCACTCTCATGGTGTGTAACCGTTATTTTGAATCTCTGTAATAAAAAAACGGTGAAAAACGCATTCTTGAAACGTCACTTATCGCTTTGAGCAGGCCTTGTAAAGGTACAGTATTTTTTTCAGATTCTTCAATCATGTCCTACATCGTGAAAATGACTCTAAAATAACGCTGCGACGCCACCGCGGGCTAGCGGTGGACGGCAACCGGCCGCCCGCCGTTACGTAGAGACTCGGCGCGCCGCGATTTCATGCGCATCGACACCTTTAATGATTTTTTTACTCAAAAACGAAGGAAAACACCCCTTTGGAATTGATTTACAGATTGTAGTACAGTTCAAGGAACATGTCAGAATTTTGAAAAAATTTTTTGATGGTGTCAGTCACTGTTTTAAAAATCTTTGAAAAATTAATTGTTAAATAAACAATTGATAACAACTTTTTTTTAACATTTTGTATTTTTTTTTAAATTCTATGGAGCTTTTCGCGTAATTTGAAAAAAAAAAAAATATTGTACCCAATTTTTTGCCGAAGTTATGAATTTTTGAAAAAAATGTGAGTCTAATTTGTTATTGTTGATAAAAAATCGAATTTTGCATTATGAGATTCGCGCTTTGGCACAAAAATCTAACTCCCCCTACACAACCCACATGCCAAATTAAAAAAATATCTGAGAGATGACTGATCCGGTTGACGCGGAATAGCCCATATACTTTTATATATACTATTTATATATATTTATATTATACATTAATATAAAGAATATAAAAAGAGGTCATCAGGTTAAATGATTTAAAAAAATTAGAAATGATTTATTCAAATGAATTATTATTCCTTATTGAAGAAAAATTAATTTTTGAAAATTGAAAATATAAAAATAAAAAAATAATAATCTATCTATCTGCATGTTTTCGGTAAATTCCATAATCATTTCCGATTCATTGTATAAATGCTCCAAATTACAATTTATAGAGTGAATGAAATGGCATTTTTCTAATGAATAACATTTTTATTTTAATCAATATGTGAGCAGATAATTGAAAACTATATAGGATTTTTCTAATAATTATATATAATTTTGAAAAATTTTAATAACGTAAGAAATTTTTTTTTTTCAAAAATTTTTTTTTTTCAAAAGTAAATTCAAAATTATAATATATATCTATATAAATATATATATATATATATATATATATATATATATATATATATATATATATATATATATATATATATATATATGTATATATGCACACACACATATATATGTATATTGTAACGATTTAGGCGTTACGTTAATGGAATATGGATCCGCGAGTTTACTTATTATCAAATTAAAGGCGTGAACAAAAATATCGTGATGAATGCTTTTAATGCAATATACGTGTTTCTTGTTTAAAGTCTGAAACAAGACTGTTTTTACAATAATATCGGTTGGCGCAGCAACCTTATTCTTTTTAAAGACATAAGAGGTTTATAAACGTCTTTTATCTATGCTGACTACTAGATCATTAAAGAGGGGGCAAAACGGGTGATTTCACCCTTTGTAACACTACTCTCCCCCGAGGAAAAGAGTCGTCCCGACTCGGGAAAGATAAAATAATTATAAAAGTATTCTAGTAGTCAGTGCTCAAAGGTGAGTTAGAGCTGTGGCTCTAAAAATTTGAGAACTCCCCTTTTTACTATCTGGCATTTGCCCACAGTCTCAAGGTGAAGCACAGAAAACCTTGAGCAAATAGTTGAGCGTTAAATAATCTCAAAAATTTATGTGCCATGTTTTATAAAGGTTAGTGTTAATGAGTGTTATGTGGCTTCATGAATTCAAAGTTATCCGCAACGGCCCAGATTGATGTCGGGAAGAAATTCAATCTTCTTCATGAAGGATCCCTCCGAAACAGGTTCAGATGAAAACATCGAACCGGGAACCGACAATTCCAGGACCAAATAAGATAAAAACAGACTTCTCTTCATTGGAAATAAGGAAATCGTGGGGTGACTGAATCCAGAGCTTCTTCTGAGACAGCACACCCTAGAGTTTGGAGGACAAATGTGAGTGGTGCTATAACAATTCAAATTCACTAAGTGAATTTGAGAGAATACTTGAATAAAATAAATGAAATATGTATTCAAAAGAAAAGAAACGATCTTATCTGAATCATTTCTGCATTCTTCTTTAAAATAAGACCACCAGTCATCTTCAGGAATCGGGAAAAGATTGGATGGGAAAAGGCTGTGTCAAGTAACCGGAAAAAGTACTCACAAAAACTGACACTTAAGGTTAATAAAATGTGAAAATCAAGCAATCGCTTATCGACCTCGAAAAATAATCGTGGCTCTTTTCACATTCATAAACCAAAGCCCGTCCGTTACAAAACTCGATTCCAGAGAAGAAGTTTCTAGAAAGAAACAATCGAAGAAAACAAATTTCAAATTGATTAGCAACGCAGAAATAACAAATCATTATAAGAAAAAAAGTCGTTAAAGACAGTTCTTTTTCAAAAAAAAAAAAATGGATACAAAAGAGCATACTTCTATGAATGCGGCTATGTTGGTAAAAGTATTCCTTTTCGAAAATCTAGAAGAACTTAGCGAAATAGAAAGTTCAAATTATTTTAACTCTCTATGGAGAGAGATGTCCTGCGGCCAACTAAACGCAGTTTCTGAAAAAGGAAGAAGCGGCTACCTATGCCAAAGCTGCTTTGAGTCACAGTGAGTACATTATTTCGAATAACACAAATAAATTATAAGAAAATAATTTTTGTTTCAATCATTTCTTTTTAGCTCTAAACCCGAATTTCTTCTACAAGAAGTCTCCCTTCATCTGACCTTTCTCAAAGAAAAAGCGCTATGTCGCTTATGCAAACAAAGTCTTTTTGACATAGTAAAAAAAACGGAAGGATGCGAGGGATGTGATAATGTGAAGGAAGAAATGGAGAAAATTTTAAATATTACTCGCCATTTCCCGTTAATGTAGTTTAATTTCAAAAATTAAGTTTTAGTTATTATAGTTTTTTTTTTTTTTGTTAAGAATAAAATTCTTTCAATATTAAATTCAAAGGTTTAACTTTGTCCGTGTGTCATTGCAAGACAGAAATTAGAATAAACTTGGTCGGCTGTGGATTCTGCATTGATAACCATAACAGGAGCCGACAAAGAAGAAAAGGTTTGTTTTACTAGCCAATCTTCATGAACCTCATGAATAGTTCTGAGTAGCTCTAAAGAAATACTCGATTCTTCCTCACGAGAACGGGAACTGACTCGAGCAAAAGAAGTTTCTGGGGAAACTCGCAAATAAGCAATCAAATCTACTCTGAGCTCAGACGAGCGAATGAGGAGATCAAAATTTTTTGTCAATAAATGAGATTCGAAGTCGCGAAAATTACCTAACCTTCGACGAGCTTCTACAAAACAATTGCTACTGAATATCGATCTTTCCATCACCTTTACAGGCAATGAAGTCGTCTGCAGATGTCTATCTAACATAACCATTTGAGCGAAATGCTGAAAATAATAGCAATAACGATCTGGGTTCTGATACATCAAATCTAAAAGATTAATTCCGGCTACATTTCGATATTCTTCAAGAGGTTCTAAAAGTGTACAGACCTGGCGATCTGCTAAAAACCTCTTGGTGAAAGTTGTTTTTCCGCATCCGATATTTCCTTCAATAATAATCGTAAGCGGTCGAGTTTTACTCAAATGAATTCCGAAAGGTAAATTCTTCTCCCAATCGATAACCGACTGTAAAGAAGGCCAAATCGATCACAGTCGTCAAGGGTGTTCGTTTGAAGATCTAACCTCGAAGGATGTCCCTGGTCTTGGAGAGATTGTTCCAGGTTGATCCTCTTCAAAAGGAGCAAGACGATCCAAGTGAACCACTTTCTGACGTGAATGAGGAGATCTTCGGATTCTATAAACAACATCATTTATCCGGTTAACCACTAAGTAAGGGCCTTCCCAATTTCTTTGTAGCTTTGGACATCGTCCTTTCTGTCTTCGAGGTTGAAAGAGCCAGACAGAATCTCCAGGATTAAATTTTAAATCTCTGGCTCGGATATCATAACGAGTTTTCAATTTATCTGAAGCCATAGAAATTCTATTCCTAGCAAAGTGATGAATTTCTTCTAATCGTTGTTGTAATAAAAAGGCATAATCTGTTTGATGCTGTCTTTGCACAGGAACAGGGCCTTTCTCTAAATCTGACGGAAGTCGAAGATTTCTTCCAGTAAGCATGAGGGCTGGCGTCTGCTTCGTTGTCTCATGAATCGCAGATCTGTAAGATAAGAGGAAGAAAGGGATCCAGGAGTCCCAGTCTCTCTGATTCTGCTCTACGAAGGACGACAAATACTGTAGTAAAGTCCGATTCAGACGCTCTATCATGCCATCAGATTGCGGATGCAAAGGAGTCGTACGAGTTTTTCTAACCCCTAAAATCTGAGTAACCTCTTTCATTAAGGTCGACTCAAAATTTCGGCCTTGATCAGTATGAAGTTCTAGAGGGACTCCGTGTCTACAAATAAATTCTTTAACGAATGCCTGTGCTACAGTAGAGGCTTCTTGATCAGCGAGAGGAACCACTTCTGGCCACTTAGTAAAATAATCAGCAATAACCAAAGCATATTTATTTCCAGAATGGGTTATCGGAAGAGGTCCAAGAATATCCATCGCTATTCTTTCAAGTGGAGCTCCCACGTTGTAAATTTGAAGAGAGCTTTGTCCCTTCGCTCGAGGTCCTTTCTTTGCCGTGCAGATTCGACATCTTCGACACCAATCTTCAATGTCCATCCGGCAACGGGGCCAAAAGTAAAAGTTGCGAATTCTGCCTAGAGTTTTATTTGAAGCGAAGTGTCCGCCTGCAGGAGAATCATGATAAAGAGCAAGAATCTCCGGAACTCGTGACCTGGGAACCAAAAGTTGCCACCTGATTTCTTTCAAGTCTGCAGATTCCCATTTTCGGTATAAAATTCCATCAATTAAAAGAATAGAGTCCCATTGAGCCCAATAAATTTTCAAATCTGGCTCGGCTAAAGATATATCCTGCCAGTCTGGGCGAATTTCTGCTTCTTTCCAAGACTTCACTTGATTCAAAGTGTCGTCTTCTTGTTGCGATTTTCTCCATTCCCCCTGGTCATTTTTAAAAGAAATCTTTCGTATTATAAGAGAGGGGTCACGATTTTTCTCTAATCGTGCACACTGTTTACACTCTGGCATTTCCTCGCAGGGTCTTCGAGAGAGAGCATCGGCGTTTCCATGATGAATTCCTGCTCGATGACGAATATCAAAATCGTACTGACCGAGCCTTTCTAACCATCTAGCTACCTGACCTTCGGGAGATTTAAACGAAAGTAGCCACCTGAGAGAAGCATGATCTGTACGTATCAAAAATCTCCTGCCGTACAAATAATGATGAAAATGTACTACGGTCCTAACAACAGCTAAAAGCTCTCTACGAGTGACACAATAATTCCTCTCGGTTTTACTCAAAACTCTGCTGAAATAGCTTATCACTCTCTCTTGACCCCCCTGAATTTGTGACAGAACCCCGCCTATTCCTGAAAGAGATGCATCCGTATCTAGAATAAAAGGAATTTCGACCTCTGGATAAGCTCAAATCGGCGAAGAAATAAGATTTTCTTTTAATTTCTTAAAAGCCTCTTCGCATTCCGGGGTCCAGTCAAAAGGAATCTTGATTCCGGTCAAGTGATGGAGAGGTTTAGCTATACTAGCGAAACCTTTTACAAATCTTCTGTAATACGTACAAAGGCCTAAAAAGCTTTGAATTTGTTCTTTATTCTTAGGTGTCGGCCAAGAAAAAACCTTCTCTATTTTAGATGGGTCGGTCTTCACACCTTGTGCTGAAACGATATGTCCGAGGAAGCCTACTTCTTTCTGGAACAGATGGCATTTCTTCGGGCTCATTTTCAGACCCGCTTGCTTGAACCTAGCGAAAACTTGTCTGAGATTTTTAACTTCTTCTTCAAAGTTCTTGCCAAAAACGATTATATCGTCTAAATAAACGAGGCATATTTTGCCCGTGAGCCCATGGAGAATAGCCTCCATCATTCGTTCAAAGGTAGCCGGGGCATTACTCAAACCAAACGGCATAACCTTGAACTGCCATAATCCTCCTAAACCCGTAACAAAAGCTGTTTTTTCTTTATCTAGAGGATCCATTTCGACCTGCCAGTATCCGCTTTGAAGATCTATGGTGCTGAACCAAGTTGCACCAGCTATCAGGTCGAGTGTCTCGTCGATTCTGGGTAGAGGGTAAGAATCTTTCTTCGTTATATCGTTCAGCTTCCTGTAATCGATACAAAATCGTTTGGATCCGTCCTTTTTGTTAACAAGGACGATTGGTGAGGCCCAGGGACTAGACGATGGTTCAATAACATCGTTCTTTAGCATGTCTTCCACAAGCTTCTTAACCTCTTCTCGGGCGTTGAGAGCGAGTCTTCGAGGAGCTTGTTTAATTGGTGAACTTTCTCCGACGTCGATCTTGTGCTTGACAGAAGTACATCGGCCCTTATCACCACTATCTTTGGCGAAAGAATCTATAAACTCTAGCAAAAGAGATTTAAACGATTCTGCCTGAGCTGAATTCAACGAAATCGAAGATTTCTCAACAAGGCTCTGTAAATGCAAAGGAAAACGTTGTTGCAAATCATCCTCCGAAAGTTCTATTTCTCGAATTCTAGGAGGAGTCCAATAAATTCCATTTCTATTTGTACAAAGAGTTATTTCACGATTGTTTGAAGCTAGCGAATTTCTCTTAGTCGAGATAACACAGTTATGAGCTGTAAGAAAGTCTATTCCCAAAATACCTTCATCCTCTATATCTGCTATAAAAACCTTATGTGGAGAGTCGATACACCCAAAAAGGTTAATTTGGACAGTAGCCTGTCTCAAAACCGGGGTCGTCTCTCCAGTGGCTGTTCGCAGAGAAAAAGAGGGAACAATCTGGTCATCGGATTTAAAGAGATCCGATCGAACTACGGTTACTTCTGCGCCCGTGTCTATTACCCATAGACAATTGACGCCATTTACAGTACCGCGCGCGAAAAGACCAGACTGTCGTAGACTTCTAATTGAAAATTGCTCTCTAAGAGGGCTTTCACTTCTAACAATCTGCGATGATTTTCGCCCTGACAAATCATCTAGAATTAGTTTTTTGAGTGAGTTCCTGTTGAAGAACTTGATTGAGGATTTGCTTCCCCTATTTCTATATTTTTCTTACGCCAATTATGAGAATTTGGATTCGAGCCTTGCATCGGTTTTCCACTAATTTTCTTAATTAGAAAACAATGATTGGCATCGTGACCTGTTTTTTTACAAAATATACAAGTCAAGCTAGTTTGACTTGTCACGACCACGTTTTTATTTATACGCTGGTTTTGTTGGTTTTGAAAAGAACCTCGATTTCTTGGTTTAAAATTGTTACTGTTATTTCTATTTTCATAATTTTGAGGTTTTGACTCCTCCGAGTGTTCAAAACTTCGCCTTCTTGAGGCGTTTTCAGACACCTCAATCCGACGAAGCTTGTTCAGTCCAAAATATTGCTTTCTCATTGCCTCCACCTCGAGGGCTTTGGCTGTTGCCTCCCGCAGAGAAGTGAGGCCCGATGTTCAAACGGCCATTTCAATTTCTGGATCACTAATTGCGTTTAGAAAGGCTTGAGTCGCTAATAAATTACGAGACGGCTCGTGATCTGGCAATGCTACACGTGAAAGCCGTTCTATATCCTGGCTAAGAGACGCGAGGTCTTCGTCTCGTCCTTGTCTCCTAGTCTGTAATTGAGCCGTGTACAGTTTCGTCAAGTGGTCATTTCCGTATCTTAACTTTGATGCAGAACTAAGTTTTTCATAATCAGAGATTTCTTCCTCAGACAACGCCGTTAAAACATTCAAAGCCGGCGTTCGAAGACAGGAGGCAAGACTGTGGGCCCTCATGGCGGAGTCCCACTGATTATGTTTAGCAATTGTATTAAGGTAGTAGTCCGGTGTGACGACCGAAATTTAGACGTTTTTTCATGATTTTTTTTAAAAAAGTAAATAAAATGCTATCGTTTTAAAGTTTTTACATGTTTTTATTGGTGTTTTGAAGTATATAAAAAAAATTTTTTAAAGTCAATTTTACATTAATTTGTTTAAAATTTTTGACGTCAATATGAAGTCCTCAAAGAACAGATGAGTTGGTTCGGGGAAACACACAGCCTTCCAAAGTCATCTGAAATAAAAAATTTAAAGAGATTATTATTCTGTAGACTTCATTTTAGGTCCCGAACCTTAAATATACATAAAAATAAAAAAACAAGAACAAAATGGCGGACTTGTGAAAAAAGTTTTTAAAATCTAATTTTTTTTCTTCATAAATTGTTTAAATAAAATAGTTTATAATTAAAAAATTAAATGTTTCAAAGTTTCGGCATCTAGATATGTGTGTCTAGAATAACGGGTTAAATTTTTAGCTAAATCGGTTGAATAGTTTTGAGTTAGTGATTCCCCGAACTTTCGAAAACATGGTTTTGAGAAAAACGCTTTTAAAGTTTTGACAACAGATTTTTTTCAATAAAATTATACTTACATTAATCAGCTATGCCTGGTGCATAGAGCAGTCCTTCCGTTTCCTCAAAGTTGTCATTTTCAGCAGCTTTTAGAGCTCTACGTAAAGTTCTGGCTTCTTTGGAGTTGGCTTTTTAAGCACAATATTAGCAACAGATTTGACAGCGACGCTTTCATACACACGCTTTCATACACACTACGGCGCGCTCTCTTATTTTAGCTGTAACTTTGAGAATAATTAAAATTTATGTCTGAAATTTTCATAGCATATTTTTAAGATGTTTTTCTTCCGAAAAATGTGAAAAAAAATAATCGATTTTTTGAACCCGTCACACCGGGCTACTACCTTAATTCAACTCAAAAAAATATGGTGTCATTCAAATTCCCAGTTATTTCCTCGTCGATTCAATGTGGGTCTGGAATGGCAAGTAACGTTCAAATTGTTGAGATCAATGCTAGTGATGGCCACTTATCTGAGAATAATCGATGTATTGATTAATCGATTTCAACAAAATAATCGGACACGGCTCGATTGAATTGGTAAAAATTAATCGATTTGGTGAATGTCTGCGTGGAGTCTTAATATCAGGAGAGATATTTTGATAATTCATAGTCTTATTCAACATATTTTTAAGTTTGATAAATTTTGAGTAATTAATACTTAAGTAACTTAACTTATTACAACTCTTCCTAATTCAGTTATATCTCAAATTATTCTCATTGATTTCAGTTATCATTTTCACTGATTCAGTGAATTCTCATTTATTTAGTTATTTTGTGTTAACTCAGGTGAATTGTAATTGATTTACAAACCTATTGACACGTCAATTCAGCGAGTTATTCTTCCCTCGCATTATTGAAAAATCGGATGTCAATGATGAATTTCAAACTAGTGGAAAAGTTGTGTTGCAAAGACACAAAAAATGTTCGGAAAGCATAATTCAGATTGATTGAATGACTAATTATGAACCCTAACGGCATATCAACCATCTAAAATCTCTAGTTTTATGCATACATCGATGATTGGAAGTGTTTTATAACATTGAATCTCAAATCCGCTGATTTATTTCGAGATTTACATTCATTTTCACTCGTAGATGTGTGTTTCGTAGTATTGTGTAGCTGGGCATTCGCTTATTTTCACACACACGAGTGTGCGTCCGTGGGTGTGCGGCCGGCAGCGTGTGCCGCGGCAACAATACCGAGGTCAGCGCTCGAGAAGGGGTACAACAGCGAGAGAGGGGTGGTGCCGATATTTACTTTGTAACCGAATAATAATAATTCACCCAGCGAACAAAACAGCAATTTCCGTGGCGGCAAATCCAGATGAAATGGTGCACTCTGATTCGCCTAACGCTATCGCTTATAATTCAAAAACTGTGCGTCGGACGAGCTTCCGGTAAAGAAATTCTCGGTTGCATTTAAGTCAGGTATCACGCTGGCTGGTCCGTGTCCCTCAATTTAGGGACACCCTCTATATATACATATGTGTGTGTGTGTGTATATATATATATATATATATATATACATATATTATAATTTTTAATTTACTTTTGAAAAAAGAGAAATTTAAAAAAAAAAAAAATTTTTTCACGTTATTCAAATTTTTCAAAATTATATATAATAAATAAATCTTCTTGGGAACTTGGACAGAATCGCAGTGATTCCAAAAGATAAAGTAGACAGCATCTTGGATGTGTTCAATAGTGTTGACAAGGACATCCAGTTTACCTTGGAAGTTAAGAATAACAGGAAGTTGCCTTTTTTGGACATACTAATAGAAAGATCAGAAGATGGTGATCTTATAACTTCTTGGTTCAAGAAACCGTACAGCTCAGGAAGAATTTTGAATTTTAATTCCAATCATCCAGTGAGCCAGAAATTGGGAGTTGCCAAAGGGTTTTTGAACAGAGCCATGCGCTTGAGTCATGTGAACAAGACCAAGGAAAGTATTCGCATGGTCAGAAGATTACTGTCATCTAACAATTATCCAAACAAGGTCATCAGCAAGTGTGAAAAAATTGTGTCCGAGAGGATTAGAAACAACATCAGAAGCAACAATGTCAACAGGAATTGGTCGTTTAGCAGATTTCCTTACATAAAAGGCTTGTCACCAAGACTGGGATCTTTATTTAGGCACACCAACTGCAAGTTGGTATTCTACAATGTATACAAGGTTAAGGATCTATTTTCCCAGCTAAAAGACAAAGTGGAGAAAGAAGATAGATCTGGCCTGGTATACAGGATTCCGTGCTCGTGTGGGAAATGGTACGTTGGACAGACCAGGCAAAAATTAAAAGCCAGAGTGAGACAACATAAACTTGACTGCAGACCTGAGAAGTCCGTAAAAAACAACAAAACAGCATTAGCGGAACATCACTTTGTCGAGGATGGTCATAACTTTCAGTTCGAGGATGTTGAGATTTTAGATCTGGAGAAAAATTACATGAAGAGAAATCTAAGTGAAATGATTTTTATTAAGGCGATGAATTGTGTCAATTTTAGATCCGACACGCAAAACCTCAGTACAATTTACAGTAACCTGATAAATGATGTTAAGGATCTAGTGAAGTCATAGTAATTATTTTCATTTTACTTAGAGTTTGAACTCTCGCGCACAACATGAACAGTACTAGTCATAGACAACAGAGTCATGTTGACAATCATAGATAATGCGAGCTCCACACGTACTATCACACTGTGTGAGAGGAGTACAGTCTGTGATTTAAGAGTCACTACGTTTGACATGTGTATTTGTCCATCATTGTTTATATTTGTCCATTTTATTTTATTTAAATTGACTTATTGGCACAATGAATTTATAATTTTTTTTTTTTTTAAATAATGTATATATCTGTCTAGTCTTATTTAAACATATTTTTGACTTGATGTTATGGACCAAAAGATTTTAACGAGGATTTAACCTCAAAAGTAAATATTTTGCAATTTTGTTTAGTTTATTATTTCTGAATTTGTAACTTACATGTATCATGTCTATTGTTTTATGCAACTTAATTTTAAAGTTTATGTACACCTGTTACAGCTTGCCTGATGAAGTTGGAAAATTAATAAACCAACGAAACGTTGCAAATTTTGATAAGTTGAATCTTATTAATTCTGTCCAAGTTCCCAAGAAGATTTATTTATTACATTTAACATGGATGAGAACCAAGATTTGGATTATATATAATTATTAGAAAAATCCTATATATTTTTTAATTATCTGCTCACATATTGATTAAAATAAAAATGTTATTTATTAGCAAAATGCCATCTATTTTACTTTATAAATTGTAATTTGGAACATTTATACAATGAATTCGAAATAATTATGGAATTTACCGAACACATACAGATAGATAAATTATTATTTTTTCATTTTCATATTTTTGATTTTAAAGAATTAATTTTCCTTCAATTTAGGGAAAATAATTTATTCAAATAAATCATTTTTTATTCTATCAAATTATTTAACTCAATTACCTTCATGGATATTTCATTATATCAATGTATGATATAAACACATATGAATACATATTTACATATGTGTGTGTGTATATATATATATATATATTTATATATATATATATATATATATATATATATATATATACATATATTATGAATTTCCATTTACTTCCAAAAAAAAAGAAATTTTAAAAAAAATTTTTTTTCCTATCATTTAAATTTTTTAAAATGATATTTAATTATTACGAAAATCCTGTATTTTTTTTAATCATCTGCTCACATATCAATTGAAATAAAATCATAATCCTTTAGAAAAATGCCATTTAATTCACTTTATGAATTGTAATTCGGAACATTCATATAATAAATTAGAAATAATTATGAAATTTAAAGAAAACATACAGATAGATAAATAAATATTCATTTGATTTGATATTTTCAATTTTCATAAATTAATCATTCTTGAATTGAGGAAAAATAATTTATTTAAATAAATCATTCAACCTAATGACCTCTATTTATATTCTTTATATTAATGTATAATATAAATATATATAAATATATGTATATATTGTGTGTGTATATATATATAATTTTTGATTTACTTTTGGAAAAAGAGAAATTTTTGAAAAAAAAAATTTCTTACGTTATTCAAATTTTTTAAAATTATATATAATTATTAGAAAATTCCTATATATTTTTCAATTATCTGCTCACATATTCATTAAAATGGAAATATTATTCTTTAGAAAAATCCCATTTAATTTACTTTATGAATTGTAATTTGGAACATTTATACAATGTATTAGATACAATTATGAAATTTGAAGAAAACGTACAGATAGATAAAGTATTATTTATTTACTGAGATATTTTTGATTTTCAAAAATTGATTTTTCTTTACTTTGGGAAAAATAATTTATTCAAATAAATCATTTTTCATTTTATTAAATCATTTAACCTAATTACCTTCATTTATATCCTATTATAATTATGTATGTAGGCCAATAATTATATTGTTAGGAAGGAATGAAGATCAGGGTGATAATCGACACATGTAAGATGCAGTTAACAACTGAAATATTAAAAATATGTACAAATTAGTGAAATACAGAGATATTACCATTTACTAATAATCTTATAGCTAACCTGAATCTATACAATTGCCGATAGCAAACCCTTGTATACATCAATATAATAACATTGATGCTAACAGCTCGGAGTCTTGTTACATACTGACTCTCACACGCGTGTCAATAAGCGACGCAGCCAAGCTTGATTACGCACAAGCTTAAATGTATAATATGAATATATATAAATATATATATATATGTATATGTGTGTGTGTTGTGACGTGGTATTTCGTACCCCGTCACTTTGTTCGATTATCGCATTCCCCTAGGTGCAGATATCGCTAAAAATAACGAAAGCACGTCTGAGGCCAATACTCCAAAAATGAAAGACTAATTATATTTAAGTTGAATTCTCTTTACTAAGCTAATTGTATGCTATTTTCTAATTCTGTAATGCTCTTTGAGAACCATCTGCGAGACCTTCGCGTCAGGATACCAGGACACTGCCTGACAGGGGTCACGTACCAGCTCAACATCGACCACCACCGACTACAGACGAACGAATACCGCTAAAACCACTCCCGATGGATGCCTATCTAGTTGTCGAACAGGGTCGTGCGTGATGCACAAACAGCACCTCCAACTATTCGAGACTTATCGGCCAGGAGCCGAACCACGAACGAATGCTTCTACCGCTCGGATGCATCGTTAGGCGGCGTACAGGGCTGTGCGTCAAAAACACAACAAAGCCTCCCGTCGACGATACTGATCAGCCTGGAGCTGAACCGACCCTAACATCTACTAAGTCGTTGACTATCCAATAGAAGACGGTTTTCTCTTCACGAACCGTCTTATTGAAGGACTGCGGCGTGGAATAGGCTAATGATATGCTGACCACGTGGATCTGGTGGATCTAGTGTGGGGATCCGGGTTGAGGGCCATCACCACCAGATCGTTCCGGCATGAGGGCTTCGATGAGCGAGGGCCGGGATGCAGCGCCAACGAAATAGCTACAACGGGGAGTACCAGTAAAGCAAGGAGTGAGTTAGAGTCGGTCGCAAGTCCGAAGGACCGGTGACGTACTATTGCCGCACACGTCAATATCGCAACACATGAGCAGTACGACCCCCCCCCCTCTCACCAATGATACCGCATAGCTGAAGGAAAACACCTCTAACCACCTTCTGACGTCCCGATACCTCGATACCTGTCGTCGAGGGAAAAGAAAAACAAGCGGCGAGGGATTATCGCCGCCTACCCGTGGACCAGGACACGCGACCTGCTGGTCCAATTAAAATACCGCAAATTTTAGAAAGAATCAGGTGACAGCAGCTCGACGAAAATCAGGATCATCGCTCATCTCGTCACTCAACGTTCAGTTACTGATAACAGCAGACGTGCTTTTAGTAACCGCTCTTTTAGTAACTCTACTTCCAGTTTCGTTAATAGCGCCTTTATTAATCCTACCTTCAGCTTTTGTTAATTTCACAATTGTTCCTGTTATTGCTTTAATTACCGCCATCGTATCACATTCTCTCGCACCTGTTAGATCTTCTTTTACGTAAGTGAGGTTCCTTTTCTATTTTGTGAAGCCACGAGATTACTTGCAATATATCGTACCTTTACCTTTATCTCTTTCTCTCTCTACCTTGCAGTTAGTCTGCTTGAGCCAATTGGGCTCGTATCTTTTCTCTTTATCTTGCAGTTGGTCTGCTTGAGCCACCTGGGCTCGTACCTTATTCTCTCTTACCTCTTATCTTGTCCCTTTCTCTGTCTTATTGAAAGTAACTTCGCGACTGGTTGACTATTACTTACGCATTGTAGTGACTATTGCTTCATTTTATTATCTTTCCCTTCTGGAATATTTGAATGTCTAATATCTCTGTCTAGCAGCGCGTTCCGTTGAAGGATCAATTTATATCTTAGCTACTGAGCATTGCTATTTTGTTATATTTTCTCTGATTAGTTTCTATCTGTCTCTTTACCTATTATCGTTGATTATCGTATCTTAGTGAGTGTACCGCGGGAGCGATCTTATATCGCTGCGCGGTCCCGCTCGTCGTTCATTTGACATTGGAGTATTGTGCCGTGTCGCATAACATCTTTTTCACTATTTTCTTCGCTAATATCGCTGATCGTAGTTGTCCGTAGTCTATTTGGTTTGCCGTACGTTGCATATTAATTATCTTGAATATTGTTTGTCTTATCTTGAATTGCCTTTTATCGTACCGAATATTATCTCTCTTTCTCTCGCACTTACCGCGAACTAGAGACTACGTATTATCTGTTATTCTCTATATTTTATGATTAGTTTCTATTCGACCTGTCGCTTGAATTTTCCTTGTAATTCATAATTCCCTGTCCGCCTATTTCTGATCATTCTGGTAATGTGATAACTATTACAATTGTTGTATTTCGCATGTTTTCATAATCGCTTCTCATATTTTATGATTTATTTGCTTACCGCTTATTTTAAGTACAGTATATCTTTTCTGTCCGGCCTATCTATCCTAAAACCGTGTTAATCATTACCCTTAATATCGCGAGCTTGCGCATATTTCCCGCTCAATCGGAAAACGTTCCGTTATTTGTTAACTCTATCGCTTAACTTTTCTCTGGCTGTAAATATTGTTAATTATCGCATTTATCGTAATTGTATCTTAATCTCTTCAGCTGCTTGCTTGTCATTAAACTTATCGCTTCTTGCTCAATATATTCGACATTATTCCTGCTTCACCTGTTTCTTATTTTATCTAATATCCTCTATTTATATTCTTTATATTAATGTATCATATGAATATATATAAATATATATATATATTGTGTGTGTGCATATATACATATATATATGTAATATAATTTTTGATTTACTTTCAGAAAAAGAGAAATTTTCGAAAAAAAAAAATTTTTCAGGTTATTCAAATTTTTTAAAATTATATATATTTATTCGAAAAATCCTGTATATTTTTTAATCATCTGCTCACATATGAATTAAAATAAAAATATTATTTTTCAGAAAAATCCTATTTACTTCACTTTATAAATTGTAATTTGGAACATTTATACAATTAATTAGAAATGATTATGGAATTTACCGAAAACATACAGATAGATAAATTATTATTTTTTTATTTTCATATTTTCAATTTCTAAATATTAATTTGCCTTTAATTCTAGAAAAATAATTCATTTAAATGAATCATTTTTTATTATACTTAATTATTTAACTCAATTACCTCCATTGATATTGTTACAAAGGGTGAAATCACCCGTTTTGCCCCCTCTTTAATGATCTAGTAGTCAGCATAGATAAAAGACGTTTATAAACCTCTTATGTCTTTAAAAAGAATAAGGTTGCTGCGCCAACCGACATTATTGTAAAAACAGTCTTGTTCCAGACTTTAAATGAGAAACACGTATCTTGCATTAAAAGCATTTTTCACGATATTTTATTCACGCTCTTGATTTCTTTTAATTTGGTAATAAGTCAACTCGCGGATCCATATTTTATTAACGTAACGTCAAAGTACGTTACATTTGGTGTCAGAAGTGGGATCTTGAGTTCTTATTAATCGAGTTCATTCAGTGCGTGAAATACGTGAAACAAACTATGAGTAGCGGTCGTTTGACACGCTCTCGTCGTCGGGAAAGTGGCGGAGAAGAACATTCTATTACCGAAAGTCCGCGGGTTCCCGAGTCTATTTGTGCACCTTCAGTGGACTCTTTACCTGTCCCTACGATGGTCTCAGTTTCACAAATCGACCTACTAAGGATTATGAGCCAACAACAAGAAGCCGCCGAAAGATATCAACGGCAGCTTCTGGAAACGGCTACTCAGCAACCACAACAACTAATCCAGCTGCTTCAAGAACAACAAGAACAACGGAGGCGAGAAGGGGAGGCTCGAGAGCGTTTCGAGACTAGTCTTCACGAACTTTTCCGGACAACTGTGGCGGCTCTTCAGTCCGTTCATCAAATGAGTGGCACTGGAGGACTAGCTGTTACATCGCAGGGTTCCAGAGTTGTTACTCCGCTTCCCTCTCCTGTTCCCTCTCTTGTTCCCGTTCCTACTGTTCAGGAGGTCCAATATCCAGGTCGATCCCAGGATGTTCCTGAATCAAGGTCTGTGCCTTTTATTAGGAGAGTAGATGAATCTCCAATTAGTAGAACAAGAGTAAATGATGAGGTTGGTTTTTCCGAGTCTTTGACTCAGGTTCGGCCTCGATATTCTCATTTTAATCAATTCAATAATTCGAGATTTCCTGAGGTTGCTTCTCAGATTAACGAGAAACCTCTTTATCTTTTAAAACCGCCAATTTTTGACGGAAAGATTCCATGGTCAGATTATGAACGTCAGTTTAATACGATTGCTAAACATAACCAGTGGGACTCCGCCATGAGGGCCCACAGTCTTGCCTCTTGTCTTTGAACGCCGGCTTTTAATGTTTTAACGGCATTGTCTGAGGAAGAAATTTCCGATTATGAGAAACTTAGTTCTGCACTCAAATTGAGATATGGAAATGACCACTTGACGAAACTGTACACGGCACAATTACAGACAAGAAGACAAGGACGAGACGAAGACCTCGCGTCTCTTAGTCAAGATATTGAACGGCTTTCTCGTATAGCTTTGCCAGATCACGAGCCGTCTCGTAATTTATTAGCAACACAGGCTTTTTTAAATGCGATCAATGATCCAGAGATTAAAATGGCCGTTGGAACGTCGGGCCTCACTTCTCTGCGGGAGGCAACGGCCAAAGCCCTCGAGGTGGAGGCAATGAGGAAACAATATTTTGAGCTGAACAAGCTTCGTCGGATTGAGGTGTCCGAAAACACCTCAAAAAGACGAAGTTTTGAACACTCGGAGGAGTCAAAGCCTCAAAATTACAGAAATAAAAATAATAACAAGTATTATAATCGTGTAAATCGTGGTTCTCTTCAGAATCAGAGTAACAAACACGAAATTAGAGGCGCAGTTATGACAGATCAAAATGTAGTAACGTGTTTATTTTGTCATAAAATAGGACATGATGCTAATCATTGCTTTTTACTTAAAAAGAATAGTAGAGAAATGATACAAAACTCGCATTCAGATTCCTATAATTGGCGAAGAAGAGATAAAGAGGTTGGGGAAGAAAATCCTCAATCCTCAAACTAACTCTTCTTCTGAGGCTGGTTTGAGGAACTAGTTTCAGATGTTTTTATATAAAATTATCAATGGAGTTAACCTCTTTCTTTGAATTATTTTGGTTATGCGTGACAGGCATTCCCAACCTATTTTATTGCCTGTCAGGGAAATGGAGCTCGTCGAAGGTTAGGTAATTTTCGCGACTTCAAATCTCATTTATTGACGAAAAATTTTGATCTTCTCATTCGCTCGTCTGAGCTCAGAGTAGATTTGATTGTTTATTTGCGAGTTTCCCCAGAAACTTCTTTTGCTCGTGTCAGTTCCCGTTCTCGTGAGGAAGAATCGAGCATTACTTTAGAGCTACTCAGAACTATTCATGAGGTTCATAAGGATTGGCTAGTAAATCAAACCTTTTTTTCTTTATCGGCTGCCGTTTTGGTTATAATTGTAGAAACTACAGCCGGCCAAGTTTTTCTAAAACCTTTTTCTTCAGAATCGAGTTTTGTGTCGGATAGGCTTTGGTTTAATAATGTGAAAAGAGCCACGATTATTTTTCGAGGTCGATGAGCGATTGCTTGTTTTTCACATTTTATTAACCTCAAGTGTCAGTTTTTGTGAGTACTTTTTCAGGTTATTTGACACAGCCTTTTCCATCCAATCTTTCCCCGATTCCTGAAGATGACTGGTGGTCTTATTTTGAAGAAGGATGCAGAAATGATTCAGATAAGATCGTTTCTTTTCTTTTGAATACATATTTCATTTATTTTATTCAAGTATTCTCTCAAATTCACTTAGTGAATTTGAATTGTTATACCATCACTCACATTTGTCCTTCCAAAACTCTAGTGTGGTCTATTTCTAAAGAAGATTAAGATCAGTTACCCCACTATTTCCTTATTTCCTATGAAGAGAAGTCTGTTTTATTTTATTTGGTCCTGGAATTGTCGGTTCCCGCTTCGATGTTTTCATCCGAACCTGTTTCGGAGGGATCCTTCATGAAGAAGATTGAATTTCTTTCCGACATCAATCTGGGCCGTTGCGGATAACTTTGAATTCATGAAGCCACATAACACTCATTAACACTAACCTTTATAAAACATGGCACATAAATTTTTGAGATTATTTAACGCTCAACTATCTGCTCAAGGTTTTCTGTGGTTCACCTTGAGACTGTGGGCAAATGCCAGATAGTAAAAAAGGGAGTTCTTAAATTTTTAGAGTCACAGCTCCAATTCACCTTTGAGCACTGACTACTAGAATACTTTTATAATTGTTTTATCTTTTCCGAGTCGGGACGACTCTTTTCCTCGGGGGGGAGTAGTGTTACAAAGGGTGAAATCACCCGTTTTGCCCCCTCTTTAATGATCTAGTAGTCAGCATAGATAAAAGACGTTTATAAACCTCTTATGTCTTTAAAAAGAATAAGGTTGCTGCGCCAACCGACATTATTGTAAAAACAGTCTTGTTTCAGACTTTAAATGAGAAACACGTATCTTGCATTAAGAGCATTTTTCACGATATTCTATTCACGCTCTTGATTTCTTTTAATTTGATAATAAGTAAACTCGCGGATCCATATTTCATTAACGTAACGTCAAAGTACGTTACAATATTTTATTATATCAATGTATAATAAGAACATAAATAAATATATATTTATATATGTGTGTGTGTATATACATACATAAATATATATATTATGAATTTCCATTTACTTTCAAAAAAAGGGAAATTTTAAAAAAAATTTTTTTCACATTATTGAAATTTTTTGAAATGATATTTAATTATTACAAAAATCCTATATATTTTTTGATTATCTGCTCACATATGAATTAAAATGAAAATATTATTCTTCAGAAAAATCCCATTTAATTTACTTTATAAATTGTAATTTGGAACATTCATACAATGAATTAGAAATAATTATGGAATTTACCGGAAACATACAGATAGATGAATTATTATTTTTTTATTTTCATATTTCTAATTTCAAAAATTGACTTTCCTTCAATTTTAGGAAAATAATTCATTCAAATAAATCATTTTTCATTTTATTAAATTATTCAACTCAATTACCTCCATTGATATTTTATTACATCAATGTATAATATGAACATATATAAATATATATTCATATATTTGTGTGGGTATATATACATATATATATATATATTATGAATTTCCATTTACTTTCAAAAAAAGAAGAATTTAAAAAAAAAATTTTTTTACATTATTCAACTTTTTTAAAATGATATTTAATTATTACAAAAATCCTGTATTTTTTTTAATCATCTGCTCACATATTATTTGAAATCAAAATAATATTCTTCAGAAAGATGCCATTTAATTCACTTTATAAACTGTAATTTGGAACATTTATACAATAAATTAGAAATAATTATAAAATTTAAAGAGAACATACAGATAGATAAATCAATATTCATTTAATTTCATATTTTTGATTTTCATAAATTAATTATTTCCTAATTTCAGGAAAATAATTTGTTTAAATAAATGATTTTTTATTTCATTTAATCATTTAACTTGATTACCTTCATTTATATTTTATAATATTAATGTATAATATAAATATGTATAAATATATATATACATATGTGTGTGTGTGTGCATATATAGATATATATATACATACATTATGATTTTCAATTCAATTCAAAAAAAGGGAAATTAATAAAAAAAAAATTTTTTTACGGGATTCAAATTTTCAAAAAATTATATATAATTATAAGAAAAATCCTATATATTTTTCAATTATCTGCTCACATATTAATTAAAATGAAAATGTTATTCATTGGAAAAATGCCATTTAATTTACTTTATCAATTGTAATTTGAAACATTTATACAATGAATTGAAAATAATTATGGAATTCATCGAAAACATACAGATAGATGAATTATTACTTTTTTATTTTCATATTTTTAATTTTTAAAAATTGATTTTTCCTCAATTTAAGAAAAATAATTTATTCAAATAAATCATTTCCTATTTCAATAAATCATTTAACCTAATAACCTCTATTTATATTCTTTATATAATTGTATCATATGAATATATATAAATACATATATATTGTGTGTGTGCATATAAATATACAGGGTGTCCCTAAATTGCCTCCCACGGACTAGCCAGCATGATACCTCGTTAAAATCCAACCGAGAATTTCTTTTTCTGAAGCTCGTCCGACGCATAGTTTTTGAATTATAAGCGATAGCGCTAGGCCAATCAGAGTGCACCATGTCATGTAAATTTGCCGCCACGGAAATTGCTGTTTTGTTCGTCTGGGTGAATTATTATTATTCGTTTACGAATTAAATATCGACACCTCCCCTCTCTCGCTGCTGTACCCATTATGCTTGAGGATGCGCTTCTGTTTACACACACAAGTGTGCCGCCCATGGATGTGCGGCCGGCAGCGTGTGCCGCGGCAACAATACCGAGGTCAGCGCCCGAGAAGGGGTACAACAGGGAGAGAGGGGAGGTGCCGATATTTAATTCGTGAACAAATAATAATAATTCACCCAGTCGAACAAAACAGCAATTTCCGTGGCGGCAAATCTCGATGAAATGGTGCACTCTGATTGGCCTAGCGCTATCGCTTATAATTCAAAAACCATGCGTCGGACGAGCTTCCGGAAAATGAATTCTCGGTTGGATTTCAACGAGGTATCATACTGGCTAGTCCGTGGGAGGCAATTTAGGGATACCCTGTATATATGCATATATATTTATATTCTATTATATTATTGTATAATATGAATATATATAAATATATAAAAATATATGATTGTGTGTGTATATATATGTATATTATAATTTCTAATTTACTTTAAAAAAAAGAGAAATTTTGAGAAAAAAATTTTTTTTCACATGATTCAAATTTTTGAAATTGTATATAATTATGAGGAAAATCCTACATATTTTTTAATTATCTGCTCACATATTAATTGAAATAAAAATATTATTTATTAGAAAAATGCCATTTAATTTACTTTATGAATTGAAATTTAGAACATTTATACAATGAATTAGAACTAATTATGAAATTGAGAGAAAACATACGGATGGATAAATTATTGTTTATTTATTTTAATATTATCAATCTTCAAAAATTAATTATCCTCCACTTTGAGAAAAATAATTTATTCAAATGAATCATTTTACATTTTATTGAATCATTTAACCTAATTACCTCCATTTATATTCTATTATAATCATGTATAATATAAATATATATAAATAATATAGATATAGAAGATGAAAAAATTCGTCGAAAATCCGGTCAGGAAGAAGAAAAATTAATACTTTGAAGAACGTGAATATAAAAAGAGTCGACGTTCCGGCCGGGCCCTGCCGACCATCCTCAGGGATAAATTCTATAATGATTAACAAAAAAATAGGATGTTTCAGCATAACAAATCTGAATTGAAAGCAAGGAATATGTTTAAAAACAATATTTGTTGTTGTACAAAATTAGGTGAAAATTGAACCGTTTCAAGAAACTGTCAGAGTGACAGTTTTAGGTTAAATGTCAAAAATTTTTTTTTTTTTTTTGAAAATAGGTTAATCAGAGAAAAAATTGGTTGATGAGCAATGAAAATATGTCAGAAAAAGGTTATTAATAATTTAGGAGATGGAATTGGGAAAAGATCAAATTAATTTTGAAAAGATTACTCACAAACAATGACGACCAGTACATGCTTAGGTGTTGTTAGTTGTACAGCATTTCGGACGGAAGTGAAGGTTAGCGGGAATCGATCCGTAAATCTATGTTGATCACGTGTGAACTTGATCTATGTTCGAAAGTCATGGAGTACAAAGGCAGTGACCAATCGGAATAAGGGGCGCCAATGGTTTGAAAACACGATAATGTAAACTAGAGAATGTTAGAGTATAGGTGGCTAAGATGTTCAATATCTGTACGTTTGTTAACAGAGTTCCTTTTGTTCTTAAAGATATGGATCATTTCTTTGATGATACGTTTATACCAATTCGGTTCTGTAGCTAGGGTTATAGAGTTGTTGAAGTCGAAATTGTGACCCAGGGTCAAAGAATGATCTGCTAAAGCGCATCTGTCAGTGACATGGCATTTAATATTAGAACGGTGACCAGAAATTCTATTTTTTAGGTGTTGTGACGTTTGTCCAATATAACTCATGCTACAGTCTCGACATGGTATTTTATAAACACAGTTGATTTTCTCTAAATTAGGAGTAACAGATTTAAGATGAGAAAACAGAGACAGTTTGGTAGTATTAGATATTCTAAAAGTAATTTCAATTACCTCGTCATTAAGAATTTTTTTGATTTGGCCAGATAGATTTTCTATATACGGTATAGAGATAGAGTTTTTAAATTTATCATTAACATCAGTTGGATTGTTGGAGTCGACTTTCCAATCAATCGAGTTGTACATTTTTTCTATTCTATACTTTTTGATATCATTGATGAATTTTATAGGGTAGCCATTGGAAATAAGAGTTGTTTCTACAAGTTTTAAATTCTTTTTAAGGAATTGAGGGTTTGATATTCTAAGGCAGCGATCGAATAAGGATATGGCGACAGATTTTTTGTGTTTTATAGGATGATGTGAGTTGAAATGAATGTATCTCCCAGACCAGGTTGATTTATGGTGCCAATCTAAGATTATGGTGTCATTGCGGTTGATTACCATAGTGTCTAGAAAACTGATTTTACCATCTTTTTCCAACTCGAAGGTGAATTGAATACGTGGGTGAAAGTTGTTAAATTTGTTAAGAAGGAGTTGTAAATTTTCATTTTTGACACACGTTATAATATCATCGACGTACCGATAGTAAAAAGGTAGGCTGAAAGGAAGATTTGAAATGATTTTTTTTTCAAAATGTTCGAGTACCAGATTCGCTACTACTGGGCTAATCGGTGAGCCCATTGCTACGCCAAAAATTTGTTGGTAGAAATTATCTTTGTAGGCGAAATAGCATGAATCTAAACAAAGTTTGGTGGCGGCTAGAAATTGTTTTTTATTAATGTTAGTGTGACATTTCAAATTAGGCCAGTTTTTACTGATGATCGATATTGCTAGTTTGGTTGGAATGTTGGTAAACAGTGATTTGACATCTAGGGATACTAACAGGTGATCAGGCGGAATTGTTTTTCCCCTGATTTTGTTTACAAAGGACCAAGTGTCCTTGATGTGATAGTCTGATGTACCTGTTATGTTTGATAAGACACAAGAACAAAATCTCGAAATTTTGTAGGTGGGGGAATTGATGTTAGAAACAATCGGTCTGAGAGGAACATTTTCTTTATGAATTTTTGGTAGAAAATATATTTTGGGAGGAAGAGAGTTGTATGTTTTGAGGTGTTTAGCAGAATTGGAATCTATAAATTTTTTTTGTTGCCATTGACTTATCATATCGTTGACTTGTTTTTGTACTTTTAAAGTGGGATCACGAGAGATAAGATTATAGGTAGTCGAGTCTTTAACGATATCTTGGCATTTTTGTTCAAACTCCATCTTATTCATGACGACTGTGATGTTACCTTTGTCGGCATCGGTGACCACTAGGTGGTTATTTTGTTTTAAAAATTCTTTGGTTTGTTTAACCTTGGAAGTTATTTCAAAGTGAGAAGTGGGAGGATTTTTGCCAAGTTTGTTGCCAATGAGTTGGCTAATATTTGATCTTACTTTATCTTTGGTGATTCCACTTTTGTTAAAAAGAGCTAATTCTACACTGCTTACAATATCATCAATAGGTAACTTAATATTGTTAAATGGTAAACCATAATTAGGACCGAGTGATAAGGTATCCTTAATTTCAGTGGGTAACTCTGTCTTAGATAGGTTAACTAACCAATTATTATTGTGAAACTCTTTAGGAGTGTGTATAGATTTAAGTTTGTTAAATTTTCTAATATTATCTGTCTTAATAGCATTGAATAAACGATTGGCCTTGTTTATGTCCAAATTGAAGTTTTTATAATCCAAATTTGTGAATTGGTTCGAGAAGAAAAAGTTGATATTATGATTAAGTTCTCGGATTAACAGCCTTTCCTGTCGATAACATGTTTTAATTTCGAGCGATAGACACTTGTGTTGAAAAAAGTGTAATGCTTTGATGAAGGTTTTTTCACTTGTTAAATGTTGAAGGTTTTTGATTTTAAAATTCAGAAAGTTGGAAATAATTCCAAATTGACGACATTTAAGAAGGAACACTTTACGGTTTTTGATACGTGCTAGTTTTTGCCGGTAGTTCCAGATCTTCTTGGTTTGTGAGTGATTTGTAGAGGAAAGTGATCTCAGGTTAGAAGTGCGGTGTGAAGTAGGATCACGGTGGTACGAGACGTCCACGAAGCCGTTTCGATGCATTGTGTTTAGGAAAGAAGTTCGTGACCAGGAGGTAGATTGAAGATGAAAAAAAAAAAATCTAAGACAGAGTTACCCACTGAAATTAAGGATACCTTATCACTCGGTCCTAATTATGGTTTACCATTTAACAATATTAAGTTACCTATTGATGATATTGTAAGCAGTGTAGAATTAGCTCTTTTCAACAAAAGTGGAATCACCAAAGATAAAGTAAGATCAAATATTAGCCAACTCATTGGCAACAAACTTGGCAAAAATCCTCCCACTTCTCACTTTGAAATAACTTCCAAGGTTAAACAAACCAAAGAATTTTTAAAACAAAATAACCACCTAGTGGTCACCGATGCCGACAAAGGTAACATCACAGTCGTCATGAATAAGATGGAGTTTGAACAAAAATGCCAAGATATCGTTAAAGACTCGACTACCTATAATCTTATCTCTCGTGATCCCACTTTAAAAGTACAAAAACAAGTCAACGATATGATAAGTCTATGGCAACAAAAAAAATTTATAGATTCCAATTCTGCTAAACACCTCAAAACATACAACTCTCTTCCTCCCAAAATATATTTTCTACCAAAAATTCATAAAGAAAATGTTCCTCTCAGACCGATTGTTTCTAACATCAATTCCCCCACCTACAAAATTTCGAGATTTTGTTCTTGTGTCTTATCAAACATAACAGGTACATCAGACTATCACATCAAGGACACTTGGTCCTTTGTAAACAAAATCAGGGGAAAAACAATTCCGCCTGATCACCTGTTAGTATCCCTAGATGTCAAATCACTGTTTACCAACATTCCAACCAAACTAGCAATATCGATCATCAGTAAAAACTGGCCTAATTTGAAATGTCACACTAACATTAATAAAAAACAATTTCTAGCCGCCACCAAACTTTGTTTAGATTCATGCTATTTCGCCTACAAAGATAATTTCTACCAACAAATTTTTGGCGTAGCAATGGGCTCACCGATTAGCCCAGTAGTAGCGAATCTGGTGCTCGAACATTTCGAAAAAAAAACATTTCAAATCTTCCTTTCAGCCTACCTTTTTACTATCGGTACGTCGATGATATTATAACGTGTGTCAAAAATGAAAATTTACAACTCCTTCTTAACAAATTTAACAACTTTCACCCACGTATTCAATTCACCTTCGAGTTGGAAAAAGATAGTAAAATCAGTTTTCTAGACACTATGGTAATCAACCACAATGACACCATAATCTTAGATTGGCACCATAAATCAACCTGGTCTGGGAGATACATTCATTTCAACTCACATCATCCTATAAAACACAAAAAATCTGTCGCCATATCCTTATTCGATCGCTGCCTTAGAATATCAAACCCTCAATTCCTTAAAAAGGAATTAAAAACTTGTAGAAACAACTCTTATTTCCAATGGCTACCCTATAAAATTCATCAATGATATCAAAAAGTATAGAATAGAAAAAATGTACAACTCGATTGATTGGAATGTAGACTCCAACAATCCAACTGATGTTAATGATAAATTTGAAAACTCTATCTCTATACAGTATATAGAAAATCTATCTAGCCAAATCAAAAAAATTCTTAATGACGAGGGAATTGAAATTACTTTTAGAATATCTAATACTACCAAACTGTCTCTGTTTTCTTATCTTAAATCTGTTACTCCTAATTTAGAGAAAATCAACTGTGTTTATAAAATACCATGTCGAGACTGTAGCATGAGTTATATTGGACAAACGTCACAACACCTAAAAAATAGAATTTCTGGTCACCGTTCTAATATTAAATGCCATGTCACTGACAGATGCGCTTTAGCAGATCATTCTTTGACCCTGGGTCACAATTTCGACTTCAACAACTCTATAACCCTAGCTACAGAACCGAATTGGTATAAACGTATCATCAAAGAAATGATCCATATCTTTAAGAACAAAAGGAACTCTGTTAACAAACGTACAGATATTGAACATCTTAGCCACCTATACTCTAACATTCTCTAGTTTACATTATCGTGTTTTCAAATCATTGGCGCCCCTTATTCCGATTGGTCACTGCCTTTGTACTCCATGACTTTCGAACATAGATCAAGTTCACACGTGATCAACATAGATTTACGGATCGATTTCCGCTAACCTTCACTTCCGTCCGAAATGCTGTACAACTAACAACACCTAAGCATGTACTGGTCGTCATTGTTTGTGAGTAATCTTTTCAAAATTAATTTGATCTTTTCCCAATTCCATCTCCTAAATTATTAATAACCTTTTTCTGACATATTTTCATTGCTCATCAACCAATTTTTCCTCTGATTAACCTATTTTCAAAAAAAAAAAAAATTTTTGACATTTAACCTAAAACTGTCACTCTGACAGTTTCTTGAAACGGTTCAATTTTCACCTAATTTTGTACAACAACAAATATTGTTTTTAAACATATTCCTTGCTTTCAATTCAGATTTGTTATGCTGAAGCATCCTATTTTTTTGTTAATCATTATAGAATTCATCCCTGAGGATGGTCGGCAGGGCCGGGCCGAAACGTCGACTCTTTTTATATTCACGTTCTTCAAAGTATTAATTTTTCTTCTTCCTGACCGGATTTTCGACGAATTTTTTCATCTTCAATCTACCTCCTGGTCACGAACTTCTTTCCTAAATATAGATATATACATATATATGTGTGTGTGTGTATACATATATATATATGTATATGATAATTTTTAATTTACTTTCAAAAAAAAGAAAATTCAAAGGAAAAAAATTTTTTTCACATTATTTATAATTATTAGAAAAATCCTATATATTTTTTGATTATCTGCTCACACATCAGATGAAATGAAAATATTATCCTTTACAAGAATGCCATTCAATTCACTTTATAAATTGTAATTTGGAACATTTATACAATGAATTAGAAATAATTATGAAATTTACTGAAAACGCACAGATAGATAGATTATTATCCATTCAATTTCATATTTTTAATTTTTAAAAATCAACTATTCTTCAATTGGAGAAAAATAATTTATTTAAATGAATCATTTCTCATTCTAATAAATTAATAGACCTCATTACCTCCATTCATATTCCATTATAATAATGTATAATATAAATTGACATAAATATATATATATATATATATATGTGTGTGTGTGTATATATATATATATATATATATTATAATAATCAATTTACTATTGAAAAAAGATGAAATTTTAAAAAAAAAATTTTTTCACATCGTTTAAATTTTTCAAAATTATATACAATTATTAGAAAAATCCTACACATTTTTTAATTATCTGCTCACATATTAATCAAAATAAAAATCTTATTCATTGGAAAAATGCCATTTCTTTACTTCATGAATTGTAATTTGGAACATTCAGACAATGAATTAGAACTCATTATGAAATTTGGAGTAAATATACAGATAGATATATTATTATTCATTTGATTTCATATTTTCAATTTTTGAAAATCAATTATTCTTCAATTTAAGAAAATAATTCATTTAAATGAATAATTTTTTATTACAATCAATCATTTAACCTAATTACCTCAATTTATATTCTATTATATCATTGTATATTATGAATGTATATAAATATGTATATATATGATTGTGTGTGTATATCTATATATATATTATAATATTTCATTTACTTTTAAAAAAAGAGAATTTTAAAAAAAAAAATTTTTCCACATGATTCAAATTTTTGAAATTGCATATAATTATTAGGGAAATCCTACAAATTTTTTAATTATCTGCTCACATATTAATTAAAATAAAAATATTATTCTTTAGAAAAATGCTATTTAATTTACATTATGAATTAAAATTTGGAACATTTATACAATGAATTAGGACTAATTATGAAATTGAGAGAAAACATGCAGATAAATAAATTATTATTCATTCAATTTCATAATATCAATTTTTGAAAATTAATTATCCTTTACTTTGAGAGAAATAATTTATTTAAATGATCATTTTTTATTTTATTAAATCATTTAACCTAATAACCTCCATTTATATTCTATAATAATCATGTATAATATGAATATACATAAATCCATATATATACATATTCATGTGTGTGTGTATACATATATATATATATGATAATTTTCAATTTACTTTTGAAAAAAGAAAATTTGAAGAAAAAAAAATTTTTTCCACATTATATATAATCATTAGAAAAATCCTATATATTTTTTAATTATCTGCTTACACATCAAATAAAATAAAAACATTATTCTTCTGGAGAACGCCATTTAATTCACTTTATAAATTGTAATTTGGAACATTTATACAATGAATCAGAAATAATTATGAAATTTCCTGGAAACATACAGATAGATAGATTATTATTCATTCGATTTCATATTTTTAATTTTCAAAAATTAACTATTCTTTAATTTAAGAAAAAAAATTTATTCAAATGAATCATTTCTCATTCTGATGAATCATTCAATCTAATTACCTCCATTTCTATTCCATTATATTAATGTGTAATATAAATTTATATAAATTTTTATATATATATATATGTGTGTGTGTGTATATATACATATATATATATTATAATAATCAATTGACTATTGAAAAAAGATGAAATTTAAAAAAAAATTTTTTCACATAATTTAAATTTTTCAAAATTATATATAATTATTAAAAGAATCCTAGATATTTTTTAATTATCTGCTCACATATTGATTGAAATGAAAATATTATTCATTGGAAAAATGTCATTTAATTCACTGTATAAATTGTAATTTGGAACATTCATACAATAAATTAGAAATAATTATGAAATTTGAAGAAAACATACAGATAGATGAATTAATATTTATTTAATTTCATATATTTGATTTTCATGAATTAATTATTCTTCAATTTCAGGAAAATACTTTGTTTGAATAAATGATTCTTCATTTCATTTAAATATTCAACTTAATGACGTTTATTTATATTTTATAATAATAATGTATAATATAAATATATATATATATATACATATGTGTGTGTGTGTGTATATACATGTATATATATATATTATGATTTTAATTTACTTTCAAAAAAAGGGAAATTTTCAAAAAAAATGTTTTTTTACATGATTCAAATTTTTTAAAATAATATAAAATTATTAGCAAAATCCTACATATTTTTTAATTTTCTGCTCACATATCTCTCTATCTAATAAAAAAGTTTCAAACAAATGAACGTAGAAAAAGATTATAATAACAATAGTAAAAGAAGATTATGATAACAATAGTAAAAAAAGATTATAATAACAATAGTATACGCATGAAGTTGGCGGTGGGGTGAGATACCGAAAACAAAACAAAAAGCATCTAGCAAACCCTTTGACAGCTGTCATCGGCTGTTTATGACAGTCTTTGACAAATATCTTTATAGGTATCTGTTTCTGACGCGCAAAAAATGAACATGCAAACGAAAATTATAACGATGATTCCCGACAGGAATTGTCTTTTTCGCGCGTTGGCGTATTGTGTATACGGCACTCAAGATCGACACGCAGAGGTGAGACTGAGTATCGTTTCAAATATAGTGGATAATTGGTCTACATTTGCGGGTTTTATTACAGGTAATGAGTCAAACGGTGCTGTGATTAGGTGACCTGGTGATTACAAATCACATATGAATAAAAATGCAATATATGCAGCTGCGGAAATTTTTAAGATATGTTAAATCGAGTATCGCGAAGAACAAATTCATCCACACCGGATCGGATCACAAAATGGAACACAATTCTCGCTACTCTTCACCGGTGACGGAGAGAGTGGACACTTTGATGTCTTGCAGAACCAAAATAAAATTCAGATAGTGAGTAATAAGTATGAAAAGTAACAATCAAATAATAGTAAATCTAAATATATCACCAAACAGTCAAAAGGACAGCCAGGATTTACGATGACAATGGAGAAAGGAGGAGTTTCAAGCAGCTGACAAGGCGATGAAGATGGTGGATGGTCGGAAGTATCAAAAAGAAAGAGGAAAATAAAATTGTAAGTGCGAAGAACCAAATAAGCCATAGAATAATATCCATCAAATATTCGTATAACCAGGAAAGAGGACGACCAGGATCGATGTTAACCACAAGAGAAAGAGGTGTTTAGCGGAATGAACATCAACGCAAATATAGAGAAAAAAATAATATAAACAAGGTGATTTCGGAGAATAACCGGCAGAGCGGCAGCAAAAATAATTCAACGAAGGGTGTCGAAGAATTAGAAGAATCGATTGCGATGATTGATTCGGAAAATAAATCGAGAGGACGACCAACCAATGTGACGTACATAGAAGAGCGAAAAATTAGACGACGGGAACAGCAGCGAAAATATAGGGAAGCGAACAAAAAATATCATACTGGCTTTTCAAACAACGAACAGAAAGGAGGAGTTTCAACCAGCAGACAAGGCGGTGAAGATGGTGGATGGTCGGAAGTATCACAAAGGAAAAAGGAAAATAAAATTTCAAGTGCGAAGAACCAAATAAGCCGGAGAATAATAATAAACAAATATTCCTATAACCAGGCAAGAGGACGACCAGGATCTATGTTAACCACAAGAGAAAGAGGGGTTTTACGGAGTGAACAGCAACATAAATATAGAGAAAAAAATAATATAAAGAAGGTGATTTTGGAGAATAACGGGCAGAGCGGTAGCAAAAATAATTCAGCAAGTCAAGGAGATAGACAGATATCAATAGAGAAGGAACACCAATTTTCAACCAACGAATGGAAGCTTAGATTGATGAAAAAAAGAAAAGTAAGCACAGAAGGAATTGAAGTGGACAGCAAGTGCAGGACCTGTCATTAAATCAACATGAAGGAATTCGCCTGTCTACTAGACAATGCGTAAGGAAATAGTGAGGCGCGAAGCGCCGAACAACGAGGTGCGCAGCGCCGAGTGCCCGAGGCGCGTAGCGCCGAGATGGGGTTGGCGCGCGAAGCGCGCAGGGGCGAAGCCCCTAGTTAATTAAAATAAAAATATAATTCATTAGGAAAATGCCATTCAATTTACTTTATGAAATAAAATTTGGAACATTTGTACAATTCATTAAAACTGATTATGAAATTAGGAGGAAACCTACAGATAGATGAATTATTATTCATTTAATTTCATATTTTTAATTCTCAAAAATTAATTTGAATGAATCATTTTTTATCTCATTGAATCATTCAACCTCATTACCGCCATTTATATTCTATTATATTAATGTATAATATAAATATATATATATATATTGTTACAAAGGGTGAAATCACCCGTTTTGCCCCCTCTTTAATGATCTAGTAGTCAGCATAGATAAAAGACGTTTATAAACCTCTTATGTCTTTAAAAAGAATAAGGTTGCTGCGCCAACCGATATTATTGTAAAAACAGTCTTGTTTCAGACTTTAAACAAGAAACACGTATATTGCATTAAAAGCATTTATCACGATATTTTTGTTCACGCCTTTGATTTGATAATAAGTAAACTCGCGGATCCATATTTTATTAACGTAACGCCTAAATCGTTACAATTGGTGTCAGAAGCGGGATCTTGAGTTCTTATTCATTGAGTCAATTCAGTGCACGAACTTTAATTATGAGTAGCAGTCGTTTGACGCGCTCACGACGAAGAGAAAGAAGCGGAGAAGAACCTTTCGTTATGGAGAATCCGCGGGTCCCTGAAACAATTCCATCACCTTCAGTGGACCCTCTTCCAATTCCTTCGACAATCTCTCAAATTGATCTGCTGAAGATCATGTCTCAACAGCAAGAGGCTGCTGAGCGCCAACAACAGCAACTTCTTCAGCTGCTTCTTGATCAACAAGAACAGCGAAGAAAAGAACATGAACAACAGCTGGAACAGCGCAGGCTTGATAGAGAGGCACAAGAACGATCCGAAACTAGTCTACACGAACTGTTCGGGACGACTGTGGCGGCTCTTCAGGCTGTTCATCAGGTGAATGGCTCAGGAGAACCGGCTGTCACCCCACGAGGTTCCAGAGTTGTTACGCCGCTTCCCTCTCCTGTTCCTTTTCCTGTTCCCGTTTCCACTGTCCGACAGATTCAACATTCAGGTGGATTCCAGGATGTTCCTGAATCAAGGTCTGTGCCTTTTATTAGGAGAGTAGATGAATCTCCAATTAGTAGAATGAGAGTAAATAATGAGGCTGGTTTTTCCGAGTCTTTGACTCAAGTTCGGCCTCAATGTTCTCATTTTAATCAATTAAATAATTCGAGATTTCCTGAGATTGCTTCTCAGATTAATGAGAAACCTTTTTATCCTTTAAAACCGCCAATTTTTGACGGAAAAATTCCATGGGCAGATTATGAACGCCAGTTTAATTGAATTTATTCATGTAATTCGACTTCATTTTTCTGGTCCGAATAATAATTATTATTTTTCCTTAAATTCGGATAGATTTATTAAATTCAAATTGCTTCATTTGAATTCAGGTATTTGGAAATTTTCTTCTTCTTGATTTAAAATTACTTTTTTATTTGAATTTAATTATTTTTCTATCTAAACATAAAATTTTGGCACGAATCTAAAGTTATTCAGAGTAACTTGACTTATCACAACTCTTCCTAATTCAGTTATATCTCAAATAATTCTCATGATTTCAGTTATCATTTTTAGTGATTCCGTGAATTCTCATTTATTCAGTTATTTTGTGGTAACTCAGGTGAATTGTAATTGATTTACAAACCTATTGACACGTCAATTCAGCGAGTTGTTGTTTCCTCGCATTATTGAAGAATCGTATGTCAATGATGAATTTCAAACTAGTGGAAAAGTTATCTTGCAAAGACACAGAAAATGTTTGGAAAGCATAATTCAGATTAATTGAATGACTAATTATGAACCCTAACGGCATATCAACCGTCTGAAATCTCTAGTTTTATGCATACATCGATGATTGGAAGTGTTTTATAACATCAAATCTTAAATCGGCTGATTTATTTCGAGATTTATTTTTATTTTCACTCGTAGATGTGTGTTTGGTAGTATTGTGTTGCTGGGCATTCGCTTATTTTCACACACACAAGTGTACGTCCGTGGGTGTGCGGCCGGCAGCGTGTGCCGCGGCAACAATACCGAGGTCAGCGCTCGAGAAGGGGTACAACAGCGAGAGAGGGGAGGTGCCGATATCTACTTTGCAACCGAATAATAATAATTCACCCAGACGAACAAAACAGCAATTTCCGTGGCGGCAAATCCAGATGAAATGGTGCACTCTGATTGGCTCAACGCTATCGCTTATAATTCAAAAACTATGCGTCGGACGACCTTCCGGTAAAGAAATTCTCGGTTGCATTTCGGTCAGGTATCACGCTGGCTGGTCCGTGTCCCTCAATTTAGGGACACCCTGTATATTTATACATATTCATATTATACATTAATATTATAAAATATAAATGAAGGTAATCAAGTTAAATGATTAAATGAAATAAAAACTCATTTATTCAAACAAATTATTTTCCTGAAATTAAAGAATACTTAATCTATGAAAATGAAAAAATATGAAATATCAAATTTTTTTAATAATTATATATAATTTTGAAAAATTTAACTAATGCGAAAAAATTTTTTTTTTCAAAATTTTTTTTTTTTTTTGAAAGTAAATCAAAAATTATAATACACACATATACATTCTTATTATACATTACTATTATACATTATATTATACATTTATATAATAAAATATAAATGGAGGTAATTGAGTTGAATAATTTGATTAAATATAAAATGATTAATTCAAATGAATCGTTTTTCTTGAATCAAAGAATAATTAATTTTTACAAATTAAAAACATGGATTCAAATGAATAATCATTTGTCTATCTGTATGTTTTCTTCAAATTTCATAATAAGTTCTAATCCATTGTATAAATGTTCCAAATCACAATTCATAAAGTAAATTAAACGGCATTTTTCTAATGAATAATATTTTTATAATGTGATTTATTTTGGAGGTTAGGTTTTTGCAAATTAACAAAACGTGGCGTTGCTCTGAAAACAAAGATTTTTATTTTATCCTTTTTTTCCCTCAGGGATCTGTGCATCTTATTATATAAACTCTCACCTGAAAACAAAGAAACGACATTTATGTTCTTTGTTTAATTTGCCGATTTCTCTTCGACGTTTCACTATGGAGGTCTTTTATTTTGAGCCTCTTTGACACCTGTCTCTTCTCTCTTATCTCTACCGTCTATAGCGACCCTGGGTTTACCGACATGGCGCATGCGCCTTTCAAAGAAATATATTTTCTTCACATTTTTATTTTATTCATTATGTGAGCAGATAATTAAAAAATAAATAGGATTTTTCTAATAATTATATATCAATTTAAAAAATTTAAATCATGTGGAAAAAAATTTTTTTTTTTTAAAATTTCATCTCTTTTTAAAAGTAAATCGAAAATTGAAATGTATTTATACATATATATATACACACACACACAAGTATATGTATATTTATTCATGCATATTTATATTATACATTCATATAATGGAATATAAATGGAGGTAATCAGGTTGAATAATTCAATAGAATAGAAAATGATTTATTCAAATAAATTATTTTTCCTTAATTAAAGAATAGTTAATTTTTGTAGATCAAAAATATGGAATTGAATAAATAAAAAATCTATCAATCTGTATGTTTTTGGTAAATTTCATGATTATTTCTAATTCATTGTATAAATGTTCCAAATTACAATTTATAAAGTAAATTAAATGCGATTTTTCTGAATAATAATATTTTCATATTAATCAATATGTGAGCAGATAATTGAAAAATATATAGGATTTTTATAATAATTATATATGATTTTAAAAAATTTAAATCACGTGACGAAATTTTCGTTTTTAAAATTTCTCTTTCTTTAAGAGTAAATGAACAATCATAATATATATATATATATATGTATATATATATATATTGTGACGTGGTATTTCGTACCCCGTCACTTTGTTCACTTATCGCATTCCCCTAGGTGCAGATATCGCTAAAAATAACAAAAGCACGTCTGAGGCCAATACTCCAAAAATGAACGACGAATTATCTTTAAGTTGAATTCTCTTTACTAAGCTAATGGTATGCTATTTTCTAATTCTGTAATGCTCTACGAGAACCATCCGCGAGACCTGCGCGTCAAGATACCAGGACACTGCCTGATAGGGGTCACGTACTAGCTCAACATCGACCACAACCGACTACAGACGAACGAATACCGCTGAAACCACTCCCGATGGATGCCTATCTAGTTGTCGAACAGGGTTGTGCGTGATGCACAAACAGCACCTCCAAGTATTTGAGACTTATCGGCCAGGAGCCGAACCACGAACGAATGCTTCTACCGCTCGGATGCATCGTTAGACGGCGTACAGGGCTGTGCGTCAAAAACACAACAGAGCCTCCCGTCGACGATACTTATTAGCCTGGAGCTGAACCGACCCTAACATCTACTAAGTCGTTGACTATCCAATAGAGGACGGTTTTCTCTTCACGAACCGTCCTATCGAAGGACTGCGGCGTGGTATAGGCTAATGATATGCTGACCACGTGGATCTGGTGGATCTAGTGTGGGGATCCGGGTTGAGGGCCATCACCACCAGATCGTTCCGGCATGAGGGCTTCGATGAGCGAGGGCCGGGATGCAGCGCCAACGAAATAGCTACAACGGGGAGTACCAGTAAAGCAAGGAGTGAGTTAGAGTCGGTCGCAAGTCCGAAGGACCGGTGACGTACTATTGCCGCACACGTCAATATCGCAACACATGAGCAGTACGACCCCCCCCCTCTCACCAATGATACCGCATAGCTGAAGGAAAACATCTCTAACCACCTTCCGACTTCCCGATACCTCGATACCTGTCGTCGAGGGAAAAGAAAAACAAGCGGCGAGGGATTATCGCCGCCTACCCGTGGACCAGGCCTACGCGACCTGCTGGTCCAATTAAAATACCGCAAATTTGAGGAAGAATCACGTGACAGCAGCTCGACGAAAATCAGGATCATCGCTCATCTCGTCACTCTACGTTCAGTTCCTGAATCGCAACGACGTGCTATCGTCATATTCAGTGCCATTACTACTATCACCGTACTTAGTTCTCGCTATTATACCGCATTCGCTAGTACCTGCTATATCTTCTTTTACGTAAGTGAGGTTCCTTTTCTATTTTGTGAAGCCACTAGATTACTTGCAATATATCGTACCTTTACCTTCATCTCTTTCTCTCTTTACCTTGCAGTTGGTCTGCTTGAGCCAATTGGGCTCGTATCTTTTCTCTTCATCTTGCAGTTGGTCTGCTTGAGCCACCTGGGCTCGTACCTTATTCTCTCTTATCTCTTATCTTGTCCCTTTCTCTGTCTTATTGCAAGTAACTTCGCGACTGATTGACTATTACTTACGCATTGTAGTGACTATTGCTTTATTTTATTATCTTTCTTTTCTGGAATATTTGAATGTCCAATATCGCTGTCTAGCAGCGCGTTCCGTTGAAGGATCAATTTTTATCTTAGCTACTGAGCATTGCTATTTTGTTATATTTTCTCTGATTAGTTTCTATCTGTCTCTTTACCTATTATCGTTGATTATCGTATCTTAGTGAGTGTACCGCGGGAGCGATCTTATATCGCTGCGCGGTCCCGCTCGTCGTTCATTTGACATTGGAGTATTGTGCCGTATCGCATAACATCTTTTTCATTATTTTCTTCGCTAATATCGCTGATCGTAGCTGTCCGCAGTCTCTTTGGTTCGCCGTACGTTGCATATTAATTATCTTGAATATTGTTTGTCCTATCTTGAATTGCCTTTTATCGTACCGAATATTATCTCTCTTTCTCTCGCACTTACCGCAAACTAGAGGCTACGTATAATCTGATATTCTCTATATCTTATGATAATTTTCTCCTTGACCTGTCACTTGAATTTACCTTGTAATTCATAATTCCCTGTCTGCCTATTTCTGATCATTCTGGTAATGTGATAACTATTACAATTGTTGTATTTCGCATGTGTTTATAATCGCTTCCCATATTTTATGGTTTATTTGCTTACTGCTTAATTTAAGTACAGTATATCCTTTCGTGTTCTGCCTATTCATCATAAAACCGTGTTAATCATTACCTTTAGTATTGCGAGCTTGCGCATATTTCCCGCTTATTCGGAAAACGTTCCATTATTTGTCAAATCTCTCGCTTAGCTTTTCTCTGGCTGTAACTATTGTTAATTATCGCATTTATCATAATTGTATCTCAATCTCTTCAGCTACTTGCTTGTCATTAAACTTATCGCTTCTCGCCTAATATATTTGATATTATTCCTGCTTCACCTGTTTCTTATTTTATCTATTGGATTCGACTCCGCCCCTCTACCATTATCTTGTCTATCTGAGCAAACCGTGCAAAACCGTCGTAGAACCTGACCTTATCTTTATCCATTACCTTTACCTTTACCTTTGTCTTTTTCTCTAATTATCTATTTTTGACGCATGTGCGTCTGGCGCCCAACAATCGTATCTTTCTCTCGTATTACCTCTCTCTCTATCTAATTCTTCAGGTTAGTGACTGCGCCGTAGGGTAACCAATTATCGTTTCCATCGTTTTACCCTCAAACTCATAAACATAAAAATATTGGTTACAATATGTACACACACATATATGTAAATATATTTATATATATTCATATTATACATCAATATGATAAAATATAAATGGAGGTAATTAGGTTAAATAATTTGATGAAATAAAAAATGATTCATTTAAATAAATTGATTTTCTCAAATCAAAGAATAATTAATTTTTAAAAATTAAAAATATGAAATTGAATGAATAATAATTTATTTATCTGTATGTTTTCTTCAAATTTCATGATAAGTTCTAATCCATTGTACAAATGTTCCAAATTACAATTCATAAAGTAAATCAAATAGCATGTTTCTAATGAATAATATCTTCATTTTAATTAATATGAGAGCAGATAAAAATCAAAAATATATAGGATTTTTCTAATAATTATATAGAACTTTATAAAATTGAAATGATGTGAAAACAATTTTTTTTTTTTCATATGTCACTTTTTTTAAAAGTAAATTGAAGATGATAATATGTATATATGTATTGAAACACACACACACATATATAAATATATATATTTCTATATATTTATATTAAACATTAATATAACAGAATATAAATAGAGGTGATTGAGTTAAATGATTGAATAAAATCAAAAATGATTTATTTTAACAAATTATTCTTCTCAAATTAAAGAATAAATAATTTATGAAAATTGAAAACATGAAATCAGACAAATAATAATTCATCTAATTGTATGTTTCCTTTAGATTTCATAATTATTTCTAATTTATTGTATAAATGTTCAAAATTACAATTTATAAAGTAAATTAAACGGCATTTTTCTAATGAATGATATTTTTATTCTGAATAATATGTGAGCAGATAATTGAAAAACATATAGGATTTTTCTGATAATTATATATAATTTGAGAAAATTTAAGTAATGTAGAAAAATTTTTTTTTTAAATTTCCCTTTTTTTAAATGTGAATCAAGAATTATATATTATATATATATATATATATATATATATATATATATATATATATATATATATATATATATATATATATATATATATTTACATATATATAAATATATATACCCACACACATATATATATTTATATTATACATAAATATAATAGAATATAAATGGAGGTTATTAAGTTGAATACTTTATTAAAATAAAAATTGACGTATTTAAAGAAATTATTCTTCCTGAATTAGAAAATAATTGATTTTCAGAAATTGAATATACAAAATTGAATGAATAATAATTTATCTATCTGTATATTTTCTTTTGATTTCATAATAAGTTCTAATCCATTGTATCAATGTTCCAAATTACAATTCATAAAGTAAATCAAATGGCATTCTTCTAATGAATAATATTTTTATTTTAATTGATATGTGAGCAGATAATTGAAAAATTCATAGGATTTTTCTAATGATTATATATAATCTTCAGAAATTTGAATGATGTAAAAAAAAATGTTTACCTCGAAATTTCACTTTTTTTAAAAGTAAATTAAAAACAATAATATATATATCTATATATATATATATTTACACACACATTTATATATATATATTTATATTTATACTTCCAGTCTCGCCCTCCTGATTACATGTATACAATTTGTAGTGCCATCTCTTCTAGCTATTCTAACCACGTCTTTTTGAGTTTAAAGATTTAAATTGACCGCGTATGGTGCCTCCAGTGGAGGTGGCGGCGCCACACGGTCACTTTCGTCATAACATTTTTTCGTGCTAACAAGTAAACACGTGAGAGTTTTTTAATCAAAACATTTTAATTTATTTAACGGACAATTCAAGTTTTTATTACTTAAAAATGGGTGGACATAAGAGGAAATCTTCTGATCGAGACAAAGATTATGAAAAATTAAAAAAGCGACTGCGTGAAATGGAAAAGAAGCTGGAAAAACGCGAACAGAGGATAAACAACGACAAGGAGAATGACAATGGCGGTGCTCAGAATGGAAAGTTAGGTGAGCCGGAACAAACAAATGTCCAAGCAGCTCCCTTAAACCTGTCAAAAAATCGAAGCAAGTATTATTTAGGCAATTATTGTAAAATATATATATATATACATACATATCCGTCAAGGTTATGCGAGACATAACATAAGTACGGAAATTAAAAACAGCTGAGCTTATACGTGAGATAAGACAAAGCTGAAAATATTATGGTTGAACTTACACGAGAGGTAAGACATAACCAAAATAAACTATTTTCTCTCTCTCTTTTACAGAGACTCCAGGGAGCACTGTGAACGCCACACCGAAAAATCCGGAGGAGAGAGAAACTCCAGTTATAGATTTATCAAATGAAAATGAAACTGGGGAAACATCACAAGAAACACAATCAGCCAGTGGGGTTACAGAAACTTTAGACCTGGACCCAGAGATCCTAAAAATCATCGGAGAAACTCCAGCGTCTGAGCCAGAAGGCTTAAAACTATCAAGTCATATTTCTAATCGCTGGAAAATGTGGCTCAAAACGGGACAAACTAAAGAAACTAAAGAGCTTCTACTCAAAAAATACCCCAGAAAAGGTGAATGTTCTTTAGAGGCCCCGAAGTTAAACCCTGAAATTGCTGCATCACTAAATGATGGGTCTCTTAAGAGAGATAAATACTTCTCAAACACCCAAAACTTAGCTGGCTCTGCATTATCAGCATTAAGTTTGGTCATCGATCCCTTACTCACAAAGAAACGAGAAGAAATTGACATAAAAAAGATGTTAGAAAATTTATGGGATTCTTCACAAATTTTAATTGAGTTGTACCGAGGACAGACTATAGCCAGAAAAGCTTGTATTCTGCCTAGTCTAAACAAACAAACGGCTGCACTATTGGGGAAGACTGAGACTGGTGAGCTGTTATTTGGAGACAAGTTGGGGGAAAAGATTAAGGAATCTAAGGTTATTGATAAAATAGGGACAGATATAAAATCCCAACAGTCTTCTAAGAAACCTGGAGCTCCAACGAGCCATTTAAATGTGAAGAGCCCTTCTGTTCCACGATACCAAGCTCAGGCGGGCACAAAACCAAAACCATCCAAGCCGAGTTACAATCAGAAATATTCCAGCCAATCGAAAGGTCCACAGAGTCACCACCGGGGTCAGAACAGCAAGAATCGGAGCCGATATTAATCAACGAATCTCAGGTAAATATTGCAGGAAGGCTAAGCGCATTTTTAAGCAAGTGGCGTACAATTACATCAGATCCCTTCATACTGCAAGCTATTAAGGGGTATAAAATACCCTTTAAGTCGAAACCATACCAACCGAAACCACCACTCGAGCGCAATTGGACAGATCTTGAAATTTCCGCTATAAAAGTAGAAATTCAGAGATTATTAAAATTAGGAGCAGTAGAGAAAGTTTCACCGACGGAAGACCAGTTTATATCCTCGTTCTTCTTGGTCCCAAAGCCAGATGGATCTAACAGATTTATAATTAATTTGAAAGATCTAAACGAGTTCATCGAGGTGGATCACTTTAAAATGGAAGACATGAGAACAGTTTGTAGATTACTCGCACCAGGAGTTTTTATGGGTACTATTGATCTTAAAGATGCCTATTTCTTAATGCAAGTGAATAAGTCAGATAGAAAATATCTTAGATTTGTTTTCCAAGGGGAAATCTACGAGTTCACATGTGCTCCATTCGGCCTTTGCTCAGCCCCGTTCGTATTTACGAAGGTATTAAAACCTGTTATCAATATCCTTCGAGAGGAAGGATTTTTATCCGTTGTATACCTTGATGATTTTCTCTGTATGGGGCTAGATATCAAATCTTGCTTGGCAAACTTAAGAGCGACGAAAGAATTTCTAATTTCTCTCGGTTTTATTGTAAACGAAAAAAAAAGTAATTTTAAGCCAAGCAGACGATGCAAATATTTGGGGCTGATTATTGATTCAGAGAAGTTCTGTCTACAGTTGACTGACCAGAAAAGAGAATCCATTTCAAATCAAGTAAATATTTTAATGAAGAAGCAGACATGCAAAATAAGATTTTTAGCCCAAATAATTGGGACACTCATAGCTGCTTGCCCAGCTGTTGAATATGGTATGCTACATTGTAAGCTACTTGAAAAAGCCAAAACAGAAGCTCTAACAGCAAATTATAATAATTACGAAAAAACCATGTTGTTACCAAAATATATTTCTGAAGATCTCAGATGGTGGGGGGAAAAAATCCCCATAGCTTCACGTAAAATAAGGATAGCGGATTATAAAAGAGAAATTTTCTCAGACGCTTCACTTACAGGCTGGGGAGCGTATTGTGACGGAAAGCATGCTCGAGGTTTCTGGAAACCAGAGGAAAAAAGCTTACATATTAATGATCTTGAACTACGAGCAGCTTTTTTGGCATTAAAGTGCTTTGCAACAGAGTTGAGTGATTGCGAGATTTTAATCAGAGTTGATAATTCAACAGCAAAGGCTTATATAAATAAAATGGGTGGTTCGCAATTCCTGCACTTACATCTACTGGCCAAAGAAATTTGGGACTGGTGTGAAGAACGGAGGATCTGGCTTTATGCTTCTTACATTCCATCAAGAGAAAATAAAGAAGCAGATAATCAATCTCGCGTAAAAAATATAGATACTGAATGGAGTTTAGCGGACTATGCGTTCAAACGCATCATAAAACGGTTTGGTGAACCGGCAATTGATCTATTTGCTTCACGAAATAATTCTAAATGTAGAAAATATTGCGCTTGGGAACGTGATCCGGATGCTATGGTGATAGATGCTTTTACAATTAATTGGAAAAAATATAAATTTTACGCATTTCCACCTTTCGCTTTAATAGCGCGAGTATTACAAAAAATTATTAATGATGGAGCATCTGGTGTCATTGTAATACCACTGTGGTCAACACAACCGTGGTTCCCACTGCTTGAAAACCTTATGACTTCTGATATGTTAATATTTAAACCTAATAATAATCTTCTAATTTCTCCGCTTAGCGACCAACGGTCCCATCCCATGGCGGCGACACTTACCCTGGCGGCCGTCAGATTATCAGGGAAGCGTTCTCAAGAAAAAATCTACCAGAATCATCATTAGAAATTCTGACAGCGTCTCTAGCAGAGTCTACTATTAAACAATACAATAGTGCGTTAAAGGACTGGTGGATGTTTTCAGTAGCAAAAGAACGGGACCCATTTGTCGTTGACGCAAGTTCAGTACTAGATTTTTTATCACAGAAATTCAAGGATGGCGCAGCTTACGGGACCCTCAACACTACAAGATCGGCTATATCTCTAATATCAGCAGTGGACATTACTACTGATCCTAATATTGCTCGGTTTTTCAAAGGAATTTTCAAATTGAGACCTATCAAGCCCAAATATGACTCAACATGGGATACTGAGCCAGTATTAACAAGAGCTGCAAACTTATTCCCATTAAATAAACTGTCGTTACGCCAACTAACAGAGAAACTAGTTATTTTATTGGCTCTGGGAACTGCACATAGAGTTCAAACCCTGTCATTGATTGCAATCGAAAATATTTCTCGCTATAAAAACAACGTGCAAATTAAGATCCCGGATATTATCAAGACATCACGGCCTGGAGCTTCACAACCCCTGTTAGTTTTACCTTTATTCACTGATAGGCCAGAGCTTTGTGTTGCAAATACTTTACTGGAGTATATAAAAAAGACAGAGGAGTTACGAGTAAATGAAAAACGTTTGTTGATTTCTTTTCGCAAACCACACAAAGCGGTTTCATCGCAAACGCTTAGTCGATGGATCAAAAAGTTTCTCAGCGAGTGTGGAGTAGACGAAAAATTTACTGCCCATAGCACTCGACATGCATCGACTTCAAAAGCAGCAGAGGCAGGAGTAAGCCTAGATCTGATAAGAAAGACAGCTGGTTGGTCAGAGAAATCACAAGTCTTTGCAAAATTTTATAATAAACCAATAAACAGTCAAAATAATAATAATTTTGCTGAGGTGGTTCTGCTTAATCGCACTAAAGATAAGTAAACAACTATATGTATGAATAAGTGTTTCCGGTCTCTTGGTTTTTCTTGAAAACTTAATAAACAAAAAAAAAAAAATTTTTTGTCTCTAAACATCTACAAATTGTATACATGTAATCAGGAGGGCGAGACTGGAAGTATAATTAAACGATCAAACGAACTTACCTGTACGTGAAGTTCGATCGTTATTATACGATAGTCTCGCCCGAACTGATTACAGTCCCACCCGAGTTCCAATGCACCCTAGGATATTTAAAGAATATCCTTCTCCCATGTAAGAATCAAAAATTTTCTTTTTTGCTTTCAACGATATGACGAAAGTGACCGTGTGGCGCCGCCACCTCCACTGGAGGCACCATACGCGGTCAATTTGAATCTTTAAACTCTAAAAGACGTGGTTAGAATAGCTAGAAGAGATGGCACTACAAATTGTATACATGTAATCAGTTCGGGCGAGACTATCGTATAATAACGATCGAACTTCACGTACAGGTAAGTTCGTTTGATCGTTTAAATATTTATATTATACATTAATATAATAGAATATAAATGAAGCTAATTAGGTTAAATGATTCAATAAAATAAAAAATGATTTATTCAAATAAATCATTTTTCTCAAAGTAAAGAATAATTAATTTTCAAAAATCAAAAATATGAAATTGAATAAATAATAATTTATCTATCTGTATGTTTTCTCTCAATTTCATAATCACTTCTGATGCATTGTATGAATGTTCCAAATTTCAATTCATAAAGTAAATCAAGCGGCATTTTTCTAGTGAATAATATTTTTATTTTAATTAATATGTGAGCAGATAATTGAAAAATATATAGGATTTTCCTAATAATCATATATAATTTCAAAAAATTTGAATCATGTGGAAAAAATTTTTTTTTTTAAATTTCTTTTATTTTCAAAGTAAATGAAAAATTGTAATATATATATATACACACACACGCATATATATATATATATATATATATACATATACATATATTTATATATATTTATATCACACATTAATATAATAGAATATAAATGGAGGTAATCAAGTTAAATAATTGAATAAAATATAAATGATTTATTCAAATGAATTATTTTTCCTCAATTGAAGCATAATTATTTTTTAAGACTAAAAATATGAAATTAAATGAATAATAATCCATCTATCTGTATGTTTTCTTAAAATTTCATAATTAGTTCTAATTCATTGTATAAATGTTCCAAATTACAATTCATGAAGTAAATTAAACAGCATTTTTCTAGTGAATAATATTTTCGTTTTAATTGATATTTGAGCAGATAATTGAAAAATATATAGGATTTTTCTTATAATTATATATGATTTTAAAAAATTCAGACCATGTGAAAAAAACTTTTTTTTACAAATTTCATCTTTTTTTAAAAGTGACTTAAAAATCATAATACATATATATATATTTATATACACACACACATGTATATATATATATTTATTTATATATATTCATATTATACATTAATATAATGGAATATAAATGGAGGTGAATCAGTTAAATAATTTAATAAAATGAAAATGATTTATTTGAATAAATTATTTCTTCCTAATCAAAGAATAGTTAATTTTCAAAAATCAAAAATATGAAATCAAATAAATAATAATCTATCCATTTGTATGTTTTCGGTAAAATTCATAATCATTTCTAATTCATTGTATATGTTACGTGGGGGTGAGGGTGTACTGAGCGGTGGTAGTTAATGATTAATTGAATAATCTAGCTCCCACGTAACGACAATGAATAATAATTAAAACTAAGAAAAAGACTTACCTTTCGATAAGCCGGTAATTTGTAGGATCGTGTTGCTATAGACCTGTACAGGTCTGTGAGGTTTGTTCAAATTGTTGAGGCAATTACAATAATAAAAATAGGTAGAAGGTCGTTCAAAATAAATGATTAATATAATTTGACTGGTAAAAGATGAAGTATATTCTGTTTCGATTTGGTTATTGAAATGTTTGATAACAATCAATGGTGATAAATATATATATATGAGCCGAAAATAACAATTTATAAAGTCTTCAAGTTTATAAAAATCATGTGTTGTACTATTCTAGAGGATATTATTATTTGGTACCAGGAACATCTACTCTGAACGATGGTTATAACTAGCTGGTCGTGATTATTGTATTGTATCTCTCTTTTTAGATTATCTCAAATCGATTATATATATATAATTGTTAAGTCTTATTCGTTAATTCTTGGAAACAATAAGTACAATTTAATTGGGGGTAGTGAAGCTAGCCACCAATTCAAGACTTGGTTGTTGTGAATTTACTGAAATAGTTTTTGATTATCAAGGTGAAACAAGAATTCGTCTAATTTCGAAGATTAACACTCGGATTGACTTAGCTTTTTGGTGAATCGGTCGACGAGATTGAGAGCCGTCGGATCGTGTCGGTCTGCGTCGGTAGAATGCTGGACCAGGGGCCTCACCTCAAATTTGGAAGAGTTGATGAATCGAATGATGTTGAACGTTGGTCACTTAGTCTTTGTGAATTTAGAATGATATCTTGTTATCGAAAGTTTGAAAGTGTCTGTTTTCTGATTTTGATGATAAGTTAAAATTGATCGGAACGATTATTTATTAAAAATGATAGTGTAATTATTATTATTTTTACTTAAGATTACCTGATTCGCTTGAATCAGGGCCGAACTCAATTTAATTGTGGAAAATGGAATATCATAAAAATGTCTATTCGCGAAATGATGAGATTTAGTAAAGAACAGAAAAGATGGAAATAAAGAAGATAGTGAGTCTTTTGCAATTAACAGAATAACTGAATGCTCGAATTTGACAAATTAGCGCGAGACTTTAGGTCGGTCACAACTAAGATTTTCCAAACGCTACTCTTGCTCGAGAGGGCTAATCCGGGTTTACGTCCACGCACTTCGCGACTTGACAGACGAAAGACGCGGCTTCTTGGGCCCGAGGGTCCAAGGAGCTGCAGTTGTAATTAGTCACAACGGTGATTTGCCAATGAGGTGCGAGGGCGACCTCCTGGTGCCCAAATCCACATGGTCAGCGTTACTTCTCGCTCTTCGACGGTGTGCCGACGATTCTCAATCTCGTCGGTGACACATCGAAAATATGAAGAAAAGATATTTGCATGCAATGTTCACACATTCATTCATACATTCCAATAAGTAATCTATTTTAATTTGGTGGTTCTAAAGGTAGTGGTTTATCCTAGTTATTGATTATAATTTTAACTTAAAAAGAGGGATATTTCCAGTCTGAGCGCTACTGATGCTAATTCAGCAGTCTCCTATCTCAGTTCTTGGTACCAGTTATAAGAAACAATTTTGAACCTTATACTAGGGATCATTGTTGGTCTCTACGTGACTTTTGCCAGGAGGGGTGGAACTCGCCGTTATTAGAATATGAGATTTTGATGAAATGATATCTGTGCATTGAAGAAATTAAAGCAATGAAATGAAATGGAATCTTGAAAAAGATACGCCAAGGCGGTACGTCGAGGCGTAACATCCCTCCCCACTTAAAAACCATCAACGTCCCCGTTGATGAATAATTAAAGGCTAGTGGGTATATGAAAATTGAGAGTAAACAAAATGATAATGTATGTGTGTGTGTGACAATGATAATGATGAATCAACGTATTATATAGATATAAAAACAAATTTCAGGTCGGCGGGAGAGTAGCTCTCTGTGATCAGTAAACTGGTCAGCCGGCCTTCACATTACCGACAACTATATCTTAGGTTAACGTAAGGGAGTAATATCATGATTAAAGGTGGTATATTTTATAACATGGTGACAATTGTTGCTACCGCAATCTAGGATGTAAGGTCGGCGGGAGAATAACTCTCTGTGATCAGTAACTGATCAGCCGGCCTTCACATTAAGGACAACTATAACTCAGGTTAACGTAAGGGAGTAATATCATTATTAGAGGTGGAATATCTTAGAGTACTGTGACAATCGTTGCTACCGCAATTTAGGATGTAAGGTCGGCGGGAGAATAACTCTCTATGATCAGTGAGACTGGTCAGCCAAGTTCTTCATAGCGAAAATGACTTATGCGAAACGTTGGTGGAACGGCTAGTATGTTCTGCGTTGGTTGACATTTGGCTTTGGCGCTGCTGGACATCAGGCGTACCGTGTCCTCTGATTGGTGAACGAGATCTGGATGCTCGGCTAGCTGGAGAGCCTTACGCCTTGGTAGAGGCCAGATTCCGTGCATTTAGATCTTTGTGGTGGGCCCAGTATCATGTGACCCACTGAGAGTCGTAGTCGTATGTGTACCCTCGTAGCGGATACTCATTAATAGGTTGACGAACAGGAATCCTGGCAGTACTTTTAAGTGCTGCCTTGTTTTGGCATCTGGGTTCCTTTGGAGTAGTGCATTCTGGACCCAAACAGCTCGTCGACTGCATTCAGCCACTTGAACTCGCCTTTTCACCTGTTAGGTTTTGTAAAAGTTTTCACCAAATTGCCATTTGCCTTAAATAATTGCCGAAGTTCCAATGGTCATTTTTCTAATATACTGTAGCATTTTTAACATTAATTTGGAATGAAAGGAATTTGAAAGAAAGTAAAGGTTTCAAGGTTAACATCACACTGAGTTGATCCATTCAGAAGCTTCTGAACAAACTCTAAGGGCAGATCAAGTTCATCGCTGAACTTCCCTCTTAGGTGTTAGGCTTCAAACTTAGAGCTAGTTACAGTTGAATATCCCTCGTTGCGGTTGGTCACGCCCCATCCGTTGGCGTTGAGCCTCAAATTACTTAGAAATATCCCAGGATTGTTGGTAAATGATGTGATCATGTAGTCCTCCAAGTTCGTTTCCCTCGAAAATGAATGTTCATTACTCCCAATCTCATATTTGTAATCGCAATAATCAGTCTACAATGTGTTCCATCAGTAAGCCAATTCGAGTTTGTCTACATGTTTAATGAATCTTTCACCGTTGTTACCTTCTAATACTACGTTATTGTCTTCCAAGACTTTAACAATTTTACATGGACCCTGGTATCGCTTGCTAAATTTTCCTTTTCTAGCTTCTATCTGTACGCGTACCATGTCTCCCGCTTTGCCTTCGAACGGATGTACTGTCCGATCGTAATACATTTTCGACCTTTCCTTCGCCTGCACTAAGTTTAATCTGATCATTAGGTCTTCAAGATACGAGTTGTACGTTAAACGGTTTTCCTCAGTATCAAACGAAGTTGGACAGCGCGCTATTCTTCCGAAAACTAGCTCATACGGTGTGAAGTTTGTGGCTTCATGAACTGCCGTATTGTATGAAAACATAGCAAATTGAACTAGTTCATCCCAATCGTCAAACTCATTAATATAATGTTTAATGTACTCTGTTAAAACAATATGGCTACGTTCTAATGCGCCGTTTGATTGTGGTCGATAACTGGAAGTAGTAATATGTTTAATTTTGAAAAGTTTAGCTAATTCTTGTAATAGTTTATTTACGAAACTTGTTCCTCGACCTGTTAGAATAGTTTTAGGCGATCCAAATTGCAAAATCAGATGTTTTACCATTGCATGAGCCACCGTCTCAGCTCTTATATCGGGAATTGGCACGGCGATACAAAATTTTGTCAAATTATCCTGCATAGTTAAGTTATGCTTGTTGCCACTAGGGGTCTGCGGAAGTGGACCTACTGTATCTAGTGAAATTTTCTGAAACGGCTCAGATGGAGTGTCCGTTATTAGCATTGGCTCCCTAGTCTTTACGCGAACTAGCTTTTGTTCTTGACAGCTTTCGCATCTTCGAATGAAATTACTGATATCCTCTCTCATTCGTGGCCAATAAAATCTTTCGCGGATTCTTCGATATGTTTTGGTCACGCCTTTGTGTCCTCCCATTAGTCCACTATGCATTTCCGAAATTATGCCTGGTCGTATTTCTGATGGTGGTATCTCGGTTATACCTGAACAGATTGTAATGTCTATGTCTTCGTCTTCAAAAATATCTATTAATAAATTTGAGATGTCTATTGATAGTTCGTCAGTCATATCCCCTAATTTTGAAATTCTAAATGTTTTTATTTTCAAATCTAATAAAGTCGTTTTCAAATTTCCCAAAGCTACCTTGACGTTATGTAATTCAATTTTGTCAAAATGTTTTCTTTTAACTACGAGGCTAAATATGCTATATTTTCCCGTTTTTGTAATAATGACTTGGCCTAATTTTGGTATTGCATCACGATGATCGTCTGCATTTATTAATTCCAAATCGTTTAATAGTCTGCTGACTGGTGTAGAAAATTCTGAATCTATTGATATGAAATGTACATAGTTGTCTTTTCTGTATGTCAAGTTTTCACGACTGAATGAAATTCCATTCCCTGAATGGTAACCTGTTTTTGGAAATTTTAATGGCGATACTGTTTCTAAATCTGGTGGTATACTTTCCGTAATTTCAATTCGCGTTGGTGAATCTTGGAATTCTAGTTGCGGCTGTAAACGCCTTGGCATTTTGCTGACCTTGCTTTTCACTGAAATGTCCCCTGTCTCATTCAACTCAGGTATCATATTCAAAGGATACGGGGTTGAGAGTGCTATTGGTCTGGGTGCGACTATAGGAGTTGGTAATGCCGATTTCTGCAAAGGTCGACTAACTACTGACTCATTCAAATTATTTTGATTGGTATTAGTCTGTCCAGCCTCGCTATAGTCTCCTTGATTTCTCTCAACTTTTTCTAAAAATCTCTCAATTTTGTTATTCAGTTCGTCGTCATCCGTCTCGTCTTTTTCGTCGAGTACCTCACGTATGGTTTCGTCTAATTCTTCACCCTCTGATATATGGCTTGGTAACTCTATTTCATCTGCATCCGAGTTACTGGAGTTGTCTAGAAGACTCCTCTCGTGCAAGGTCTTGTCAAAGAGTTCAAATGAATCTTGCAACTCCTTCGGATTCAGATTACTTCTTTCGCGCAAAGATTTATTAAAGAGGTCAAATGATTTCTTTAATTCTTTAGGATCTATAGATAATTTAGCTTTACGACTCGCTTCTGTTTGCAAAAATACATCATCATCCGAATCGCTATCTCTATCACGCGGTGATTTTAATTTTACTGTTATATTTTCAGGCTCAGAATCAGATTCAACGTCGTCGTCGGTTCGTGCGTCAGTCTGAATGTCTGTTTGTTCAGGTTGTTGTGTTCCCTGGGATGTAGTAGGTTGTTCAAGACCTAGATTCGGTAATACACTTCTTTGCCTCCGGTAGGCCGGCGGTTCGGAAGATTCATCGTCGGATGAGTCCTCAGAAACAGCTTGCCTACTTCCTGCTGTTGTCCTGGCTCTCGATCGAGTTCTTGTTGAGATCGCGTTCTCATCAGGCTCTATGCTAGTCTTTGTTTTTGGACAGAATGTTTCGTCGGCTGATTTTTTCCTTGGGACTGAGTCTGATTTAGCTAATGGCCGCTTTAGTTTTGGCGCAGGTAATTTTGAAATTTTCGAATCGATGGGTAATATCTTCCATTGGTTCGGTTTACTCCTGACCTTCAAGTTTGAACTAGGGTTCATAATAGCAAATATCGTTTGGAGTTTTTGATTTTCTATTAATTTTAAATTTGTACAAGCAAAAATTTTGATTCCCGTTCCTCCAAAAATGAATCGTAACATGGTTCTTACTTTGTTCCATGCTAGTTTATCTAGACCGCATCCCATTCTAGGTATTCGAACTGTTCTAACAGAGTCATCCTCTAAAATTTTCCGAAAATTAATCAGACTGAGGTACATGTCTTCATATTCTGGTTTGTCCCAAAAGTTTAATTTTGTCATAATGTAATAAATTTTTTGATCTGGCAGTTCTAATTTAGCTACTGAATGCATATCAGCTTGACTGCGAAGGTGTTCCGGTACCCCATATTTTTTCCTAAAATCGCTAGCTATACCGGAACTCATTTCAAGATCTACAGAAACGGTATGCGCATAATTGTCAAGTTTATCGAAAACGCTTTCATGTACTTCAATAATGTTTGGATTTTCAATATCAGCTGTTCTAATTATTTTCAAATAGTCTGAATACTTTGGAAATGAATCTACAGATTTAATTATTAGGTTGTCACTATCGTTTCCGCTATCAGATGACTCCGACGATTGGTTAATGCCGTCGGTAACAGGGACTGGATTGCGCGACAATGCATCTGCGTTACTGTTAAGTCGTCCAGCCTTGTGTTTGAATTCATACTCGTAATCTCGTAACTTGAGCCTCCATCGTATTAGTCGATGCCCGGGATCTTTAATCGAGTCGATCCAGCGTAATGGCTCATGATCACTAACCAGTGTGAATTTTCGGCCATAAAGGTAAGGTCGAAAATGTAGTACGGCATATAGGGCTGCTAAACACTCTTTTTCAGTTGTAAAATAATTTTGTTCCGCTTTGCTCAGAGCACGAGACAGGTAGGCGACGGGCAAGTTAGTAAACCTAAAATTCATAAGGAAAATGTACCTCTCAGACCAATTGTTTGTAACATCAATTCTCCCACCTACAAAATTTCAAGATTTTGCTCTTGTATTCTATTTAACATAACAGGTACTTCTAACTATCACATCAAGGACACTTGGTCTTTTGCAAACAAAATCAGGAATACACTAATCCCTCCTGAACACCTGTTAGTATCCTTAGATGTCAAATCACTGTTTACCAACATTCCAACCAATTTAGCAATATCTATAATCAGTAAAAACTGGCCCAACTTAAAACCTCAAACCAACATAAATAAAAAAGAATTCCTTGCAGCCACTAAACTTTGTTTAGATTCATGCTATTTCGCTTACAAAGATAAATTCTACCAACAAATTTTTGGAGTAGCAATGGGCTCACCGATTAGCCCAGTAGTAGCGAATTTAGTACTTGAACATTTGGAAAAAAAAAAATCATTTCACATCTTCCGTTTAGCCTCCCTTTTTACTATCGATACCAAGACGATATTATAACGTGTGTGAAGAAGGAAAACCTACAACTCCTTCTTACTAAGTTTAACAATTTTCACCCACGTATACAGTTCACCTTTGAGTTGGAAAAAGATGGTAAAATTAGTTTTCTTGACACTACGGTTATTAACCATAAGGACACTATAATTTTAGATTGGCATCATAAACCAACCTGGTCTGGCAGATACATTCACTTTAATTCACATCATCTCATAAAACATGAAAAATCTGTCGCCATATCCTTATTCGATCGCTGCCTTAGAATTTCGAACCCTCAATTTCTTAAAAAAAATTTAAAACTTGTCGAAACAACTCTTATATCTAATGGCTACCCTTTAAAATTCATTAATGATATCAAAAAGTATAGAGTGGATAAAATGTACAACTCGATTGATTAGAATTTAGACTCCAACAATCAAACTAATGTTAAGGACAAATTTAAAAACTCTATCTCTATACCGTACATTGAAAATCTGTCTAGCCAAATCAAAAGAATTCTGAATGACGAGGGTATTGAAATTACTTTTAAAATCTCTAATACTACCAAACTTTCTCTGTTTTCTCATCTTAAATCTGTAACTCCTAATTTAGAGAAAATTAAACGTGTATACAAAATACCATGTCGAGACTGTAGCAAGAGTTATATTGGACAAACGTCACAACATCTAAAAAATAGAATTTCTGGCCATCGCTCTAATATTAAATGCCATGTCACTGACAGATGCGCTTTAGCGGAACACTCCTTAAGTCTGGGACACAATTTCGATTTCAACAACTCTATAACCCTAGCTACAGAACCGAACTGGTATAAACGTATCATTAAGGAAATGATCCATATCTTTAAGAACAAAAGGAACTCTGTTAACAAACGTACTGATATTGAACATCTTAGCCACTTATACTCAAACATTCTCTAGTTTCATAATTTAGTTTTTCAAATTTTGGCGCCCTTTTCTCCGATTGGTCATCTGCCTTTGAAATCCATGACATTCGAACATAGATCAATATCACACTGCATTACCATAGATTTACGGATCGATTCCCGCTAGCCTTCACTTCCGTCCGAAATCCTGAACTGAAAGCAACACCTAAGCATGTACTGGTTGTCAATTTTTGTGAGTAATCTATCCAAATTTAACTGATCTCTTTTTCAATTTACATTTCCACACTCTTATTAAGTACTCTTTCCACCATAATTCATTTCTTATTAACGTATTTTTCCTCTCCTCAACCATCCGTCAAAACTTTGACGCATAACCTAAAACTGTCACTCAAACATGTTTGTGTAACTGTTTAATTTTTCACCTATTTTTGCAACAAGAAGTATTCGTATCAACTTATCTCCATGCTTTCAATCCAGAATTGTGTTTTGAAGCACCACCTTTTTTTGTTAATTATTATAGAAATTTTTCCTGAGGATGGTCGGCAGGGCCCGGCCGAAACGTCGATTATCATTTTTACGTTTTGCAAATTATTAAACGTCTTCTCCTGACCGGAATTTCGACTAACTTCTTTTTCATTATATATATATATATATATATAGATATATATATGTACACACACACATATATATTTTTATATTATACATAAATATAATAGAACATAAATGGAGGTAATTAAGTTCAATAATTTAATAAAATAAAAATTGACGTATTTAAATAAATTATTCTTCCTAAATTAGAAAATAGGTAATTTTCAGAAATGAAATATACAAAATTGAATAAATAATAATTTATCTATCTGTATGTTTTCTTTCAATTTCATAATAAGTTCTAATCCATTGTATAAATGTTCCAAATTACAATTCATAAAGTAAATCGAATGGCATTCTTCTATTGAATAATATTTTTAGTTTAATTAATATGTGAGCAGATAATGGAAAAATTCATAGGATTTTTCTAATAATTATGTATAATTTTAAAAAATTTAAATGATGTAAAAAAAGTATTTTTTCCTCGAAATTTCATTTTTTTTAAAAGTAAATAGAAAATTATAATAAATATATTGACACACACACATATATATACATTTATATATATTTATATTATACATGAACATAATAGAATATAAATGGAGGTAATTAAATTGAATAATTTAATAGAACAAAAAATGATTAATTCAAATAAATTATTTTTCTCAAATTAAAGGATAATTAATTTTCAAAGATGAGAAATATGAAATTAAATAAATAATAATTCATCTATCTGTATGTTTTTTTAAATTTTATAATAAGTTCCAATCTATTGTACAAATGTTCCAAATCACAATTTATAAAGTAAATCAAATGGCATTTTTCTAAAGAATAATATTCTCATTCTAATTAATATGTGAGCAGATGATTCAAAAATATATAGGATTTTCCTAATAATTATATATAATTTCAAAAAATTTAAATCATGTCAAGAAAATTTTCTTTTAAAATTCCTCTCTTCTCAAAAGTAAATTAAAAATTATATTATATATATATATACACACACACACATATATATATATTTATATATATTTATATTATACATTGATATAATAGAATATGAATGGAGGTAATCAAGTTGAATAATTTAATAAAATGGAAAATTATTTATTTGAATAAATTATTTTTCTTAAATTGCAGAATAATTAATTTTCAAAAATTAAAAATATGAAATTAAATGAATAATAGTTTATCCATCTGTATGTTTTCTTTTAATTTCATAATAAGTTCTAATCCATTGTATAAATGTTTCAAATTTCAATTCATAAAGTGAATTGAACGGCATTTTTCTAATGAATAATATTTTTATTCTAATTAATATGTGAGCAGATAAATGAAAAATATATAGGATTTTTCCGATAATTATATGTAATTTGAGAAAATTTAAGTAATGTGACAAAATTTTTTTTTTAAATTTCTCTTTTTTTGAATGTAAATCAAGAATTATAATATATATATATATATCTATATATATATATATATATACATACCCAATAAACATTGCTGGTAAATAAATCGTAAGAAATTCGTCGAAAAATAACGTTATATATAGTTGAATAATCGTTCAGCACATACGTTTTTTCTCGTGAAAAATGTCCGCCCTGATATAGGTTTTTTCGACTGCGCTCAATAACGTTTTCTGTTAGTGATTATGATCCGGATATTCCACGGTTGAAGTAAACGTCGAAATTACGGTTTTCGGAAACGTAATGAAACAAGTATGAAAGAACGCAATTTAAATGTTAACGTAGACGTTTAATATATACCTGTTATAGCCACCATTTTTCGTGGTTCAAATACGTTTAATAAGCGTGTTCATTGAAAAAATTTTTTTATAATAATACACGTACTTAATGTGTGTTGATTTAACGTAAAAACGATATCCGTAAACAATTATTATACGTTTAATTGAATACACTTAATCGAATATCACGCGGTTCCGATAAACGTGTAACAACCAACTTGAGAATATGTTTTCGGTATAATTTTTCATGTACTATATTAATACACAAGCTGTTAAAAGCTTCTTGTATGGTCAATATGGACTTATCTCAGGGGTTAGATGATACAGCAACGCTCACATTCTTAGCTATTTCAGTAATGGTAACTTGCACCAATTAAATGATATTAATTATTTCACATCCACACCTATGTATTCTTATGAGAAATACAGGACAACTAAATGAGATAAAGCACACACCTTTGCGAAACATGATATATATTTATTACAAGGTACTTTCATCCAAGGCAACAATGACAATAGTTACATTGCACACGTATCGAAATATCCGCTTCAACAATGTATCCGAAACATAACAGTAGTTTTTTATATACCAGTTTGTCTGTATCGTTAATGCGGACATTTTATTATGCCAACGATGTAACTGTGTGAATGTTGACTGGGATGTATAAATAAACATACAGTCTTTTACATATACGCATACCTCAATTGTACAGATATACTCACAAGAGTATAGAAGTATAGCAAATAGTAAACTTACGTAAATATGAACAAACAAAAACTTGTATCCGATACGAGTACTTTGATAACAAATAAAACATGAAACAAAATAATCATACAATGATTGTACCTCAATGAGGAAAATCGTTATCTTTCATCTACTCCGGACTTGAGCATAGAAGTACAACATACAGTAAACTTAAGTAAATCTAAACAAACAAAAACTTGTATCGGATACGAGTGGTTTGACAACGAATGAAACATAAAACAAACTAATTATACAGTGGATACACCTCAATGAGGAAAATCGTTAGCTTTCTCTTGGGACTTGAAAAAAAATCACAATCCTGGCAGAGTGAGTTAGAAAAAGTATTGACACATTATTTCGAAAGAGAACACAGATACTATTGAAGGCGTCTTTTAGGTACGTAGGAGTATCGCGATCGAGCGAGTTTCAACCAATCTTTAACTGCAGCTGCAATATTCGCTTCCTTGATATCGCTTACTAATTCCTTACCATGGAAAGTAGCTTTAACAGCATCTTAAAAAAGGCAAAGTCACCAAAATGTGACATGAAAACTTTAACTGCAATAAATTTCAACAATACGTAAATAAATATCATTAATGTATATCATTTACACTATACGTACACTTGGTTTGTATATCAATGAAAGTTTTTGTTCTATATTTATTTGAGAGTACCCTATAAGTAAAGTCGAAATTTTTATGGAAATCAAATTATTTTTGAATTACCGTAAATAACTTGCATCACCAGTGTCTTTTGGAAAGCAATTTTGTCTCTACCAGCCCAATTGAACTGCATGGCTAATTCGTTTGTTAATAATGACTTGAGAACAGCCAATACGCATTGACGGCCACTTGTGCCTCCAATAGAGGATAGTTTTTGTGTCTACAAAGAAATCCAGTAGTTACCCATCTCAATCAAGAAGTATCTCGATATTCTGATATGACTTTTTATATGCTGAGACAGATTGCACATCAGATGTATTCCAGATTCTGGAATAATGAGCTCACTCAGACTAAATATTTGAAATAATATCCCCATTCATACTAAATTTTCATAACCGTGCATTCCATAAGCACTACTCACCAGGTATATTCGATGCTCATTCGATTTGAGAAGTTCTTCGAGGTTCGCAAATTCTTCCATTGTTTCAATTGGAAGCGTTGGAAATACCTCTGGCCTTTGTACGCTGTCCACGTTAGTTGCTTGCTGCCTCGATATGATTTTCCTCAGCATGAGTTGATTCTGGTCTACACAAGATTTTATACGTTCCAAATATTGTAGAGCTTTCTCGTCAATGGGCCTCAGTGGATTTCGGGATGCAACTACAGTTGCAGCTTCAGCTACCAAATTCGAGGTTGAGGCTAAAGTTTGTGACGTTGATAGGTCATATTCAGTTACCGACCTTGTCAAACTGTGGGCTGAAGGGCGAGCTGTCTCATTTACAGAAACGATAACAGGTTATGCATTGGATATGTTGAAATTCTGTCGTGGGTTCGAAGTGGGATGGTGTGTTGGTGGAGAATTTTCATCAACTGATGATGTATCATCTGCAGTATCTGAAGACGTCTCACGTTGACGCTTTGCCTTCTTTTTTTTGCTCTTCTTGGATTTCTTTGTATGTTTACGCTTTTTGGATATATTTTCACGTACGACAGCTTCATCATTGCCCTCTTCATCTTCATCATTGCTCTGCGACTCTCTTTCATAACAATGCCCTGTGGATTTCTTACTAATGGTGTAAACTGTGCCATCTTCCTCGGATGTACCGTGTTCTATGATGTGCGTCATCGTCTTTTGTAGTGCGTCGAAGCTTTCTGTTCAGGAAATATCAGTTATGAAATACATTGGTATATATATTATTAATTAAGAAATATCATCTTAACAACACACCGCAGTGAAGAACAGTAACACCAAATGTGATACAAAAGACATGATACGAAATCGATAATTGATGGTCAATTAGAGATGAGCACGACACAAAATTGAAATGAATATCATGTTGCTCGTTTTATGTGCCTTATAAATCATGCAACATATTGAACAAAATTAATTTAACAGCCTGAGACATGTAATTGTGTTTCATATATTCATTTTGAAAACAAATATCATGCAATTTTTGATGAATGACTCACTATATACATATATATACACGAACATAAATTATGTACTTATCAGTATTATATTAATATCACTTTGAATATGAATGAATGAATAATATCAAATCAAAGAAGTAAGGAATATGGCATCAAGGATCAGTACTAGTGAATAAGTGTAAGCAATCACCTCCAGTATGCAGAACGTTGTGAACAGGATACTCGGGCCATGTTTTCTGATATATTGCCTTTGATTTGACTAATTTTAGGAAATGCTCCTCATTCTTCGTGCGTGGCCAGTAGCAGATGGTATTATTATCCACCAGCCACAAAACTGGCACTAATGCACATTCTCGCTTCTCGCCAACCACGAATTCAACAATGGCATACATCGTTTTACTGCCCTGAATACAAGTGTTGAAAGTATAAAATTTTATGTTTGGTGTTATAATCAGCTATGATTTGTAAGTGATGAGATCCACGACCTTTCATATTAACTGATTGTTAAATTTGATTAATGTATTAGAAATGATGAATTTTTGTAGAACACGGGCTAAATCAGAAAAAGCTAACTTTTGGATTATCATTGCTTATATTCTTTCGTGTAATATCGGGATAACAGTAAAGCCATCTTTAAATGGGAAACAAATGCATTTGTGGGATATCTCACTTACAGAAAAAGACTTTGCACGATTAAAGCTTCTGACAAAAAAAATTCCCAGTTTCGACGATTTTATAGGTTTTTTGTAAAAATCCCGCTTATATTTGAAAGGAGTACCCACTATTCTGTAGTCTCCATGAATATTAACAATCGATTTTACAACGAGTATTTCTTTACCACAGACCACTATATTATCCGGCTGTTTTATTGATATTTTGAATCTGCTAGTTTGCAATGACTGACATTCCTGCGAGTTGATTGAAGATTTGAATTTGGCAACATATTTTTTTTGGGATCTAGTCTTACGTACGCAATTCAGTTCTGCGAGTCGATTACCTAATTGCTGCAGTGGAGACCGTTTTGACCGAATAAGACGCTTCAAATGGCCTAAATAATTTTCATATACAAAGCAACTGTATTCCTCTAGTGGGCCAAACCGTTTAACATCATCTATTACGTGCAGCAGAGAATGAACATTGTATACGACAAAGTGAGGTCCGTATAACTTAGCACCCTGAGCGACAAATTTTTTCAGTAACGCTTTCGCGATTTTACCGAACTTTGAAAACAACTTTGCATTTGACAGTATGTATACAGCGACAGACAACGACAGAAAATGCTTATACTTTTTTGAGCTTAGCACGTCTCGCACAAGAACCGTTCCGGAATATAACACGAAAAAGCGAAATTCTGTTGCTTTCCATCTTTTCAATTCTTTCAATTCTCGGGGCTTCCGAGGAAACTCCGCAGGAACATATCGAGCCAACTTTTTTATCAAACGTTCAAGAATCGATATAACTTGCTTGGATAATTTACTATCACGTGAACCCTCGACCCAATATTTGAGAATTAGTCTTTTTACAACTCCCAAATAGAATAAGTGCATGGGATCTAAAACAAATTGCGTCACTAGCCCTAGGTATAAACGTAAGAGAGGTGAGCGTCCTTTTATATGACGATTGTGTTTACGCGGCGAAAAAAAGTGACGATCTTTTCGCCTCCGAAATTTCTTACCAACAGGATAACAGAGCTTATTGCCAATACGAATAGCACATATCTTACATCTCTCACAAGCAGTCTTACCGGAATTACCTAAGCACATTTTCAACATAGATCTTGCAGGAGCATCGCACGCAAAAAGACGAACTTGCAAGACGTATTTTTTACCATCAAATTCAAATCCATTTTCGGTTACATGTAATGTCTCTTGAATAAAATTTTCCAAATACAAAGATAACGGCATAGGTTTACCCATCCCATAAAAAACGGCAATTACAAACGGACTATCGTCGATCAAATTGACACTACGTCCCAAAATCGGCCAGAAAGACGTTCCGCTACCTTTGAAAACAGGAATACCATCGATATTAAAATCGACTTGCAATACATTTACAGGCTGTATTTCATTTTTAAGACCTCCTTCAAGTTTGCTCTTCAAACCATTCTCTAATCCGAAATAACACATTTCACCGTTTTCAAGATGTAACGTACTGGTGCAAGCTGGTGTTTGAAGGAGAGTTCTCGCAGTTATTGGTAAAACAGAGTGCATTGGTCTTAATAACACAAGCAATTGATCTATTGCGGTATGCGTAATGTTATTCATACATGCCCAGGTTCGTAAATTTTGAACAAAATCGCATTCATTATTACAACGTGATTCGTCACTTTCACAGCTCGAAACATTTTCAGAACTAAGTAATGATAATCCAACGCTTTCATTGTCACTAAAATAGCTATCTGACTCTACACTACTGTGATCATGATCCACGGTTTTTCTATTGTCGTTATTTTCAACAACGCGAACAACATTATAATCATGACAAATAGCTGCACCTTCAGCTTCTTCGGTATACATAGCATTCCTATCCAGAAGGGTTTCATGAGATTCCGATGTTAAAATGTTTTTTTTCGCGATGTCATTGTTCGTGAGATCAAGAAACGCTCTATTTATATTTTCGGCTTTTTTCCGACGCAACTGTCTTTTGCTTAAGACTTTCAAATCAAGAGGCATATTATTATATAATGATCTGTACTTACATACACGAAACTAAATTTTTACGTTAAAATGTACCAGTCAGTCTCGTATTACATCCACTTATATTTGTGCGCCCCTGTGAACAATAGAAAGAAAAGAACGTTAATAATCAGCCTTCAGAAAATTCACCATACTTTTAGGCTGACAATGAACTCATTGTACAATCACATATATCTACAATCTACATATAATATCCCAATAATTCAACCAAAGTTCTATATATATATTCAATAACCGGTTACACAATGGTGGTAAAGTCGTGTGAATAAATTAAATTCAATTTTACATCGAAAAGATGTTTGCACAATGACGAATTCAACGGCATTAAAACGTTTATGAATCCCTCAACAGTGTTTATTTATCCGGTAATTAATCCTCCGTCTGTACACTGGGTCTTTGAGGAAACTGTAGAAATTATGATCCTAAATTTCTCATGCATTTTTGGGAATATTACAATTTTGATAAACAAAAATTTTCAATCCCGACAACTTTTAGATAATGTATAGTAGACATACTTTGAGAAGTAACCCCAAATTTGTTCTGATTTTGCAAAATCCTGAAACATATGGAAAATCTGGCTGTTCCATAAAAGACCCCGTGCACAGACGGAAAGTGGGAAAAATAAGTTAATCGTAGGGTTAATTGCGTAATCCCGATAAAGATAAACCTCCCTAATCAGGGCAATTTCATTCTTTTGGTATGTCAATTTTTTTCAAGAAAACTTTCTAACATCTGAATATGAAAATTATTCGACATTTCACTAGAGATGTGAAACACTATCTCTGAAATTTTTTGGGAGAATTTCAAGAAACGTAAAGCACTGAAAAAGTTTGAGGTCAGCGAATCGAACTTGAAAGCATTACAGTATTGTAAAAAAAAAAAAAAAAAAGCGGCTACCACACCATATCACGTTCATTGCTGAGTATTTACGTATAATATACGCAAATTTGATTAATGTAGAACCCAATAAACACACGTACGTTGAATAGACGTTTAAGAAACGTGACCGCTGTGGAACTGAAGTGGATGTCGATAAATTATTCGTGTCCCACACATCACTTAAATAAACGTATCTGTATATACGTAGAAAACACGTGAATATATGCCGGTGAATTCCGCATTGGACGCGGAATAGGCGTATAATTCACGGGAATTGTACGAATTTCATGAACTACAAGAATCCCGTATAACAGGCGGATATCGTACCTGAAAATACATAGTATTTAACACCTGTATTCTAGGTAGAATAATCTTTATGTGCCATTTCAACGTTCTCTCAACGTGTCTTGACAGGTCTATTATATATCATTTCAACCACTGTGTGTTTATTGGGAAAAGATGCAGCCACTAAATGATCGTTCATTCATACATGATACGTATGTGTTAGCGATCTATTTCATTGGATAACCTTATAAAAGAAAAACGATGCCTGCACAAGTAAGAGTGAAGCTAACAATAAATATCTGCGGCTTCTATTTGCAATCAGTATATATTCCATACCATACACATGCTTCTTATAGCATTATCTACAAGCAATTCTATTGTGCCTACATCCTTTCGGCGACGTTCAAAAGCAAGTACGACGCAATCACAAAGTATTTGTTTCTTCTTTTTATTGTCAGGTTATTTACGCCTGTATTGTCATTTTCGTCTGTATTGAATCATTGTGATAAATTTTTCCAAATAGAAAATACATTTGTACTTACCAGCTTATGAAGGCTCACATAAACACGGACGTGCACTGACCTCGGAAGTTGGTCAAATTAGACTGATTCACTGATCGCGTGAGCTGAGAGCCTTCGCGAACAGTGGTGGGGGGGGCATTCTGGCGCGTCGTCCTCGGCTCTCAGCGTGCAGGAACCGTACGAGTTACAACACGCTGACCTAGCGAGCCAATCAGAGGCAGAAGAAGAGGCGCGAGTATTTCACGCTAGGACATTCTCGATTCTTCGCGACCGCTTGTCGTTTGACACATGCGCTCATTATACGTACATGTAACATCCATGGTACACGAGCTTCATCTACGGCCACTCGCTTTCCTAGCATGGGTTATTCCAATATATACATTATGGTATAGGAAAACGTATGTTTTACAATTAATAAAGACGCCGCGAAGGGATGCACTTATATGCTCAACTACGTAATTTCTTGGTGACCTTTGTAAAAAACTCTGTTCATCGATTTTTCAACTTTTTTTCCTATGTTGGGGAATTAGCAATAACACAAGGAAAAGAATTTGAAAAAATGGAGGTAACATATTGTTCTACTTTGCAATATTACGTAGAATAAAATTATCACTTCTAGTGTTATGTCACCTGAATTTTTTCATATTTTTGATGATACTTACTAGTTTATCGAATGAAAAAAAAGATTCTAAATCGAATGACCAGTTGTTTACAAAATTTAAGGTAATCAGAAAAACGTGCTGAGGAGGATAACAAAACGTTGAATTTTAGTCACTGCTAACATGAGAAAAACTTGAATATAATGATTATAGTTCCAAATTCAAACATCGCAATGTGTAAGTAAATGATGTAAAAGTTGATTCCTGCCCTCACTATGTTGAAAAGGGTAGTATTCTTGGATATGAAGGTCAGAAAGGTACGAAACAAATCTTGTTTACGTTTCGGCCCGAGTAGGTATATAATTCTGTGTATCGATATGACAAGTCTATGTACGACGTAATTTTCACGTATTACATGTGATCAGTAGATCAAAAGTGTATTGACTTAATTATTAAACAATTAATGAGAACATATTGGCAAGGTATGGTAACTATACGAAACGTTAAACTTGTGTCACTGGTGAAGGAATAAAATATGTATATTAGCTGTTCATGAGACTAGAAATATAATGGATTTTACCACACGTTTATACTACGGATCTCGCTTACCACAATAAAACGTTGATGATGGAACGCAGAAATTTTGTATTTTAATACCTACAAATATACCGATTTTTAACGAATTTAAATTGACAATTGAGCTAGTAAACAAAACGTTGATTATTAGTCTAGAAACCGTTGTTTAAATGTTGTAGAAAAGCAGTGAATGAAACGTTAAACTTGTGTTACCGGTGAAGGAATAAAACATGTATATCAACTGTTCATAAGACTAGAAATATAAACGGTTTTACCACACGTTTATACTACGAATCTCGCTTACCACAACAAAACGTTGACGATGAAACGTAGAAAATTTGTATTTTAATATCTATAAATTTACCGGTTTTTAACGAATTTAAATTAGCAATTGAACTAGTAAGCAAAACGTTGATTATTAGTCTAGAAACCGTTGTTTAAATGTACGTGTAATGAAAATCGTATAATATTTGTGGAGAGACAACAATTAATATTTTACTGAAAAATTACCGTATATCGAACACGGTAATATTTTTTACCTATACCATAATTATACGACCTTAACGTTTCTTCAACCACATTTTAACCGGCTCATGTTTACTGGGTATTCCGACGTCATTTCGCACGTGAAATCGATTGGGCGCAGTTTCAATAGGCTGGGATCAACGCATAAAGATTTACAGCGGAAAAACAGTGAATTTTGCTTGCTATTTCTCTTCTGTTGATTTCACACTTCTTTGACTGCGTTTCCTGAGTTCCTGGGTCTCCAATAAGTCAGAAAAACGTCATTCGAATCGGAGTTGAAACCAAACATTTTCGGCTTTCAAACTGGAGGATGATAGGGCGTTTTTGGCGAAATTTTCGCAATTTTGACAAGTGCTGAGATAGGTTTTCTCATGCACCTATCCGACGTAATTTTGCAAGAGAAATCAATTGGGTGCAGTTCCAATACTTTGGGATCAACGCATCAAGAGTTACAGACGGAAAACCAAGGGTTTTGCCCGACATTTGTCTCCTGTTAATCGCACGCTCTAGTTGGTGCGTTTTTTAAGTTCCTAAGCGTCCAACCAGTCAGAAGATAAACATTTAAATCACAGCTGAGATCAAACATTTCCGGCTTCGAAATTAAGACATGAAGGGTATTTTTGTGGAAATTTTCGCGATCTCGACAGGTGTTGGACAAGGTTTTTTCATGCTCCTATCCCACGTCATTTTGCAAGAGAAATCGATTGGGCGCAGTTTCCATATTTTGCAAATAACGCATTAAGAGTTACAGCCGAAAAACTAAGAATTTTGCCCGCCATTCCTCTCCTGTCTACCTCACACTTTTCCGTCTGCGTTTACTGAGTTCATGGGTGTCCAATTAGTCAGAAAACGGTCATTCGAATCGAATCCAGGACCAAACATTTTCGGCTTCAGAACTGAAGAATTATAGGGCATTTTGGCGGAATTTCCGCGAATTTCACAAGTGCTGGGATAGGATTTCTCATGCGCTGCTGCAACGTGATTTTGCAAGAGAGATTAATTGGTTGCAGTCACAATACGCTGCGATCAACTTATCAAAAGTGACAACCGAAAAACGAAGAATTTCGCTCGCCATTTCTCTCCTGTTGACCTCACACTTTTTTGTCTGCGTTTCTTGAGTTTCTGAGCGTTCAATCAGTCAGAGAGGGGTCATTTAAATCGAATCCACGACCAAAAATTCTCAGCACCTGAATTGAAAAAATATAGGGCATTTTTGATGAAATTTCGTGAATTCGACAAGCGCTGGAATAGGATTTCTCATGCGCTGTTCCAACGTCATTCTGCCAGAGAAATTATCTGGGCGCAGTCACAATACGCTGCTATTGACGCATCAAAAGTTACAACCAAAAAATGAAGAATTTTGTTCGTCATTTCTGTCCTGATGATCTCGCATATCTTTCGTCGCATTTTCTAAGTTCCTGTGTGTTCAATCGGTCAGGTAAACGTCATTCGAATCGAATTTAAAATCAAAATTTTCTGGCTTTGAAACTGGAAGACTAGTAAGGCTTCGCATTTTTGACAAAACTTTACGCGATTTTGACAAGTGCTGAAATAGGTTTTGTATTCCACTATTTCGATATAATTTTGCAAGGAAAATTGATTTGGCGCAGTTCCAATACGCTGCGATCAACGCATCAAAAGTTACAACCGAAAAACGAAGAATTTCGCTCGCCATTTCTCTCCTGTTCACCTCACACTTCTTCGTCTACGTTTTCTGAGTTCCTGGGCGTTCAATTAGTCAAAAAAGGCTCATCGGAATCAAATCCAGGATCAATCATTTTTGGCACTAGGAGTGAAAAAATATAGAGCATTTTTGATGAAATTTCGCGAATTTAACAAGCGCTGGAAAAGGATTTCTCATGCGCTGTTCCAACGTCGATCTGCCAGAGGAATTATGTGGGCGTAGTCACAATACGCTGCGATTGACGCATTAAAAGTCACAACCAAAAAACGAAGAATTTCGCTCGCCATTTCTCTCATGTTGACCTCACACTTCTTCGTCTGCGTTTTTTAAGTTTCTGGGCGTTCAATTATTCAGAAAAAGGCCATTGGAATCAAATCCAGGGCCAATCATTGTTGGCACTGGAACTGAAACAATATAGGGCGTTTTTGATGAAAGTTCGCGGATTTGACAAGCGCTGGAAACGGATTTCTCATGCGCTGTTCCAACGTCGATCTGCCACAGAAATTATCTGGGCGCAGTCACAATACGCTGCGAGTAACGCATCAAAAGTTCCAACCGAAAAACGAAGAATTTTGTTCGCCATTTCCGTCCTCTTGATCTCGTATATTCTGCGTCACGTTTTCCGAGTTCCTGTGTGTTTAAATAGTCAAAAGAGCGTCATCCGAATCGAATCTGACTCAAAACTTCCTGGCTCTGAAACTGGAGAAATAGTAAGGCTTAGCATTTTAAGCAAAAATTTTAGCGATTTTCAAAAGTGGTGAAATAGGTTCTTTCATGCAGCATTCCAACGTAATTCCGCAAGAAAAATCAATTGAGCGCAATTTCGATACGCTTGGATCAACGCATCTAAAGTTACGTCAGAAAAACCAAGAATTTTGTTCGCCATTACACTTTCGCTGATCCCACGCTCATTTCCCTGCGTTTTGTGAGTTCCTGGGGGTTTAATCAGTCAGAAAAGAGTCAATCTTACCGGATCTGCGACCAAACATTTTCAGCTTCAAAACTGAAGAATTATAGGGTATTTTTCGCGAAATTTTCGCGATTTCGACAAGTGCTGGGATAGGTTCTCTTATGCACTGATCCGACGTAATTTTGCAACAGAAATCGATTAGGCGCAGTGCCAATACGCTGGGATCAACGCATCAAGAGTTCCAGCCGAAAAACCAAGAATTTTGCCCGCCATTCGTCCTTTGTTTACCTCACACTTTTCCGTCTGCGTTTTCTGATTTCCTGTGTGTCCAATGAGTCAGGAAACGGTCATTCGAATACAATCCAAGACCAAACATTCTCGGCTGCATATCTTAAGAATTATACGGCATTTTTAGCGGAATTTTCGCAAATTTCACAAGTGCCAGGAAAGGATTTCTTATGCGCTGTTTCAACGTAATTTGCCCGGAGAAAGTAATTGGGCGCAGTGACAATACGCTGCGATCAACTTATCAAAAGTGACAACCGAAAAACGAAGAATTTCGCTTGATATTTCTCTCCTGTTGACCTCACACTTTTTCGTCTGCGTTTTCTGGGTTCCGGGGTATCCCATAAGTCCGAAAGGGGTCATTTGAATCACATCCAGGAACAAACATCTATGGCTCCAAAGCTGAAAAAAATTAAGGGCATTTTTGGCAAAATTCTCGAGAATTTGACAAGTGCTGGAATAGGATTTTTCATGCGCTGTTCTAATGTAATTTTGCCAGAAAAATCGCTGTTGCGCAGTCACATTACGCTGCGATTAACGCATCAAATGTTGCAACCAAAAAACGAAGAATTATGTTTGCCATTTCTCTTCTGTTGATCTTGCGTATTTTCTGTCGCGTTTCAAAAGTTCCTGGGTGTCCAATCGTTCAGGAAAGGGTCATATGAATTGAATCTGCGTCCGAAAATTCTCGGCTTCGAAACCGGAGAATTGTAAGGTATATTGAGCGATAATTTCCGCGATACTGACAACGGCTGGAACAGGTTTTTTCATGCAGCATTCCGACGTAATTTTACAGGAGAAATCGATGAGGCGCAAATTCAGTACGCCGTGATCCACGCATCTAAGGTTACAACCGGAAAACCAAGAATTTTGCCCGCCATTTGTCTCCTGTTGATCCCACGCTCTCTTTGCTGCGGTTTCTGAGTTTCTGAGCGTCTAATGAGTCATAAAAAAGGTCATTCGAATCAAATTCAGAACCGAAAATTTTTGGCACCCGAAATGAAAAAATATAGGGCGTTTTTAGTGAAACTCCCACCAATTTGACAAGTGGTGAAATCAGATTTCTCATGCGCTGTTTCAACGTAATTTCGGCTGAGAAATCATCTGGGCGCAGTCACAATACGCTGCGATTAACGCATCAAAAGTTACAACCGAAAAACGAAGAATTACGCTCGCCATTTCTGTCCTGTTGACCGCACACTTGATCGTCTGCGTTTTCAGAGTTCCTGGGCGTTTAATTAGTCAGAAAAAGGTCAGTCAAATTAAATCCACGACCAAATATTTTTGGCAATGGAACTGAAAAAATGTAGGGCGTTTTTAATGAAATTTCGCCGGAATAGGATTTTTCATGCGCTGTTCCAACGTTGATCTGCCAGAGCAATTATCTGGGCACAGTCACAATACGCTGAGATTGACGCATCAAAAGTCACAACTGAAAAACTCAGAATTGTGTTCGCCAGTTCTCTCCTGTTGATCACGAGCTCGTTTCGCGGGGTTTTCTGAGTTCTGAGGAGTAGTATAGCTATGAGAGTCTCACACGCAGATTCCTGTTACCGACACTCACTGACATTCTCCCCAGACTCAAACCCTTCACCGCGATAACCTCACAGTCTGTCGTACCGACTTGAAGTCAAAACCATGCAACCTCACCGACAGTTGTATCGGTCGACGGTAAAAATTGCACTGCTTTAACAACAATTTTTATCGGTCAAAGGTCAGAATCAAGCTGTTTTACTGTCAATCTCACCGACTGAAGGTCAAATCCTCCATGTAGTGCTCGTCTGCCAACAGTAGAGGGTGCAGCGAGGGCGAGAACTTTTTTACCGTCCCGCATTCTTTTCCACGATGTGTCACACTAACCACTCCAAATCCCTTTTCCACGGTAGGACTGCTGATGTGTAACATCAACCACCCCCACATTTCTTTCCCACGTTATCAACCACGCGACATTCCAAAATTAATGGTTCTGAGAGTTGTTTTTCACTTTCTCAGATGCCGGTTTGATATCAACCACGTGACATTTTTTTCGGCTTGAAACTGTCATGTGAACTCGACGATGAATTTTCAACGGGTTCAGTCAAGACCAGAGTGCAAGGTCGACCAATAGCCGCTGTACATTCAGAGCCATGGATCAGCGGTGTTGGGTTACTATCGCACTAAGAATGCTGAAAGGTGCGCGCGCATACACAAACGTAATTCTGTAACATCTGACCAGGTCTACCGTCTGTATAAAATGGGTTAGCACACGAAACTTGTACATCAGTCAGACTGCTTTTCTTGTGAGACGAAAACCTTGAAATCGTAATGATACGTAATAACGAATTCACAGGCTAAGCAATAATTATCGGATTTAGCAACGCGACGTCAGATTTTTCGCTACAAGATCTTCGGTGGCTCGTTGAGTGTGTCCGGAGAGCTCGTGTGCAACCGCACAGACTACACAAGGTATATTTTCAGGACAAAACGTCAATCCTGACTTCTCAAAAATAGCAAAACAAAGTGATTGCAGTATTATTGGACATCGAACCAGATGACGATGAACGCGAAGCCGATTTAATCGAGTGTTGTCAGATCAACGAGAAGTAAGAAAGAAACCGAACCGTACACATCTAATGTTACCCACACAATCGAAGACACATCATTTCGGTAGCTTCTAGAAGTTTTTCAAGGATTCTGTGTAGGAGGAATACGGCTGTAAAAATCCGAATTTCAGGTCAGAAAGATAGTCTTGCATCTTCAGCTCTCGTGAGGAGAACTTCAATCAAAGCAGAATTAAAACAGCGAATCGATCTGTTCTTCAAACATATTCACGACGTGAAAACCGTTATCAACCCGAAGTCAGAATTCAACAAAGTGACAAAACAGTTCTCTAATCTAAATCTATCAAGAAACACATAACTACTGAACATTGAAAGAAAAAAAAATGGATTTCACAAAACTCAACAAAGTTGCAAGCATGAACGAATTTCTGCCGACGAAGAAATTGACGGAGCTGAAAATTTTTCAAAATCTACAAAGTCGCCAACATTCGTCAAGTCCAAACGAGGTTTGGGCAGCGTGTCGTCACAGACCAGAACAACAAATTCAGCGTATTCTTACCGGCACGGATTGTGTGACTGCTGAACGCGGACGAGACCCAATATTAGAAATTGGTGCAGACGATGGAGGAGGAGCGGTTGCTCTTGCAGTATCTGGACAGTCAGTACGGTCAAATTGAATTGAAAGATGCGTCGACTCTCGCCCAATTTGTACACGTACCTGGACAATGTGTGCAGCGTCTTCATATATTTGACATTGCATAACCTTCAAGGAAATTGTATACATTTTTTGACGAAGCTTTTATTTCATACCATTCAATAGTACGACGTTCAATATTGAATAAAAATATATCAAAAAAAATATATGTATTTGTGACTCAGCGCTAAACCATCCTGTTCACCTTAAACTCAACAAATTGTTAGTAACAGCAATTCGAATCGACTTTTACAATCTAAGAAAGTGCTATTTTGAACACCGATGAGCAAAGACGAATGTTTTCTAAGCTACGTTTTGAGTCACGTAACTGTGACGTGGACTGTACGATGAGATTTCAGCGGACTCAGTGAAGGATAGAGTACAAGGTCGACCAACATCCGAGTTAGCGCACGTGTAAAGCCGCGGGTCCCACGGAGTTGGGTTACCATCGCTCTTGGAATGCAAAACATGGTGACGTTGGTGCAAAGATTAGTCCAGAATGAGATGCAAGGTTGAGGCGCAGTTTAGATTTCGTTTGACAAGTTTTTATTGATTTTATAAATAAAGTATTGTATATAATACATAGATATATTCGGTTTCTCAACAAAATTCTGCGAAAGGTTTCAATGATTAGAGAAAAGACGAGAAATATCACAGAGAATTATCAAACGTCTTCAGAAATCGGACGGAGGTACGCGGTCGACGAAAATAATACTTGGAATCGTCGAGTTGCGACTTGACGTTGAGCGGCCCGCGGTCAGAGAATTTTGGTGCTACGTCGAATTCTGGAAGTTTCTGAAATTCTGAATTGAAAACGGTTGATATTGATGATAAAATAATATTTTATTGGAAAAAAGTTAAGGTAGTGAGTACGGGAGAGAATCAAAATACGATGTCGTTTAAGAATCTGTTCTGTGCGACGTTGAATTCTGGAAGTTTCTGGAATGAACTCTCAACCAACAGGATAGAGGTTTTCAATTCAAAACGGATCGTGAAACAACGACTACAAGATCTGGTATTTATTTATTTTGAGAAATTAAAAATAGGTTCCGTGGAGCCAGATATTCCCTGATTCGTCGTAACTTAAACGTTTCAAAAAATTAACGAAAACAAAAAAGGTCTGTACATTGTAAACTACAGCATCAAGTCGTGAAACAACGACTATAAGATCTGGTATTTATCTAATGAAATTAAGAATCGGTTTCGTGGAGCCAGATATTCCCTGATTCGTCGTAACTTAAATGTATTTAAATATCAACGAAGATGAAAAAGGTCTGTACATTGTGAACTACAGCGTCAAGTCGTGGAACAATGACTATAAGATCTGGTATTTATTCAATGAAATTGAGAATCGGTTTCGTGGAGCCAGATATCCCCTGATTCGTCGTAACTTAAACGTTTTAAAATATCAACGAAGACAAAAAAGGACTGTACGTCAAACTGGACCCGTTACATTATTACACAGCGCGCGGTCTGTCGTTTGATGTGATGTAAAAATGTACCGACATCGAGCTCGAGCTTCTCACCGACATAGATATGGTTACGTTTATCGAAAAAGGTATTCGTGGTGGTGTGTCACAGTGCTCGAACAGATACGCAAAGGCTAATAACAGGTACATGGGGGAGGCATTCGATCCTGCGGTCGAAGAATCTCATCTCATGTACTTTAACGTTATTAATTTGTACGGTGCTGCTATGAGCTTTGCTGTGCAATACAGTTCCTTCGAATGGGTATCAGACTTCGGACAATGCGATGTTCTTACCATCTCGGACGATGCGGAGTTTGGTTACATACTGGAGGTGGATTTGGAATATCCTTAGGAACTGCATGAAATTCATAAAGATTCGCCACTGTGTCCGGAGCACTATATGTAGCAAATTATCTGCAGTTGCCTTAATTTCTTGATCAGGAGAGGAAATAGTTAGATAAATTTGAGAACAGATGAGAAATTCTGTACGTCTGCCTTGTACGTTTATTCTGTAACGACTGACCTTTTTTTGTACGCAAAAGGTAAGTTTGAAGAAGGAGGTGAACATTGTATACCTTGTGTATTTGTTCCGTGTAAATGTGTTGTCTGTATGCGAGAGTGAATGTGTATGTGAATCTGTGTTGGTCTTTATGATTGTGTCGTTGACACTTTTATTCAACATTCCCCCTCAACGACGCATCTGCCATCCAGTTTCTTAGTCCGATCTTCTCGCATAGCATCTTCATCCTGTTTGGTACAAGCGGCTTTGTCAACATATCGGCATCGTTTTCTTCGGTGCAGCAGAATTGAAAATCAACAATTTTCTTGGCTTTAGCATCTTTTGCGTAATAGTACTTCACGTCAATATGCTGCGTCCTGTTTTTATTAGTCATCATTTTATTCAGGCAACTTTGGTTATCTTCGTTTATAATTGTCGGATTCTTTTGAGGCTCTCCAAAATCCGTTAGTATTCTGCGAATCCAAGTTAACTGCTGACATGCTCCGGCTAGTGCCACGAACTCAGCTTCTGTGGATGATAACGCCACACAACTTTGTTTTCTGCAATTCCAGCTGATGATTCCATCGTTGAGTTTGAAGATGTGTCCACTATTTGATTTGCGATCATCTCTGTCTTCTGCCCAGTTCACATCCGCAAATCCGATCAGTTCTTTAGAAGTTTGATCCCTGTTGCTCAATTTCAATTCGTATTCCACTGTTTGCTTCAAGTATCGTACGCATCGTTTCGCCTCATTCCAATCAACGTTCGTAGGTGCAGTAATCTTTTGACTCAGAATAGATACAGCTGCTGAAATATCTGGTCGAGTGTTTACAGCGACGTATAAAAAAGATCTAATCAGCACTCGATAATACTCGTTTTCAATGTCCGAAGAATTTTCTCTTAGCTTGAAATAACCGGTGTCCATTGGCGTGGTCGATCCCTTTGATTCCTCCAATCCGGAAGAACTTATTGCCTTCTTTATATAATTCTTCTGGTATATGTAGAAGTTTCCAGAAGAGTCTCTTCTGACTTGAATTTCCAAGTAGCATTTGAGATTTCCCAAGTCCGTCAAGCGAAAGTACTTGTTCAACATATTCTTTGTCTGTTCGATGAGTTCTGCTGAATGACTAGCCACAATGATGTCATCAACGTAGATTATCAAGTATATCACTTGATTCTCTTCTTCAAACTTCATGTAAAAGCACGCATCGGCGTCGCTTTGTTTAAATTTGTGTTTTTCGAGGACTTCGTTGAGTCTATCATTCCATGATTTTGCAACTTGTTTGAGACCGTAGATACTTTTCTTCAGCTTGCAGACGTAATCTTCGTATCCTTGACGTTTGTATCCTGGAGGTTAATTCATATAGAGTTCCTCCTTTAACACGCCGTTCAGAAAAGCGGTTTTTACGTCCAAATGTTTGACCTTCAAATTTCTGTTTACGGCAATCGATAGCAAAATTCTTAATGTTTCGTGTTTAACTACCGGTGCGAAAACTTCATCATAATCGATCCCGAATCTCTGCGGAAAACCTTGCGCCACTAATCTTGCTTTGTAAGTGTCTGATTTTCCATCATTTAAATGTTTTTTCTTCAATACCCACTATCATCCAATCGGTTTTCGATCGAGAGGGTTTTTTGTTAATTTCCATGTATCATTTCCGAGTATAAACTTCATTTCTTCATCCATTGCTAATTTCCAATGGCTTGCTTCTGGTCCTGATAAAGCCTCTTTTTGACTTGTCGGTTCCGTTTGTTCTCCTTGTACCAGTTTAGCCTGTGGTAGGAATCTATCTGGCGACCTTCCTTTGTTTACTCACGGTGGAATCTGTCTTCTCTCCGGACGTTCTTCGTCCTGATTTGCAGACTCGAAACTCCAATCCGGATCATTTTCGTCTTCGTCTTGCGATGTACTTTCTGTGAGACTAATTATACTGGAATCCGTAAAATTTCTTGATGACTCAGCAGTAGTATTCTGTGGTGATTCGTTGTTTTCTCCTTCGCCCATCGGAGCACGATCTTCTGGAGGTTCATCCGGGGTATTGATGCTAAATTTGATGTGTGCGACTTCTTCAGATTTCTTGATGATTTCATCGGAATCTGTGGTGTTTCCACTTACATCTTCTTGAGTACCGTAAATGTCCTGTAGAAACTTCACGTCCCTGCTGATGACGATTTTTCCTGTACTTCGATCCACCAACCTGTACGCTTTCGATTCCTTAGCATATCCGACAAAAACGTATTTGTTCGCTTTTTCATCTAATTTTGTTCGTAGTTCTTTCGGTATGAATGCGTAGGCGTCACATCCAAAAGCTCGCAAATCGCTGATGTCTGGTTTCTTTTCATACCATAGTTGAATAGGCGTTTTGTCCTTCGGAGCTGTCGGCATCCTATTTTGCAAATAATTCGCGTGATGAACTGCCTCATCCTAATGTCTGTTTGGCAGTCTCGCATCGATGAGCATGCATCTCGCAGCTTTGATCAAAGGCCTATTCTTTCGTTCGGCGACGCCGTTTTGTTGTGGACAATACGGTGCCGTCAGATTTGTTTCGATCCCTTCTTTCCTTAGTTGATTTTGAAGGTCCTTCGACAGGTATTCGCCTCCACGATCCGATCGAATTATTTTTGGTTTCCTTCCAGACTGTGTTTTTGCATGCTCAATGTAATTTCGGATGATTTGAGCTGCATCCGATTTTTCTGCTATAAAAAAAACTTGCGAAAATCTACTGTAATCGTCTATTATAGTCACAAAATATCTTTTCTTTTCGCGAGTCATTGTTTTCATAGGCCCACACACATCCGTGTGTACCAATTCTAATGGCTGAGTTGTCTTCTTTTCTCGATTATCCTGGTCCCTTTTCGGAAATGGCTCACGCGCCATCTTCCCTCTTATGCAGCTTTCACACGTGACCTTGATACCGCAGTCTGTTAGCTTGAAACCAGTGACTAATTCGTTACCTGTTAGCTTCTTTATAGTTTGCGGATTTCTATGACCAAGCCTGCGATGCCAGGTATGTATGCAGGTTTCAGTGTGACCGCCCTTTACTGCGAGAGCCCTTTCAGCCAGTTTCATCTCGTAGATGCCTCCGTGTGCAATTCCGACTGCAATGCTCACACTGTCGTTGGAAACATTGCACTTTTCACTACTAAATTCAGTTTTGTATCCGAGATTGTCCCGCACTCTAATTGAAATTGAATTTTCCTCAAAATCCGGAACATAGAGCACTTCTTTCAGTTTGATACAAATTTCTTTATTGTCTTTATTTATGCACTTTAATTGTCCTTCACCGATTCCTTTCACCGCACACCTTATTCCGTTTGCGACCCGCACTTGAGAACAGTGATTCTCATTTAATGACGAAAAGAATCCTCTATTGTTTGTCATATGACTCGTAGCACCCGAATCAAAACACCAAACGTCCTTTAACTTTTGTCCTGATTTTCCTTTACGCACCGAAAAACAATGATAGTCATCTATAGAAGTATCCGAAACCTTTTGATCATTACTGCTTTTGGCACTTGAAACTTCATTTGTCTGACCGTAATAATCCGCGATCCGCGCACTTGCATCTTCATTTCCCTTTTCTTTATTTGCCACCCATCGTTTGTATTTTTCGCAGTTTCTTTTCAGGTGACCTCCCCTTTTGCAGAAAAAACAAATTAAACACGATGAAGCGGTGGCTTTATCTTTATTTACCCACAACGCTGCGTCGCTTGAGCTGGCTGTTGTTGCTTAGCTACGACGTCTGTTGTGTTCGTCAGTTAGCTTACCCTTTACCAATGATAAAGTGAGGTGAGCCTCAGATCGTGATTCTAACGCCGTTATCATTGTGTTGTATGATTCTGGTAAGCTACAAAGCAACATTGCCACGACTAATTTTTCAGCGAGCTCTTCTCCCAACGCAGTCAGCTTGTCCACTAAATCCTGCATCATGCCTATATGCTGCTCCATATCACCATCGTCCTGTAATCGCATGTTGCATATTTTCTTTAAAAGAAACACCTTACTTGTGAGCGACAATTTCTCGTGGTACATTCTTAGTGCTTCCCATTTTTCTTTCGCAGTTGCTTTCGTGCGTATGTGTACTAGTTGGCTATCCTCGACCGACAGACCTATGTCCGCTCGGCCTTTCCATCCCGTATTCTCCATCGGTATTCTCTGACTCAGCTGTAGGGGGATCATTTGTAACTACACTCCACAGATCTTGCTTTGTTAACAACAGTTCTAGTTTATATTTCCATGTTTGGTAGTTTTCACTGTCAAGTTTAGTTATCGATGTATAGTTATTGTCCGCCATATCCCTTCATTCAAAACGTGTACACACACTTTCTTTAATCTTGAAAAAAAAAAACTTTGTTCCTTTCGTGCTTATTTCTTGTCTATCTGTTGTTCGTAAAACTGTCAACGCATTTTCACTCTACAATGCTGGGTCCATAATCTGTTACAAATTATCTGCAGTTGCCTGAATTTCTTTATTAGGAGAGGAAATGGTTGGATAAATTTGAGAACAGTTGTGAAATTCTGTACCTCTGTCTTGTACGTTTATTCTGTAACGACTGACCTTTTTTCGTACACAAGAGGTAAGTATGAAGAAGGAGGTGAACATTGTATACCTTGTGTATTTGTTCCGTGTAAATGTGTTGTCTGTATGCAAGAGTGAATGTGTATGTGAATCTGTGTTGGCCTTTATGATTGTGTCGTTGACACTTTTATTCAACACTATATACCTCCGATTTCGAATAGTAAGCAACCGAAATTGACGCCCATGCTACTTTCCAAGAAAAACTACGTTGTTCACTATAGCGTTTTGAAACAATGCTTACAATTAGGCTTAAAATTACTCTAAATTCACAGAGTTTTCAAATTCAGACAAACCCCGTGGCTCAAAAAATATATGTAGATTTGAATACCGATTTGCGCAAAAAATCTCACAACGAATTCGAGGAGAATTTTCACAAACTGATGAACAACGCAGTTCTTGGCAAAACAATGGAAAATGTTAGGAAGTATAAAGATGTCACGCTAATCACGGAATGTAATGGAAGATACGGTGCTAAAGCTACTATAGCCAAACCCAATTTTCACAGCTGTACCGTTTTCGGCAAAGATATAATTATCGTCGAGATGAGTAAGCCGAAAGTCAAGTTGAATAAACCATTGTATGCAGGTTTCTCCTTCATGGATCTGGCTGAAATATATATCTACGATTTTTATTATAATTTGTGACGTGGATTTTTCCCGCTCCTCGGTCACTCGGAGAAAATGACCGAGAACCAGTGCTGGGCAAAATTGTAATAAAAAATTAACAATTACAAATCACTAAGGATAATTTTTAATGATATCGAATTCCATTAAAATTATTTTCAGTAATAATAATTGAATCGGAGTTCAGTGAAATTACTTTTGATAATTGTAATTGACTCAGAGTCCATCGAAATCATTTCCAGTAATTGTAATTGAATTGGATTTCATTGAAATTACATCGAGTAATTTGAATTTAATCAAGGTTTATCAAAATTGCTTTCAGTGATTGGAATTTAATCAGAAATCATTTCAATTGTCCTCAGTGATTGTAATTAAATCAGATATCATTAAAATTCGTTTGAGTGATTGTAAACCACACGATGTGGTCCAATTGAATTTTTTTCTCTAACGTTATTCCTGTGAAATAATAACAAATAGACAAATAAATTTACTCCGTTTTTGGAGTATTCAAATGGTGTGATCGGAACGAGTCTTTTACAGTCAATATGTGAATGGGCTATGGTTACCAAAGTTTATTGGGTAGCTGATCGAGGATTTCACATTACTTTGAAAAATTAATTTGTTTAAATAATTTGCTTGACCAGTCAATGTGAATATGTAAGCTCCATAAAGTTCCACATGTTTTCGGAATTTGAAATTATGTTGAGAATTCGACATTACGTTTCCGAAGGTAATTTGTTTAAATAAATTATGAAAAACAATTGAGATTTGGAAAAAAAACATAGTCATTTCCATTAATTGTAATGGATAACAGAAAAATGACAATTGTTCCAAGTAATTGTAATTAGTAGCAAAAAAATTACAATTTTTTCAAGTAATTTTAATTGACAACAAAAAAATTACAATTATTTCGAGTAATTGTAGTTGATAATCATAAAATTACAATTGTTTATACTAACTGTAATTGGTAAATCAAAATTTATAATTATTTCCCGCAATTGTAATTAGTTACTAAATATTACAGTTATTCACAGTAATTGTAATTTACGGGTAATGAAATGACGAAAGTAATTTCTCCTGCCCAATTCTGCCGAGAACTTACCGCGTGCACAATAATTTGGCGTCCACGACGTACCCTGGATCTAAAACAATATCGCAAAGTTTTTGTTGGGAGTCTGGCGTGATTAACACGCCTCGAAATCATTAATACGCTATTCCTCGGGCATATGCTCGATAGCTCAGTACCGCGGAGAGGGGAGGGGTAATTTTTGGAGAGAGAGAGAGAGACACTCGAAATACACGCGCTATTTAACAAAAGTGAAATAAAATCGTATATTTCACAATAGCGGTGATGCAAAACAAAAAAAAACATAATCCAAAAATCGCTCATCGCGAGTCTAAAACAAAACAGAAAATTACACGTAACCTACTCTATTTCTTACTCTAATGAGCTCGCGGCTCACTAACTAAAACGTCACTTAACGATCACAAAATCCTCATACGCACTTCTCAATTTGCAAATTCGCCATTTGTTCGCCATGACGATTATTGCTCGAAACGAAACTAAAACTAATCATTCGACGGTGCGCCGTCGGGCTACCGAACAGACGGCGTCCTCAATCTCACTCGAGATCTCATCCGACTCGGAGCTTCGACGCTACCGCGAGCTGTCCTGAATCTAAACGAATCCACAAACGTTACTATATTTTAAACGCAACTAAAACGCAATGCTCAAACTTCTCGTCTCAACTGCTGCTCAACGCAACGGCAATTTCGACTATACATCACCTAACCTCGACTAAATACTATCTTAACTAAACGTGAACTTGACTAGGCGCAAGCACCACTACATTTAACTTCAACTAAACACCCGCTCAGAGTAACGCAACTCAATCTACATTATCTTAACTAACGGGTACGAAACTCAATGCAGGCGCAACTAAACGTAACCCAAACTATCCGCAATCGCAACGCATCCGAACTTAACTCTTTTCAAAATCGTCCAAAACGTGACCCGCTAATCCGAGCACTCCGATTCGGCACTTCCCCACCTACTCGAGAGGTGACACAAAAAAATACGATAACGCGGCTCGACCCGGTACGGCGAAATTCGGCTATACTTGATTTCACTAACGAGAAAGATTCCACTAAAACCCGTGACTCTACTCAACTTTTTCAGAAACTCAAAATTTACTTTACTCTAACACGCGTACTCAGGCTACGGTCATCAAGCAAAAGAATCGGCAAAAGAATTTCGAGTACTTCTCTACAACGCAAATCCAAAACGGCTATCTGTTACTCGGCAAGCCTTTTCGCGATTAGGCTCGAAATTCAATCGCGGGGATAGAAGCAGCGCTTACCTTCTACATCCTTGCAACACCCTTCCCATTCCCCTCGTGATTTTTGGGCGACTCCATTGCTTCGCGAAACTCCCCGAAAACGTGACTACTAATCAGGACCGCCAGAACTAAAGTGGTTTCAAAAACCTACGATCTGCCGCAACACGGATCTCGATACGCTATCCCATACGTGACGTCATACCCACAAGAATACGCAATAATCGATCCGTCATCGATTTCGTCGATCGCGCTACTAGACGCGCACTTTCGATAGCATCGCTGCGCAGAACTTAAAGCTAGCTCGCAATCTCGTCCTCTGCGCAGCTCCATGACGTCTTGGCGGTGAGCGTGGTGCTCCCTCGTCGCTAGTCGGTCCGTCGCAAGTTCGCTGGTCAATTGTTGGCGGGGTGAAGGGGGGAGAGGCTGCGGCGCGCCGGCCGCCAGCGGGAATCGCGTCCACCTTGGATTCCCGCGATGCGGGGATCTGCTTTGGCTCCCCCTCCGCAGCCTCGACATCCTTCCTTCGTAATTGTCACTAGTCCGCCACTTCGCAATTTCCTCGAATTCGGTGTCAACTTCTTGCCTGATGCCGTTGTAGCTCGAAAAATAAAAAAAACAAAAAAAAGACCTGAAATATCTTACGCTGGTCGCTGAGGTGTCCCCTCTCGTAGTTTCGGATGCGTGCCTCTAGTCCTGGCGCTCTTTGTCAAAAACTTCGCGACTCAATTTCGGAAATTCCTGGATTTTGGTTACGCCCAGGGTTTACGGAGCCCCTTGTAACGGGCATCAAAAATGCCACGTTACAAATTATATTAAACGGAAATTTGGCAACCGAGCAAAATTAATGTATAAGGATACCGACAGTTTGATTTACAATTTTACCGTCCCCGACATATACGAACATATGAAGGAGGACTTGCATGAATTCAATACGTCTGATTATCCGCTTGACAACGTTTATGGAATGCCTCTAGCGAACAAAAAAGTTCTCGGCTTGATGGAAGACGAGAATAACGGAAAAAGAATGCTGGAATTTGTAGGATTTAGAGCTAAATTGTACGCATTCCGAGTCTTGGGAGTTGAGAAAGACAATAAACGTGCCAAAGGTGTCAAAGGATCAGCGTTGAGAAGAATAACTTTCAACGATTATTTGGAATGTATTTTGAACCGTGAAAATTTGTCTACAAATCAGCATTTGACATTAAGTCGAAAGCACGAGGTATACGCTGTAGAACAGCAGAAAGTGGCACTGAGCTGGAATGACGACAAGCGGATCGTATTTCAAAACACAACCGACACGCTTCCGTGGGGCTACAAGTCTGCACCTTAGCTTTGTAATTTATAACTGTACCATGATGTATGAAATATTGTTATGCAGGATAGTGAATGAGAACGCTCCGAAATATAAAAAATTGTACAACGATGCATATGTCTGTCGATTGTCTAAAAAATAAAGATGCATTCCTGTTATTTGTCGGGTATAAAATAGAGAGACACATATGTTTTTACAAAAAATTAATTTATTCAAATGTTACATGCCGATTCGTTTATCCAACTGTTGTAAGTATTGACAGAACCTAACGATACGTTTTATAAATCCTCAAACCTAATTTACATGAATCGTTTTTAAAGTTATCAATCTTAACACTCCTTCATGATTACATTACCTTGCAATTGTTTAAAGATATCGGCTATCTGTACAGCGCTTTTGGACGTAATCTAGCACGATGCGCACAGTTTAAATTAGTATCTGACATTTTGTTCAATTTCTGCAACGATGGTCAACCGAAATCCATCAAATCAACGACTTCAACTTTTTCACTCAGAATTTTCTAAACTTTTTACATCAACTGTTGGAGCATCACGCAGCGACACGCGTTCCATTGTGAAATTTTTTTTCGAAAAACCCTGTTTATCCCACTACTGTGACATCATTCGTATATTCGCAATTGATTAAAGATCGTACAGGACAAAGGTTTTTGCTAAAATATCGGCTATCTGTTTAGCGCTTTTGGACGTAATATAGCACGATGCGCACAGTTTAAATTAGTATCTGACATTTTGTTCAATTTCTGCAACGATGGTCAACCGAAATCCATCAAATCAACGACTCCAACTTTTTCATTCAGAATTTTCTAAACTTTTTACGTTAACTGTTGAAGCATCACGCAGCGAAACGCGTTCCATTGTGGAATTTTTTCCAAAAAACCCTGTTTATCCCACTACTGTGACATTATTCGTATATTACTGTATGATACACTACTACTAATACTACCACTATTAAACCGCCTGTCGTTAGTTGATCATTAAAGAGATCTGCAACAAAGAAACCACATATTTAATGTAATTTCTAGAAAATTTAAGGAACCCAGAATTATGAAAATTTACAAATTGTATATTAACATGCTCTCATGTAGGCGAGTTGCGTGAGGCATCTTCTGGGTAGTCAACCATTTTTTCCTTCTGACAGTACAATTCCAGAAGATGTCTACAGAGACCACATCGATGCGTTTGCAACGCTCCTTGGACACGACGACATCGCACGCAGGACGGTAGACTCTCGATGCCAGAGAACGGTATTCTTTCGTGTTTCAAAAAAGATGCTCTCTCATCGAGACCCTCCTTCCGCCCACAGTTCACGCAATACGCACCCTGTGGCCCCCTCGAGTACAAGACCCTACGGCAGACAGTGGTGGCATAGAACTGAGTTCGGATGTCGCGTTCTCGATCCGCCCAGCTGATCCGTAGCGGAATTACCGATCCAGCAATTCGGATGATGTCAAAAATTGCTGGATTGGTGTTATTGAATAAACCAGCCGTTTAAGCTGAAAAAAAGACTTTCTGAGCTATGTGATCTGATATATACATATATAGTTTTTCTCAGAAAATATACTTTCATCCAATTGTTCCGCTATTTCGATGATGATGACCTTGCGTTTTTGTCTTTTCCAGTTGGTTCTGCTAATAAAAAAAAAAAATGGAAAACACACACAGACAAGTTAGACAATTGTTTGCACCTTAAAAGTATAATCTATAAGTTGTATGATGAAACTAAAGAACTTTTCAACTGCACTGATTTCTTGTCACCCACCTGCACTCCTCGCTGGATTGAGAGTAACTGATTTTTTCTCGGTACCAATTTTCGATAAGCATCTTCCTATGTTTAGGCCACTTGAACTCAACATCATAGGCAAAGTAAACCATTCCCTCTAACGCTCTTAGAGAAAGCTATCCACTAGAGTTTCTAGCGATGAGCTCACTACCACAGTTCTATCGTACGTGAGACGTGTGGAAATTATTCTTCAAGAACTTTCTTACCATCTCACGAGCTGCACTTTCGTTCGTGAAATATTTAGAAAGTCTTATCCAAGAATATCGCATACGGTTGTCCGCGAATTTTCGACAATGTGTGAGTCAGGCTGTTGCTGCTTGCTCACAAAAGGGACCGTGCCAGCGTAGAGCAGTCCTTCTGAAGCAAGTCTTGCAACTAAAGCTTTGTCAAGTATGTGCGATTGAAAGAAGAAGAAACAAACAAGGATTTTGAAAAGTGCTTGAAAATTAATAAAAATCGTGGAGACGGCGCCCAAGATTTTATCTAAGATGTCTTTACCAATACAAATTCAAGAGTGGTTTCGATTTGGAACTCAAAATACCAGGAGTATTGTCCAAAATGTAAATTTCCAAGAAAAAGACTCTAGCTGACCGTTGATCGAAATAATCAATTTGATTGTGAATATTAACAATTAAGTACTAGTCAAAGGAGGTGTGTTCACATACATACCATTCCTTAAGGATAATTAGGATAAGAAGGCGTCGTCAACATTCGTAACAGCGACTCTCACTGCTTTCTTTGGTCAGTCATCGCAGCTCTGTTCCCAGCCGACAACAACCATCCCAACGCGACCAGCTCGTACTCGCATTTCAGCTCAGTGCTACGGTATGATGTTATTAAGTTTCCTATGTCTCTAGATCAAAATTCGTAAATATCGGGGGCGGTGAAGTGGTATATGAAACTATCCGTGTCGGTATACATTAATTTTGCCTGATGTCCAAATTTCGTTTCAACGTGATTATAATGGAAATTGTGAATGAAGGATTTCAAAAGATCTAAAATGGAGGAGCCTACATACATTGGTTTGTTGAGTTTGACCCTCGTTTTTACACATTTCAACTGTTATCATCTTTTCATTGAAGATTGTACAGCTGTGGAAATTTGTTTCGGCTATAATAGCTCTAGCACCGTACCTTTTACCCCATTTCGTGATCAATCTAACATCTCTGTATAGCCAAATGTTCTTCATTGTCTCACCGTAAAACAGCGTTGTTCATTGATTTATAAAAATTTTTTTCGAATTCAATGTCTGATTTCTTTTTCAAATCTGTATCTGAATCTATGTATTTTTTAAGCCACGCTGTTTGTCCGAACTTGAGAACTCGATGAATTTTTACTAATTTTAAACCTAATTCTAAACATTGTTTTCAAACGCGGTAATGAATAACGTAGTTTTGCTTGGTGAGTAATTTGACCGTCAATTTAGGTTCTCATGCGTTAATCCGAAAATGCGAATCGTAACCTGACAGATTAGGGAATATCACCAGGATAGTATGTGAATTCTGATCTGAAAGTGAGTCAAACATTTATCATATAACCAAGTACGACCATTACTGAAAATTTTGTTAAGAAGCCGAATATTTTGACTTCCGACTTTTATCCATTTTTGAATTTCTGCTGTTGATGATGATGATTTGCCCAAAGCGCGAGGCTGCTCGTGTGCGTGGAGCGGTACGCACCAGAAAAATTACATGAATCGAGATAACGACATTCGGTGAACATGGGGAGCATCCTACCATATCGCATTTTTACGTTTGCAAAACATAAACACAAGGGTTCATTATATAAAACTGCAAGTCCTGGACCAGCTCATTGGCAGTCAAACTCAAGTGGTGTGGAGTGTCTTGTGTCTTCGAATATATACTTTGCCAGAAAAGATACGGTAAGTCCTTATACCAATGGCTACCTCACGTAAATTTTTTCAATTTATCACACTGTTTCACTTCTTTTGTTCGAGAAAATTAGATATATTCCAAACTACATAGGAAACTCCAAGTGATTTCAGAAACATTTCCAACTACTCATAAATCTCCAAACTCAGCTTATTAGCTTTCGAATTCGTTTCTCACCTTAACATTTTTCGACTACTGAAACATCTTCAAATTTTCTGAATATACCCGTGTTTTGGTAAACGTCATGTTTTCACGTACTCATCTTTAAAATTCAAATTTTTTTTTTTCCCAAAGGGCATGGTTCCCAATGTATTCCACTTGCCACCAAGTCCGGAGCCAGCGCCACACGATGTGATGTTTCCGGAACCTGATCTACCGAACATATGTCCCATGTATATACATCGTCATATCGAGAAACGGCTCCAGGAGGAACAACTGCATTATCTGATAGTCATAGTTTCACGACTTGATGCTGTAGTTCACAGCGTACAGACCTTTTTTGTCTTTGTTAATATTTGAATACGTTTAAGTTACGACGAATCAGGGGATATCTGGCTCCACGAAACCGATTCTTAATTTCATTAAATAAATACCAGATCTTATAGTCATTGTTTCACGACTTGATGCTGTAGTTCACAATGTACAGACCTTTTTTGTCTTCGTTGATATTTTGAAACGTTCAAGTTACGACGAGTCAGGGGATATCTGGCTCCACGGAACCGATTCTCAATTTCATTAATTAAATAGCAGATTTTATAGTCATTGTTTCACGACTTGATGCTGCAGTTCACAATGTAAAGACCTTTTTTGTCTTCGTTGATATTTTGATACGTTTAAGTTACGACAAATCAGGGGATATCTGGCTCCACGGAACCGATTCTTAATTTCATTAGATAAATACCAAATCTTATAGTCGTTGTTTCACGACTTGATGCTGTAGTTTACAATGTACAGACCTTTTTTGTCTTCGTTAATTTTTTGATACGTTTAAGTTACGACGAATCAGGGGATATCTGGCTCCACGAAACCTATTTTTAATTTCTCCAAATGAATAAATACCCGATCCTGTAGTCATTGTTTTACGATCCGTTTTTGATTCAGAACCTCTATCCTGTTAGTTGAGAGTTTATTTCAGAAACCTCCAGAATTCAACGTCGCATAGAACAGATTCTTGAACGACATCGTATTTTGATTCTCTCCCGTACTCACTAGCTTAACTTTTTTCCAATAAAATATTATCTTATTATCAATATCAATCGTTTTCAATTCAAAATTTCAGAAACTTCCAGAATTCGACGTGCTACCGAAATCCTTTGACCGCGGGCCGCTCAACGTCAAGTCGAAACTCGATGATTCCAAGTATCATTTTCGTCGACCGCGTACCTCCTTTTGTTTTCTGAAGACGTTTGAATTTTTCCGCGAGCGGTTTCAAGAGTCCGATCGTTGTGATAATTCTCGTCTTTTCTCGAATCGTTGAAACCTTTCGCAGAATTTTGTTAAGAAACCGAATGTATCTAAATATTATGTATAATACTTTATTTATAAAAGTAATAAAAACTTGTCAAACGAAATCTCAACTGCGCCTTAACCTTGCATCTCATTCTGGACTAATCTGTACACCAACGTCATCATGTGTTCGCATTCCAAGAGCAATGGTAACCCAACTCCGTAGGACCTGCGGCTTCGAACGTACGCTAACTCACATGTTGGTCGACCTTGCACTCTATCCTTGACTGAGTCCGCTAAAATCTCATCGTACAGTTCACGTTACAGTTATGTGGTTCAAAACGTAGCTTAGAAAACATTCGTCTTTGCTCATCGGTGTTCAAAATAGCACTTTCTTAGATTGTAAAAGTCGATTCGAATTGCTGTTACTAACAATTTGTTGAGTTTGAGGTGGACAGGATTGTTTAGCGCTGAGTGACAAATACGTTTATTTTTTTTTTTTTTGATATTTTTTTATTTAAATTTGAACGTCGCGGCGTCGTACTATTAAATGGTATAAAATAAAAGCTTTGTCAAGAAATGTATACAATTTCCTCAAAGGTTATGCAACGTAAGATAAATGGAGACGCTGCACACGTTGTCCAGGTACGGTGTACAAATTATGCGGGAGTCGACGCATCTTTCAATTGTATTTGACCGTACTGACCGTACAGATACCGCAAGAGCAACCGCTCCACCTCCATCGTCTGCACCAATTTCTGATATTGGGTCCCGTCCTCGTTTAGCAGTCGCACAATCCGTGCCGGTATGAGTACGCTGAATTCGTTGTTGAGGTCTGTGACGACATGCTGTCCAAACCTCGTTTGGACTCGTCAAATGTTGGTGACATTGTAGATTTTGAAAAATTTCCAGCTCCGTCAATTTCTTCGTCGGCAGAAATTCGTTAATGCTTGCAACTTTGTTGAGTTTTGTGAAATCAATTTTTTTTTTTTCTTTCAATGTTTAGTAGTCATGTGTTTCATGATAAATTTAGATTAGCGAACTTTTTTGTTCCTTCATTGAATTCTGACTTCGGGTTGATAACGGTTTTTAAGTCGTGAATATGTTTTAAGAACAGATCGATTCGCTGTTTTAATTCTGCTCTGTTTAAAGTTCTCCTCATGAGAGCTGAAGATGCGAGACTATCTTTCTGACCTGAAATTTAGATTTGTACAGCCGTATTTCTCCTACACAGAATCCTTGAAAAACTTCTAGAAGCTACCGAAAATATGTGTCCTCTATTGAGTGGGTAACATTAGATGTGTACGGTTCGGTTTCTTTCTTACTCCTCGTTGATCTGACGACACCCGATCAAATCGGCTTTGCGTTCATCGTCATCTGGTTCGATGTCCGATAATACTGCAATCACTTTGTTTTGCCATTTTTGAAAAGTCAGGAGTAACGTTTTGTCCTGAAAATATATCTTGTGTAGTCTGTGCGGTTGCACACGAGCTCACCGGACACACTTAACGAGCCACTGAAGATGTTGTAGCGAAATCTCTGACGTCGCGTTGCTAAATCCGATAATCATTTCTTCGCCGGTAAATTTGTTTTCACGTATCATAACGATTTTCAGGTTTTCGTCCCACAAGCATAGCAGTCTGACTGATGTACACGTTTCATGTGTTAACCCATTTTATACAGACGGCGGACCTGGTTAGATGTCACAGATTTACGTTTGTATATGCGCGCGCACCTTTTAGCATTCTTAGTGCGATAGTAACCCAACACCGCTGATCCATGGCTCTGAATGTACCACCGCTATCGGTCGGCCTTGCACTATGGTCTCGACTGAACCCGTTCAAAATTCATCGTTGAGTTCACATGACAGTTACAAGCCAAAAAAAAGTCGCGTGGTTGATGACGTGGGGAATGAATGTGGGGGTGGTTGATGTTACACATCAGTAGTCCTACCGTGGAAAAGGAATTTGAAGTGGTTAATGTGACACATCAGCAGTCCTATCGTGGGAAAAGAATGCGGGACGGTAAAAAGTTCTTGCCCCCGCTGCACCCTCGACTGTTGGCAGACAAGCACTACATAAAGGCTTTGACCTTTCGTCGGTGAGATTGTCGGTAAAACAGAACGATTTTGACCTTCGACCGATGAAAATTGTTGGTGAAGCAGTGCGATTTTCACCGTCGACCGTTACAACTGTCGGTGAGGTTGCATGGTTTTGACCTCAAGTCGATACGGCAGACTGTGAGGTCATCGCGGTGAAGGGTTTGAATCTAGGAAGAATGTCGGTAAGTGTCGGTAACAGGAATCTGCGTGTGGAACTCTCATAGCTATACTACTCTCGGGGGCCAAATGAGTTGGAAAAAGGTTGTTCGAATAGAATCCGTGACCAAACATTTCTGGCTTCGAAACTGAAGCAATATAGGGCATTTTTGGAGAAATTTTCGCGATTTCAACAAGTAGCGAGATGGGTTTTGTCATACATTGCTGAGACGTAATTTTGCAAGCGGAATCAATAGGGCGCAGTCCCAATACGCTGGGATTAACGCGTCAAGAGTTACAGCCGAAAAACCAAGAATTCTGCCTGCCATTTGTGTCCTGTTAATCCCACGCTCTTTCCGCTGTGTTTTTTGAGATCCTAAGCGTCCAATCAGTTGGGAAAGGGTCTTACAAATCGAATCTGAGCCCAAACATTTTCGGCATCAAAACTTAAGAAATGTAGGGTATTTTAGGCGAAATTTTCGCGATTTTGACAGGTGCTGGGATAGGTTTCCTGATGCACCATTACGACGTAATTTTGCAACAAAAATCGATTAGGCGCAGTCACAATATTCTGCGATTAATGCATCAAGAGTTATAGCCAGGAAACCAAGAATTTTGCCCGCCATTTGTCTCCCGTTGATCCCACGCTCTATTTGCTGCGTTTTCTGAGTTTCTGAGCATCCAATTAGTCATAAAAAAAGGTCATTTGAATCAAATCCAGGACCGAACATTTATGGCACTCGAACTGAAAAAATATAGGGCATTTTTGGTGAAATTCTTACCAATATGACAAGTAGTGGAATCGGATTTTTCATGCGCTGTTCCAACGTAATTTTGCCAGAGAAGTTATCTGGGCGCAGTCACAATACGCTGCGATTAACGCATCAGGAGTTCCAACCGAAAAACGAAGAATTTCGCTCGCCATTTCTCTCCTGTTGACCTCCGAGTTTCTAAGCATCTAATTAGTCGGAAAAGGGTCATTTGAGTCGAATCTGTGACTAAACATTTTCGACTTCAAAACTAAAGAAATGTGGGTTATTTTTGTTGAAATTTACGTGATTTTGACAGGTGCTGGGATAAGTTTTCTTATGCAGCATCACGACATAATTTTGCGAAAAAAATCGAGTGAGCGCAATTTCGATACACCCTGATTAACGCATCTGAAGTTACATCCGAAAAACCAAAAAGATTGTTCGACAATACACTTCTGCTGATCTTACGCTCATTTTTCTTCGTTTTCTGAGTTCCTAGTGGTTCAATTAGTCAGAAGAGGGTCAATCTCACCGAATTCAAGACCAAACATTCTCGGCTCCAAAGCTGAAGAATTATAGGGCATTTTTGGCGGAATTTTCCGGAATTTCACGACTGCTGGGATAGGATTTCACATGCGCTGTTTCAACGTAATTTTGCCAGAGAAATCAATTGGGCGTAGTGCCAATACGCTGGGATTAACGCATCAAGAGTTACAGCCGAAAAACCAAGAATATTGCTCGCCATTCGTCCTCCGTTGATCCCACGCTGTTTCCTTTGCATTTTCTGAGTTCCTGGGCATCCAATTAGTCAGAATAGGGTCATTCAACTCAAATCTGGAACCAAACATTTTCGGCTTCAAAACTAAAGATACGTAGGGTATTTTTGTTGAAATTTACGCGATTTTGACAGGTTCTGGGATAGGTTTCATCATGCACCATTACGACGTAATTTCGCAAGAGGAATCGATTGGGTGCAGTCCTGATGTTCTGCGATTAACGCATCAAGAGTTACAGCCGGAAAACCAAGAATTTTGCCCGCCATTCGTCTCCTGTTAATCCCACGCTCTTTCTGCTGCGTTTTCTGAGTTTCTGTGCACGCAATTAGTCGGAAACGGGTCAATTGAATCGAATCGGGTGTATCGTGCCTACACGGCAGAGTTACTTGTATTGGGTGTGTATCGTGCCTACACGGCAGAGTTACTTGTACTGGGATACGCGTATGTAATTACGTGTGACACACACCTTCAAATCTGTGCAGAACTCGAAAACAATGGCTACCTGACATGCGCAGTACGGTAAGTCGGAGAAACGCCGGGTCAACACGTGCTGGCACGGGCAGTTGCTTGATACGCGTGAGCCAGACAGCACTCAAGCTCTTCTCCAATTTGGTGAGCCTATAATTCGAATCTCTGATTTGAACTGACGCTAAGTAGTATTTGTCACGATGGTTGTGTTGATACATAACTGAGACAATGCCACTGCGGCATAAGAGGGTCGACACTCGTCGTCACTCCATGATATAGCGCCTCTCGGCCATTCAAATAGCGCCTCTCGGCCATAAAAATAGCGCCTCTCGGCCATTAAAGGAGCGCCTCTCGGCCGTTCCATCTCTCTCTTGTATTCCCACTGGGGAATTAATTATCGCCTTGATAATTATCGTGTAACTAGCTTCCACGCTAGCATCTCGTAAGGCGGTTGAGCTCACCCCTATTGTGTCTTCACTCGAAGCGTCACAATTCTCTCTCTAGATACATCCAGTGCACACATCCACTCATAAATCAAACATTCATTCACATACATTGTACACGATTTCGAGGAGGTTTTTACTCAGTTCCTGCTGAGGTTTTCCTCCTCTGGGGTAATAAACCATCTTTGATTGACCCCTAAACCGAGTGGATTTATTTAAAATACCTAACCTTGCCCATATTAATAATTGTTATAAGTATTAATTTCAAGATGAAAGGGAAGTACGGGAATTAATCCTGGTGGTCAATTTCCGACAAAACATCGGGGACCAAACATTTTTGCCCCAAAACTGGAGAAATACAAGGCATTTTAGGTGAAATTCTCGCGAATTGGACAGGTATTGGGATAAGTTTTCGCATGCATCATTACGACGTAATTTTGCAACAGGAATCGATTGGGCGCAGGCCACAATATTCTGCGCATAACGCATCAAGAGTTACAGCCGAAAAACCAAGAATTTTGCCCGCCATTCGTCTCCTGTTAATCACACGCTCTTTTCGCTGCGTTGTATGAGTTCCTGTGCATCCAATTAGTCAGAAAAGGGTTATTCAAATCGAATCAGGAACTGAACATTTTTGGTTCTAAAACTGGAGAAATATAGGGCACTTTTGGCGAAATTCTCGCAAATTTGACAAGTGTTGAGATAGGATTTCTCATTCGCTGTTTCAACGTAATTTTGCCAATGAAATCAATAAGGCGCAGTCACAATATGCCTCAATCAACTTATCAAGACTTACTACCGAAAAACGACGAATTTCGCGCGCCATTTCTTTTCTGTCGACCTTGCACTTTTTCGTCTGCGTTTTCTGAGTTCCTGGGCATCCAATTAGTCAGGAAAGGGTGAATCTTACCGAATCTGAGACCAAACATTCTCGCTTCCAAAACGGAAGAAACAGTAAGGCATTTTTGGTGATATTTTCGCTTCTTTTACAAGTGCTGGACAAGGTTTTTTTATGCACTATTCCGACGTCATTCCGCAAGATAAATCGATTGTGCGCGAATCCAATAGGCTGCGATCAACGCATAAAAATTTACAGCCGAAAAACACATAATTTTCCTTGCCATTTCTCCTCTGTTGATCTCACACTTTTTCGGCTGCGTTTCCTGAGTTCCTGGGTCTCCAATAAGTCAGAAGACGGTCATTTTATTCGGATTCAAGACCAAACATTTTCGGCTTCACAACTGAAAGTATTATAGGGCATTTTTGACGAAATTTTCGTGATTTTGACAAGTGCTGAGATAGGTTTTCTCACGCACCGATCGGACGTAATTTAGCAAGAGGAATCAATTGGGCGCAATTCCTGGGATCAACGCATCAAGAGTTACAGATGGAAAACCAAGGATTTTGCCCGCCATTTGTCTCCTGCTAATTCCACGCTCTATTTGCTGCGTTTTTTGAGTTCCTGAGCGTTCAATTAGTTAGAAAATAGTCATTTAAATCAGATTTGGGACCAAACATTTTAGGTTCCGAAATTAATAAATGTAGGGTATTTTAGTGGAAATTTTCGCGATTTTGATAGCTGCTGGGATAGGTTGCCTCATGCACTATTACAACGTAATTTCGAAAGAGAAATCGATTAAGCGCAGTCACAATATGCTGCGATTGACGCATCAAAAGTTACAACCGAAAAACTCTGAACTCTGTTCGCCATTTCTCTCCTGTTGATCCCGGGCTCGTTGCGCGGAGTTTTGTGAGTTCCTTGGGGCCTGATTAGTTAGAAAAAGGTCATTTGAATGGAATCCGAAACCAAACATTCTCGGCTTCAAAACTAAAGAAATGTAGGGTATCTTTGGCGAAATTTTTGCGATGTTGCCAGGTGCTGGGATAGGTTTTCTCACTTACCATTATGTCGTAATTTTGCAAGAGAAATCGATTTGGCACAGTCACAATATGCTGCAATCAACGCATCAAAAGTTAGAACCGAAAAACAAGGAATTTCGCTCGCCATTCCTTTCCTGTTGACGTCACACTTTTCCGTCTGCTTCTCCTGAGTTCCTGAGCGTCCAATTAGTCATGAAAAGGTCAGTTGAATCAAATCCAGGACCAAACATTTTTGGCACCGGAACTGGAAATATAAAAGCCATTTTGTAAAATTCTCGCGAATTTGACAAGTGGTGAAATCGGATTTCTCATGCGCTGTTCCAACGTAATTTTGCTAGAGAAATTATCTCGGCGCAGTCACAATAAGCTGCAATTAACGCATCAAGAGTTACAACCGAAAAACAATGAATTTCGCTTGCCATTTCTCTCCCGTTGACCTCAGTCTTTCTCATCTGCGTTTTCTGGGTTTTGGGGCGTTCAATCAGTCATAAAAAAGTAATTTGAATTGAATCCAGGACCAAACATTTTTGGCACCAGAACTAAAAAAATATAGGGCATTTTTGGTGAAATTCTTGCGAATTTGACGAGTAGGGGCCATCCATAAATTACGTAAGACATCTTAGGGGGGGGAGGGGTTTGATGTTTTCTTACACATTCTCATTAAGGGGGAGGGGGTGGTCGAATGTTGTATTACGTAAGGTTTTTTTTCTCATATTTCATGTTCTAGAAATCAAACATTTGTATTGGTCAACTGATTGATTAATATTATGTTGTATTTTTTATTTATATTTATATTTAAATAAACATGTAAATAACATTCGAAAACGTGCGATATTTTCTTTTTAATAAAAATTACGTAATATAGGGCGGGGAGGGGAGAGGTTGTGAAAAATCTTACGATTCTTACAGGGGAGAGGGGAGGGGTCGAAAATTGGATAAAAATGTCTTACGTAATTAATGAATGGCCCCGTAGTGGTGTCGGATTTCTCATGCGCGTTTCCAACGTAATTTTGCTAGAGAAATTATCTGGGCGCAGTCACAAGTCGCTGCGTCCAACGCATCAGAAGGTACAACCGAGAAACGAAGATATTTACTCGCGATTCCTTTTCTGTTGCTTCCATGCTTCTTCTGTCGCGTTCTCTGGGTTTCTGGTCGTCTAATTAGTCAGAAAAGGGTCATTTGAATCGAATTGGAGACCTAACATTTTCGGCTCCAAAACTAAAGAATTATAGGGCATTCTTGTCGAAATTTTCGCGATTCTGACAGGTGGTGGGATAGGTTTTCTCGTGCACCGATCTGACGTAATTTTGCAAGAAAAATCAATTTGGCGCAATCCCAATATATTGGCATCAACGTATCAAGAGTTACAGCCGGAAAACCAAGAATTTTGCCCGTTATTTGTTTGCTGTTAATCCCACGCTCTTTTCGCTGCGTTTTCTGAGTTCTTGGGGGTCCGATTAGTCAGAAAAGAGTATTTTAAAGTGATTTTGAGACTGAAACCTTTTGGCTCCAAATCTTAAAATATAGTAAAGCATGTTTAGCTATATTTTCGCAATTTTGACAGGTGCTGGAATGGGGTTTCTCATGCACTATGTCGACGTTATTTTGCCAGAGAAATCGATTATCCGCAGTCACAAGTCACTGCGTCCAACTCATCAGAAGTTGCAACCAAAAAACAAAGATACTTGCTCGCGATTTCTTTCCTGTTGCTCCTATGCTTTGTTTGCTGCGTTCTCTGGGTTTTTGGGCGTCTAATTCGTCCGAAAAGGATCTTTCGAATCGAATCAGAGACCCAAAATTTTCGGCTCCAAAACTAAAGAATTGAAGAGCATTTTTGGCGAAATTTTCGCGATTTTGACAGGTGCTGGGATAGGTTTTCTCATGCACCATTACGACGTAATTTCGCAGGAGAAATCGATTAGGCAGAGTCAGAATATGTTGCAATTCACGCATCAAAAGTTACAACCGGAAAACTCAGACTTTTCTTCGCCATTTCTCTCCTGTTGATCCCGGGCTCGTTTTGCTGAGTTTTCTGAGTCCTCGGGGGCCTAATTAGTTAGAAAAGGGTCATTTAAATAAAATCCAAAACCAAAGATCTTTGGCTCCAGAACCAAAGAAATATAGGGCATTTTTGGCGAAATTTTCGCGATTTTGACAAGTACTGAGATTGGTTTTCTCATGCACCGATCGGACGTAATTTTGCAAGAGTCAGAAGTAGGATTAAGAGTTTCAATCAAGTCAATTCAGTGCGTGAAATTTCAATCACAATCATACCAATATATAGCAATAGTCGTATGACACGCTCTCGGCGACGGGAAAGTGGCGGAGAAGAAATTACAGGAAATCCGCGAGTCCGTGAAGCAGGCTCGACACCTTTAGTGGACCCTGTTCCCGTCCCTTCGGTGGCCTTATTCTCTCAAATCGATCTTCTGAGATTAATGAACCAACAACAAGAAGCCGCCGAACGACATCAACGGCAGCTTCTGGATGCGGCTAAACAACAACAAGAAGCCGCTGTACGACAACAACAACAATTTGTCTAGCTGCTTCTAGAGCAACCAGAACAGCGGGAACGTTCGAAAACCAGTCTGGACGACCTGTTCCGGACAACTGCAGCGGCTCTTCAGGCTGTCCATCAGATGAACGGCTCTGGAGAACCGGCCGTCACTTCTCGGGGTTCCAGAGTTGCTACTTCGCTTCCCTCTCCTATTCCCTCTCCGGCTGTTCGGGAAGTCCAACATCCAGGACGATCCCAGGATGTTCACGACTCAAGGCTTGTGCCTTTTATTAGGGAGATAGACAATTCTCCAATTTGTAGATCAAAGGTAGAAAATGAGGTTGGCTTTTCCGAGCCTCCGTCTCACGTTCAGCCACGTTATTCTCGTTTAAATCAATTATATAATTCAAGAATTGCTGGGGTTTCTTTTCAAATATTCGAGAAACCTTTTTGTTCTCTAAAACCGCCTGTTTTTGATGGAAAAATTCCATGGGCTGAGTATGAGAGACAATTCAATACAATAGCAAAACATACTCAGTAGGACTCCGTCATGAAGGCTCACAGCCTTGCCTCGTGCCTTCGAACTCCCGCTTTAAATGTATTGATAACATTGTCAGAAGGAGAAATTTCCGATTATGATAAACTCAGCTCCGCGCTTAAATTGAGATCTGACGAAATTGTATACAACTCAATTACAGACCAGGAGACAAGGACGAGACGAGGACCTCGCGTCACTGAGCCAAGATGTTAAATGGCTTTCCCGTATAGCTCTACCAGATCACGAACCGTCTCGTAATTTATTAGTGACTCAAGCTTTTCTAAACGCAATTAGCAATCCAGAAATCAAAATGGCTGTTGGAACAACAGGTTTAACTTCCCTGCGAGAAGCAACGGCCAAAGCTCTCGAGGTAGGGGCCATGCGAAAGCAATATTTCGAGTCAGGCAAACTTCATCAAATTGAGGTGACCAAAGATACCTCAGAAAGACTAGAACAAGGGCGCTTGGAAAATACCAAGCCACAGAATTATAGAAATGAAAATAGGAATGATAATTTTAAACAAGGAAATCGTGGTTCTTCTCAGAACCAGAATAACAAACGCGAAATCAAAAGCGTGGTCACGACCGATCAAACTGTCTTATCCTGTTTATTTTGTAAGAAAGTTGGACATGACGCTAACCATTGTTTTTTGCTGAAGAAAATTACTGCAGAACTGATGCAGAATTCGTATCCGAACTCCTATAACTGGCGGAGAAAAGATATAGAAATTAGAGAAGGAAATTCTCAATCGAGCTCTTCAGCAGAAACTCGTGCAAAGAACTAATTTCGCATGATTTGTCAGGGCGAAAATCATCGCGGATTGTTGAAAGTGAAAGCCCTTTTGGTGAACAGTTTTTAATTAGAAGTCTACGACAATGTGATCTTTACGCGCGCGGTACTGTAAATGGCGTCGATTGTCTTTGGGTAATAGACAACAGCGCGGAAGTGACCGCAGTTTGATTGGATCTCTTTAAATCCGATGACCAGATTGTTCCCTCTTTATCCCTGCGAACAGCCACTGGAATGACAACCCCGGTTTTAAGACAGGTTACTGTACAAATCAACCCTTTCGGGTGTATCGACTCTCCACATAAGGTTTTTATAGAAGATATAGAGAATGAAGTAGATTAGTGAGTCTGGGTGAGCGGTCATAGAAATGTCTAACGTATATTTTCGTTAACATTTTGGCCCGGATATGGGCCCTCCTCAGAACGATTGATTTTTTTCATTTGACCGTCAAGAACAAAAATTTTCCAGTAAGACAGAAATTACTATAGATGTAATACTATTGAAAGTTATTGTCTATTGTGAGTTAGTAAGAACATATCAAATATCTGTTATGATTAAAGAGTGATAGGACTTGAAGAGTAATTTACCGTTTATAAGAAAGAGGATTAAGACGCTGGTCAGAATCATAAAATACTATTGCAAGAGCGAAGGTTCTTTAAATAGAATGACAATGAACGTTGTCGACTTCTCCAATTGTTGAATGTGTAGGTGTAAAAGATATGAAAGTTGGTAATTAAAAAAACTATGTTTATTTACAGTGTATGAGTCAAAATATCAAAAAGGTTTGAACAAAGGGTTTATGATAGTTAAAATAGTTTAAACGATGTCGAAAAAATGGTAATGGAATCGTTATGACCCTATTCTCCATGTCTAAACAATTTTGTTGAACCGTTTGAGTCAACAGGTAAACGACGACTGTTGAGAAAATCAAATATGACCCAGAGTGAAGGTGAACAAGTATAAATATTTATAAAAACATGTAACATGGGAACATCAAAATTATGTACTTAGTTAAGGTTAAACAATGTGTGATATGTGGGCGATAATCAGCGGTTTGTAAATATTGCTACGATGTTCAACATCTCGTCTAAGATTAACGAAATTTGGAAGTCCTACAATATTGCACATTTCTAGTAGTAACCGTTTATAATAATTGGGTTCTGCACAAAGGCTGTTTGCATTGTCATAGTTGAAAGAATGTTCTTTTTTGATCACATGTTCAGTTAGAGCAGTATGTCGATCCTCATTATCTTGTACGTTGCGTTGATGTTCTTTGAGTCTAGTGTTTAGATGGCGGCCAGTTTGTCCAATATAAACTTGATTGAAATCGTTGCAGGGTATTTTATAAACGACGTTTGATCGTTTGCCCATAGGGATCCCATCTTTGATGAAAACAAAACTTGAGTTTCTCAAGGACAACCTCTCACTAAAATCTTCCTTTCTAAAACCAAAGCTAAGCAATTAGCAATTGATTTCCAACTATCTTTACTCAACCTATAAATTAATGATGTGCATACTCGTACATATATTATCAATTTTGAAAAGATATTGATCAATTTAACCGAACAAATCAACCATAAACTGGGTAGCACTTCTGAAAAAAAGTTCTTTGAGACTCAATATCCGATGTTAAATACTAAGTTCAACTTAATAAAAAATCGTGACATCAAAAAGTTCACGATGTTTCTGGCTAAAAAAAAACCTTCCAACAATCACAATGATTTACCTTCAAAAGAAAAAAATAATTGGTTTGTAAATCTAACGGATACTCATATTCCAGACAATTGTAATAGTTATCACATTACCAGAATGATCGGAAATAGGCAGACAGGGAATTATGAATTACAAGGTAAATTCAAGCAACAGGTCAAGTAGAAGATTATCATAAAATATAGGTACTAACAGATGATACGTAGTCTCTAGTTTGCGGTAAGTGCGAGAGAAAGAGAGATAATATTTGGTACGATAAAAGGTAATTCAAGATAAGGCAAACGATATTCAAGATAATTAATATGCAACGTACGGCAAACCAAATAGACTACGGACAACTACGATCAGCGATATTAGCGAAGAAAATAATGAAAAAGATGTTATGCGATACGGCACAATACTCCAATGTCAAATGAACGACGAGCGGGACCGCGCAGCGATGTAAGATCGCTCCCGCGGTACACTCACTAAGATACGATAATCAACGGTAATAGGTAAAGAGACAGATATGAACGAATCAGAGAAAATATAACGAAATAGCAATGCTCATTAGCTAAGATAAAAAATTGATCCTTCAACGGAACGCGCTGCTAGACAGCGATATTAGACATTCAAATATTCCAGAAGAGAAAGATAATAAAATAAAGCAATAGTCACTACAATGCGTAAGTAATAGTCGACCAGTAGCGAAGTTACTTGCAATAAGACAGAGAAAGGGACAAGATAAGAGATAAGAGAGAATAAGGTACGAGCCCAGGTGGCTCAAGCAGACCAACTGCAAGATAAAGAGAAAAGATACGAGCCCAATTGGCTCAAGCAGACCAACTGCAAGATAAAGAGAGAAAGAGATAAAGGTGAAGGTACGATATATTCCAAGTAATCTCGTGGCTTCACAAAATAGAAAAGGAACCTCACTTACGTGAAAGAAGATATAGCAGGTACTAGCAAATGCGGTATGATAGCGAGAATTAAAGCGATAAGTAGCGATAAGGCACTGAAGACTACGATAGCACGTCGGTATGATACAAGAACTGAACGTAGAGTGACGAGGTGAGCGATGATCCTGATTTTCATCGAGCTGCTGTCACGTGATTCTTCCTCAAATTTGCGGTATTCTTATTGGACCAGCAGGTCGCGTGGGTCTGGTCTACGGGTAGGCGACGATAATCCCTCGCCGCTTGTTTTTCTTCTCCCTCGACGACAGGTATCGAGGTATCGGGACGTCGGAAGGTGGTCAGAGATGTTTTCCCTCAGCTGTGCGGTATCGTTGGTGAGAGGGGGGGGGGTCGTACTGCTCATGTGTTGCGATATTGAGGTGTGCGGCAATATTACGTCACCGGTCTCCTGGACTTGCGACAGACTGTAACTCACTCCTTGCTTTACTGGTACTCCCCGTTGTAGCTATTTCGTTGGCGCTGCATCCCGGCCCTCGCTCATCGAAGCCCTCATGCCGGAACGATCTGGTGGTGATGGCCCTCAACCCGGATCCCCACACTAGATCCACCAGATCCACGTGGTCAGCATATCATTAGCCTATTCCACGCCGCAGTCCTTCGATAGGACGGTTCGTGAAGAGAAAACCGTCCTCTATTTGATAGACAACGACTTAGTAGATGTTAGGGTCGGTTCAGCTCCAGGCTGATAAGTATCCTCGACGGGAGGCATTGTTGTGTTTTTGACGCACAGCCCTGTACGCCGCCTGACGATGCATCCGAGCGGTATTAGCATTCATTCGTGGTTCGGCTCCTGGCCGATAAGTCTTAAATAGTCGGAGGTACTGTTTGTGCATCACGCACAACCCTGTTCGACAACTAGATAGGCATCCATCGGGAGTGGTTTCAGCGGTATTCGTTCGTCTGTAATCGGTGGTGGTCGATGTTGAGCTGGTACGTGACCCCTGTCAGGCAGTGTCCTGGTATCTTGACGCGAAGGTCTCGCAGATGGTTCTCGTTGAGCGTTACAGAATTAGAAAATAGTATACAATTAGCTTAGTAAAGAGAATTCAACTTAATGATAATTAGTCGTTCATTTTTGGAGTATTGGCCTCAGACGTGCTTTCGTTATTTTCAGCGATATCTGCACCTAGGGGAATGCGATAATTAAACAAAGTGACGTGGTACGAAATACCACGTCACAACTGATAAAGGCAATATGTCAGTAGCCATGCACAGAGAGACTTACAATAACAAATTGCGACAACAGCTTCCGGACACTTACACCTATAGAATTGCTAGATATGACCTCTGCAACACCCTACAGACTAGGGTGTACAAACTCACCTTCAGCTGGTTCAATTCCAAACTAATAAACAAAAGCATACACAGAAGTATCACTACTTATAACGGTGTGCCCCCACGTGCATATGGCCTCCCTGAAATCCATAAAGAAGGAATTCCAGTACGAATCAAAGTTTCTTTTGTTAATAGCCCGACTTACGCCTTATCTAAACTAATTAATTCATGGCTCACTACGAATATCACCCCCCCCCCCCCCTTCCCCAGAGTCAAAGACAGCTTTACATTGGTAGAAAAAATAAATAAATTGATTGTTCCAGACAATTACATTTTATTATCAGTAGATGTGATATCTCTATTCACCAATGTACCCACAGATCTCGCTATGCTCGCAGTGAAAAATCGTTGGGCCTATCTAGATAAAAGGATTCCAATCCCACTTTCTTAACTTGTTAAAGCCTTAAACATCTGTTTTGAATCGGCAATCTTTAAATTTAACAAGGACACATACGCAGAACAATTCGGGTTACCCATGGGATCTCCTCTCTCTCCAATCTTGTCAGATCTTGTGATGGAAGACCTAGAACTGTCATGCATCAGCAAACTAGATTTTGATATACCCTTCTATTTCAGATATGTTGACGATATTTTAACTACTGTCCGTGAAGAAAAAAAAGACTACACACGTAATATCTTCAACCAATATCATACCCAATTACTATTCACCATTGAAATAGAAGATAATAACGCTATCAATTTCCTGGATTTATTGCTGATACACAGCAACTCTAAAATCAAAACAGATTGGTTCCACAAAAAAACTTGGTCTCAAAGATACTTGAATTTTAATTCCCACCACCCGATGTCCTACAAGATAGGTACCATCTTTAATCTTGTTGACCGAGCCATCAAATTATCAAGTATCGAATTCCATGAAAAAAACTTGTCACTTATATATAATATTTTGGGATGGAATGATTATCCACACGGCCTTTCATACAAACACATAAAAAAGAGAAACTTCCATATTAATAACCTAGTTCACAATAATATCGACTCTGCTTCGGCAGATGACAACAATGGACTAGCCACTACATTGATCCCCATCCCATATGTATCGGGTCTCTTTGAGTCGTTGAATAGGTTATTTACCAAACACAATGTCAAGTTTGTAGGAAAAAACTCAAAAGACTTGCAACTTGTCTTCGATTCGGGAAAAGATGGGATCCCTATGGGCAAACGATCCAACGTCGTTTGTAAAATACCCTGCAACGATTTCAATCAAGTTTATATTGGACAAACTGGCCACCATCTAGACACTAGACTCAAAGAACATCAACGCAACGTACAAGATAATGAGGATCGACATACTGCTCTAAATGTGATTAAAAAAGAACATTGTTTCAACTATGACAATGCAAACAGCCTTTGTGAAGAACCCAATTATTATAAACGGTTACTACTAGAAATGTGCAATATTGTAGGACATCCAAATTCCGTTAATCTTAGACGAGATGTTGAACATCGTAGCAATATTTACAAACCGCTGATTATCGCCCACATATCACACATTGTTTAACCTTAACTAAGTACATAATTTTGATGTCCCCATGTTACATGTTTTTATAAATATTTATACTTGTTCACCTTCACTCTGGGTCATATTTGATTCTCCCAACAGTCGTCGTTTACCTGTTGACTCAAACGGTTCAACAAAATTGTTTAGACATGGAGAATAGGGTCATAACGATTCCATTACCATTTTTTCGACATCGTTTAAACTATTTTAACTATCATAAACCCTTTGTTCAAACCTTTTTGATATTTTAACTTATACACTGTAAATAAACATAGTTTTTTTAATTACTAACTTTCATATCTTTTACACCTACACTTTCAACAATTGGAGAAGTCGACAACGTTTATTGTCATTCTATTTAAAGAACCTTCGCTCTCGAAATAGTATTTTATGATTCTGACCAGCGTCTTAATCCTCTCTCTTATAAACGGTAAATTACTCTTCAAGTTCTATTACTTTTTAATCATAACAGATATTTGATATGTTTTTACTAACCTACAATAAACAATAACTTTTGATAGTATTACATAAAATATGTTTAACATGTTTTATTTTGAGCGAGCAACATAGATTTTTACAAATAAACCATTCGCAAAGGCATTCCTTCACGTCACACACACTCCTTCACTCACAGAAAATTTATGTACTTGATATTGATGAAATTTCAAGTTCACGATTAAAAATTAAGGGAGAATTTCGTTCGGTAAAGGCTAATAATGAAGATCGCTCATCTGTTTTGTGAACTTTCCCACGTTGGCTCTTTCTCTTGTTCCGAGGTCTGATGATCTGCGGGTTGGGCGATGTCGTCGCGTTTCTCGCCCTTGAACGAAGATGATATTTTAGTCTCTGAATTCGCCTGCCCAGGACGAGTTGGGATTTCGAGGACGACCCCAGAACGCGCTGTCGATTCGATCTTGATCAGTTGACGACCCCGGAACGAAAGAGGCAGAGCTCTGGTCTCGCTTGTCGATCTCGCTATCAATTTTAAGGGTGGGGATTGGCGTGTCGAAATATCGATTCGACGAACTAACTTCGAGAAATCGAAGCTGGATAATCGATATTGATCCTATCGATCATTGTTCGTTACAAAATCCCCCCTTTCTATGTGTGTTCGCTAATATATGAACGGCACAAAGAATATAAGAGCGGTGGATCGAGATTGATTAACTATTGGATTTCGTTCCCATTCATTTTGTTTTCATTTTTCGCTTCGCAGATAGATATACTCCTAAAGGAACAAATAATATTGATATTCACATACATACATTCACACTCTCATCCGCGCTCGCATACAATAAAGATACATGGATTATAATATACGTCGATTCGTGATAACAACCATGTCCTTTCTCCTTACAAAATAGATCCTCCAGTTTCTTTTTTTATTTTTCGACATGGCCAAAAGATTCTCCTTCGAAACGGGAGCATGTTGCGCTTGGGTCTGTAACTAATATTCGCAATGAAACGTGATTGTAATCGAGATCAACATCCCGATTAATCGAGTCCCTGAGAATTATATTTTCGCAAGTTGCAGCGATTATACCGGGACAATCTCTTGAAACTATACATATAATGCGCATGCGCGAGTTTTATCGGCTGCTCGGGCAGGCTGGCCACTCCGAGTTTCAGCTGTCAAACTCTGTTTCTGGCGGCGGCGTAGTTCATACGAATTTTTGAGGTTAGAATCTCAAACGGTCGAGGTAGTGACTCGGAAAGTTGATGCTAATGCTCTTTGAAAATTGGCTTTATTCGACTAAACTGAGAAATCTATTCAAATGTTGGGTGCTTGGAAGAAACGCAACAGGTAGGTGCGAACACTTTATTTAATCATTTTTATTATTTCGTACATTAGAAATAACAATGGAACTTTTATCTATCAACAGGTGATACGGCCAAAATAATTACATCTCTGATATTCACTGTTATCTGCCCATTCAATTTGTCAGACGTACAAAGATCATCGCCACTTTCAAGCAACTAAGCAACTCTCTCACTCTTTTGTGATTTCAGGCGGTAATATTGAATTGTATCACTTTCGAAAATGAGACATTAAACCGAGCGTTCAAGAAATTTTAATATCTCACTATCTGTAACGGAACTGTGAATCTTTTTTTTCTTGAAAATAGTTCAACAAAATTTACGAATAGTTGATAGCCAATGTATTTTTTCCGATAAACAAATTATTGCTACTACTATTTAAAATTTCCGAATGATTATCAGAATTTATTTCGCAAATTTTCAATGATGTTCGATTAAATAAATGAAGAGGACCTAATACTCAAATTGAAAATTCAAGTAATACTAGATTTATTGAAATGATTTCTGTATTTCATGTTAGTGCGGTTCGAAACAAAGAAAATCTAATCGGAAGCGTAGAACTGAGGAACGTAAATCACATCCTGTGACACAAGTTGAAAATCAAGTTTCTCAAAATGCGCCTCAATGTCACAATTAGCTTCAAGGACAATCATGTTTCAGAGTAATGTCAGAACATTATTACGAGGATCTTGACTTATCGGATTCAAGATTGTGTCCCTTGTTCCATCAAAATAAATGAATATCTAATTTTTAACCAAGTTTATGAAGATTTTTTTCCAAATAATGTAATCCGATACAATATCTTGTTCTTAGTCCTCCGAACATCACCTTCTAACAAGGATATTTGGAAAGAGTCCCTTTGTTGCAGAAACCATTATAAAATTCTTGGTTTTCAATTCGTGCTACTGAATAACTCTGTGTTTCAGGTTCCATTTTCAATCTCAAAATGGGATTTTTTTTGCTCCAGATAATGCTAACATGAAATTCAGAAATAATTGCGGTACATGGAGATTCACAAGCTTTCAGTCTTAGCGTAGGACCCTATAAAGAGTGTAAAATTGAATTTGGTTTCAAGTTATCGTGCAACTAGCTAGCCAGATGACACCGTCAACTAAGATTAAATTTAAAGACATTTTCAACTGAACTTATTCAACAGTTCTAGATTTAGATTGATTCAGTTTGCCTAGCAAAATTCAACACTACAATCTAATTGAGGACTTGAAAAACTATTTATCTGAATTCAATGCTAAAGAGAGCAAAAGTAAGCTTCAAAATAAGATACCAAATCAAATGGTATAAAGTTTGAAAAACAATGCTGGTCAATAATAATGCTTAAATTACAATGGTGCACAGAATGATTCCTCGGTAGAATGAATTGGCAGCAACGGTTAAGTAACAAACTTATCGCTATTGGCTCGATCAAAGTAAAATGATGGGATATTCAGCCATTATGATCTGTAGTATGTCCCGCTCTTCAATTTTGCCTCAACTGATGTTAAGAAGGTGGCGATGGCCTGATAAAATTCACTCCGGCAGCTGATGTCTGACGAAACAACTAGGTTCAATGGTTCTAATGATTGCACCGCTCGAGAAACCAGGATCCTTGCCACCTAAACGTTTTGACCATCAGGTAAGGCATAATTTTCCTCGTGTTAATTAAAGTTTAAACTTCGAGCCTGCTGAAAAAAAAACGAATTTAATCATTGAATCCATGTTAAAATATTGTCATTGTCAAAGATCACGTAATTGGAAATTTACTTACATGCTTCGATGCCTGACAAATTTAGTCCCGCTTTGACAATGAATTATTTCGTACCTGAAAATATTAGAAGCTATTATTATCAAACAGGATCTTTTGGTATTTTTGAATACAACTAATTTCCAATAAAATTCACAAAACATAAAACGTTAATGAGACGCATTGCCACCAGACATCACCTGGCTTAATGCTCGAAAATTACAATCACAAATTACTGATCGTTAGATATCGTTTGACGTATTGCTTTTGTGAATACCATTTATTGAATTTGTATTGTGGAGTTTTTTCATAGTCCATATTTTTTCGAAATCAACAAAATTCTTTGATTAGCAAATTCACAATATGATCGCGAATATCACGGTATAATCGCGAGGTTACTGAAATTCGTTCACCTGAACCGCTGAATACGAGGTGAATAAACATCGCCGATCACATCGCGAAACTATTTCCTTGTTTTCCTACGTAATGATGAAGAGGGACATCGATTTCTAGAATTGAAACTCAGAGACAGATCACCACGTGGTATTTAACCAGATAGTTCGTATCCTAATTCTGTGCATACCGGCGACACTGGGAGGGCGCGAAAACCACGATTCTGGTGATACCAGAATTTGATTGGATGAGGGCAACGATCGCGACTGGTATCAGCCAATACAATCATCTTTCTCCAGAGTTTCGTAACTTTCCCACCCGCGAATATCAACAACCCCGCCCGCGTAAATTGACCACTTTGCAAAAAGATCGCGCAACTTCAACCACGTGTCTGGCAACTACCTCGATCTTTTTGTGAATTTTTTCATGGTGTTCATTAGATAAAAAAATGCCTAATTACAAGTTTTCTGTGCAGGAAAAGGTGGAATTAGTGAAATTTTCTTACCAGGGCCTGTCTTACCGGGAAAATCAGGCCCATTTCGCCGTCACACACCCGGATCGACCAACACCTTCGTTAGCGACCATCAGGAATCTGGTTCTGAAATTCGAACAATCCGGTAGTGTCGACGAGAGAACCAGGAAAATCTCTCAACCAAACCGTCAGCTGAGCTGGGATACTAAGCTGGACATCTGCTTGACCGTCGAAGAGGATCCATTCAAGCCTATCAGCCGCATCGCCCAGGACTTGGAAATATCTAACGCGTCGGTCAGAAGAGTATTGCGTGAAGCTAAGTACAGATCGTACAAGTTTCAAGTCCATCAAGAACTCTTGGCTGGTGATAACGATAGTCGTCTTCGCTTCAGCCAAGAGTTGATGGAACGTCTGAACGCAGACAAGGGCTTGTTGAGTCGTATTTGCTTCTCAGATGAAAGTACGGTGATACTTGTCGGGAAACCGAACAGGCAGAACACCAGAGCCTGGTGTCGAAACAACCCTCGTCTGTTCATTCAGGCGGGCACGCAGTACCCGTTGAAGCTCAACGTCTGGCTTGGCGCGATTGACAATCGGCTGATTGGGCCATTTTTTATTGATGGAAACCTCAACGGCGAGAAGTATCTCTGGTTGCTGAGAGAGAGGATTGTACCGGCTCTTAGGCTGATTGAAGAAGAAATCGTGAGTGTATTTTATCACGTAGAGCTGGCGTTATTATTAGCAGAGTGCGTATGATCTTCAAACGAATAATTTTACGCTTACTACAAGTAACGTATCATTTTCTGTGTTTAGGGCGAACCTGTTTGGTTTCAGCAGGATGGAGCCCCACCGCACTTCACACGTGCGGTGCGTGATTACCTCGACCAACAATTCCCTGGACGCTGGATTGGCAGGGGGAGCCCGGAGGTCGAGTGGCCAGCCCGTTCACCTGATCTCGCTCCCTTGGACTACGGCTTGTGGGGCCATTTGAAAAATGTTCTGTATGCCCAAGGTAGGATTGAAGACCTTGCCGCACTGCAAGCTAGGATCTTGGACATCCTGCAGAACCTGTCACCGGATATTATATCCAATACGACAAATGCCTTCTACGACCGGTTCGGTTACTGCGCTGCAGCTGCTGGAGGGCATTTCGAGCACTTTTTGAAAGGCAACCAATGGCCAGACGAGGGGTGATCAGAAGAGTGGAGATTGGTCTCCCAGTGTTTTCGGACGATTGTCTTGTAAGTTATTGTTTTGTTTCCTAATTTTTCATTAATAGCATGATTTACACTGTAATATTAACTGTTGTTCTTTTTCTCTTTTTATTTTTGGATATCTGGTGAACCCTCTTTGTTAACGGAATATTGATTGCTGTACAATGGAGCTGCAAAAACTTTGTCAACTAATCAATGATGTCGGCGAGGGTTTTTGTGAGTATTGCGTCGGGTACGTTTTCTGTTAATTGCTACTCTTTGTCCTCCTAAGCTTCGTGTTTAAGATGAATAATTTCTTTATTCCTTGTTACTCATTTCTTTTATTTATTTCATGTTCATCGGCACTAATTACTGACTTCTGGAGCACTGCACCGTAACGAATCTACTCTGGAAATACCTTCTACTGGGTCTCAACCATTCATTTATTTTCAATTTTGTGTAAATAAAGAATCTGTTCACAATAAACATTGTTTTTACTTACCTACCTCTGTTTGTCCAGACTCCCACATGTTAATGACATTTCACGTTGAATTTCAGAGTTCTTCTTTCAATAAATAACACCCAATTTCTGTATCATTTGATATTTGCTTTTCCGTTAAATTTTTTATTGCGTCGGTTGAATATCTTCCGAAATCAACCACGGTATTGCTGAACGATACTATTCTTCTTAGACAATTCACGCTACGTAAAAATAAACAGCAGCATAACCTTAATCCACGGCTTTACGCGCGAGAGAATTACAGCTTTTGTTTCATTTTGTGTACGTTGGCGGCTTGCTCAGCAGAAGAAAACATCACCGTGGCGCGATTTCACCGACCAATGAGATTAAATTATTTGGCGCATGCGCGTTATATGTATAGTTTCAAGAGATTGTCCCGGTATGTGCCGAGCGTTTTCTCAGCGTTATTGAGGTCAGCAAGGACGAAAGCATTTTCTCCTTTTTGTTCAACAATTCGATATGGACCCTCAAATAAATGGAAGAATTTTTTTATCACCCGATCGAGAGCATTTGAAATATGTCGCACCCTCAGCAGAACTAAATCTCCTATTCCAAGTTTGACAGTAGAAATTCTCTTGTGTTGTTTTTGTCGACGCTTAAAACTGTTACGCATGTTATCGTAAGCGAGGGTATGAATTTGTTCATGAGCTTGTCCACGACATTCAGGAAATTCTATCCATTTTTGGATCGAATCGTTAATCGGCCTTCCAAAGTGTAGTTCGATTGGAGCAAAACCAGTACTCAGGTGAGTACTCACATTGAGTAATTATTCAATTTTAGGAACAAATTTCACCCATTTGGTGTGCTTGTCGGCACAAAGCGTCCGGAATAATCGACCTAACTCTCTCATTACTCTCTCTGTTGGGTTTGATTGTGGGTGGCGAATAGAGCTAAAAAGAACTTTTATACCTGCAGCTTCTAATTCCTGTCGCCATAGATGCGAAGTAAATTGTGTCCCATGGTCGGATAAGATACGCTTTGGCGTTCCAAATTTCGGGATATATCTATCAATAATCTTTCTTAAAGTCACTCGAACGGTAGCTTTTCTCATTGGATACAAGGTGATATATTTTGAGAAGGAGTCGAGCACTACAAAAATGTATTACATTCCACCACGTGCAGTTGGTAGGGGGCCATAGTAATCGACAGTTATCAGATCATTAGGGCCTTTCGATGGAATATATTGAAATTCTCCTTCCATCGAAAAAGTAAGATGTTTCACCCTTTGACACAGGTCACAGCAAAGGATATATTTTTTCACTTGTGCTCGCATTCCTTTCCACCAATAAAATCGCCTTAAGTATTCAAGAGTTTTGAACAGACCAGGATGCCCTAATTTCGAGTGAACTTCTTCGACGACCGTCTGACAAAGATTCCGGGGAACAACGACTTGCCAATGGGCCGAATCATTTTCTCGACGAAATAAAATATTATTTTGAATCATGAAATTTGAAGGTGCATTATTCACCGACCATTCCTCCACTTTTTTATCAATAAATTCATCTTTGAGCTGCCATTTGCTCAATTCTTTCAATTTTCGAGACAAATTAACGTCGTAGTTAAGCATGGCTATCAAAACTAACGACGAATCCTCGACATAATCATTCGGCAAAAAATATTGGAGCATGGCCGAAACAATGAGGCTCTTACTTTTTTCATCGTGAAAATGACTATCAGGGTTTCGACTGAAAAAATCGGCAACTGTATTGTCAATACCACGACAATGCGCGACTAAGAACGAATACTGCTGCAGTAGTCATCAATGATCATCAATGCATCCGTGCATTTCGGAAAGCGGCTGATTGCAAAAAAGTAAGGCAGTGATGATCAGTAATTACTTCAAAATTAACCCCAATTAAATAGACTCGGAATTTCGTGATCGCGTAGACGATAGCGAGGAGCTCCTTCTCCGTGGTAGTATAACGCTTATCGCATGTAGTTAAACATCGAGAAACGATACTGACCACTCCGAGAACCCCGTCACCATCGACCTGGTATAATATTCCGCTGATACCGTTGTCGCTGGCATCCGTTTGAACCCTATATGGTTTTACGGGAAAAATGTGTTTCAATTGAATGCAATTTTGAAAATCTTTCTTTAATTGTTCAAATGCCTGGCTGTGCCTAGTCTCCCATGCCCAGATGGCGTCTTTTTGCAATAATTCCCGGAGCGAATCCACCGATTTGCTGTGGTTAACATTGAATTGTCGATAATAGTTGCAGACACCGAGGAACTGCTGCAATTCCCTTTTATTTTTTGGTGCTGCGAATTGACTAATAACTTGTAATTTATCGGGGGCTGGACTGATTCCGTGCCGTGATACCGAGAATCCCAGAAACGAAACGTTTTTCTCGAAAAAAACGCATTCAGATAATTTGAGGGTAAAATTATAGGACGTCAGTCTTTCGAAGATTTGACGCAATATATCGAAATGTTGCTCGATCGTCTCTGTAGCAATGAGCACATCGTCAATATAACAGGCAGTGTACTTCTCAAAATCCTCTCTTAACGCGAAACTTAATGAGCGAATAAATCCGCTACCAGCGGTCTTCAATCCAAAAGGGATGCGACAAAAATGATACATATTTGAGTCATAAAGAAAGGCTGTGTAAGGCCTCGATTCCTGGTTTAGCGGAACCTGCCAATAACCGTGTGTCAAATCTAATTTCGAGAACCAAGCAGCATTGTCGAATTTTTGTAGAAGTTCACTGATTAAGGGTGGAGATTCATGATCATCCTCGATGGCCTTATTCAAAAATCTTGCGTCTAAACAAATGCGTACCGATCCATCGTCCTTTTTGACGATTCGTAGGGGATTGCAAAAATTACTCGCGGTTCTCTCGATAACGCCATTCTTCAGCATTTCTTTAATAGCTTGAGACGTTGCTGGACGGAGATGGAACGGAACTCGATACGCGTGTTTTATAGATGGATTTTTTGTTGTTAAAGTAATATTGTGTTCATACCCTATAGCACAACCGGATTTGTTTGAAAAAAGTTTACTAAACTCCTGCAATAAACTCGCAAAGGATCGTCTCTGTTCCTCTCCTAATAGTGAAAGATTACTCGCGACCGCTCGGGGATCGACGGGGGCGCTACTCTTGTTCGCGACACTTATTTCGCAAATTTGCGTGAACTTATTTTCATTCATGTCATTGATAATATTGACCACTCTATTTTCTACGGCGATTCTTGTTGAATCCAATATACGATTAGTTTCATTGAGTAAACCGCATCCACGTTCGAGATCGTCGGTGGTTTCCGTTATTTTGCATCCATTTTTATCTTCAACATCGTGATTATATTCACTAGATCCTGAATCACTTTTCACTTTAGCCGTTGGTTCTGGAATTGTATTCTTTTCCTCAAAACCGACAATTTGTTTTAACTCAGCGACATTGACAATGAAAATTTGCATTTCGTTATTCTTTTGCGAACAAATCAACGTCTCCGTCGAACCCCGCTCGAACACCATATTCGAGGGAGAGAGAGCAACTCCTTGAACTATTATCTTCATTCGACTATAATCAATTATTGCATTATTCCTTACCATCCAATCGTGTCCCAGAATTATTTCAGTTGTTAAATAGGGTATCACGTGAAACACACTATCGATAATTCTACCGTCTAATTCTATATCGAGTCTTATTTGGCGTTTAACCGCCGTCGATTTTTTCTCTATAGCCGTCGTCACCGAGAGGTTGGACACCGGCAATATATCTACTCGGGTATGCGCGATAGTCTGTTTATATTTTTTTTCTGAGATCGCAGTGATCTGGCTCCCCGTATCTATCAAAGCCATAACATTAATAAATGGGCCCTTTGAACGTACGTGCGGGCTCTGAGCTATAACGTTGTCGTTTATTTGTGGTGTTGTTATCGCTCCGCGTTTGACACCAATTGCTAGGTCGTCGACGAAATCAAAGTGATCGGAACGCGCTTTCGGAGCGCTGTAAAGCGCGTCACTACTTAGTTTAAATTATTTTCGTTAGGTCTCCCGTTGTTATTTCCGTTAGGGTTGGAGAATCCGTTATTCTTCGTTTCTTGAGGAGGAGGAAAACGAGTATCTGGCATTCGGAAATCTGATCTGGCTTGGTCAAAATTCTCATTTGAGTTGTAATAACCACGATAATTTCCGTAGTTTCGTCTTCGATTATTTCTGCTATTATTTTGATTATTATTCCAATTCCTTCTGCCTTGATTCTGTTGTCCTCCCCCCTGTATCCTCATTCCGTTTATTCTCGGAGCGTTATGTTTGTTTTCGAAGTGAGGATTATTAGCTCTGTTCTCCCATGTTTTTTCTTTTCTGACAACGTCCAAATTGCCTAACGTTTGCGCAATGGAATTTGTATCTGTGAAATTTACGGTCGATAACGTTTGCCGAACCCAATTTGGATATTGTTGTACGATATTATAGTTCGTTTCAAATTCCGAAAGACGGGGAATAAAATATCTAGCCTTACCCAACTGTTTATAAAAATAATTCTGTAGCGACTCTTTTTGGGCCTCATAACGACTCTCCATCCAATTTTTTTCAAAACGAACACGTATAGGTATCAAGTAAAATTCCTCTAAAAATTCTTTTTTGAAATTTTCGTAATCTGTAAAATTTTCCATCAAATTGAACCAAAGACTGGCTTTTCCTTCGAGGGCATGCTCTACTATCGACATCTTTCTATTCTCTTTGACGTTTTTAGTTTTTATATATTTTTCTAATTCATTTATGAATTTCATTGGGTATTTTTTATGTCTCGTCTTGAAATTTCGGGATCTTTATATCAATATGAATTTGTTGTACGTTACTCATAACCGCTGCTACTTGCTCTACCACGTTGTGTTCATCTGTTTGGCCTTGTCCGGCCTCGTCTCGATTAATCCGCCGCTGATCCCGATTTCTTTCTGCTTCAAACGCGGCTCGCATTTGCTCAAGTTCCCTACGTTCCGTTCTTAATCTTTCCCACTTAGCGTCCATGCCCCCGATTTGCGACGAACCGCTTGTTGCCATGATTTCGTCGTCTCGAGGTATAGCAGGCATTTTTTTTGTTTGTCGTCTGTCTGGAGAAATATTCAATTTAAATTTCTGTTCCGAAACTCTACATGAGTTAGTTATATAAATATTATTTTCGTCATTAACCATCTAATTGTGACTATTTATTATTTGATATATTTTCCTTTTAATTTAACGACAAATATACACGCAAAATTAGTCACATTTATTTTTCTTCTGTCGGAATTTGATTATGATTTTTAATTTCTTATATTTGCTTTTATTTCATTTCATATTTTTGAAAAAGAGGAAAATACAAACGAGCTTGCGATTTTAGTTCTTGAAATCCTTAGACTCACGTATCTCTCGCGTTGACCACGAGCCTCTCTGTTGGGCGCCAATTTATAAGTTTAACATGTTTTATTTTGAGCGAGCAGCATGGATTTTTACAAATAAACCATTAACAAAGGCATTCCTTCACATTACACACACTCCTTCACTCACAGAAGATTTTTGTACTTGATATTGATGAAATTTCAAGTTCACGATTAAAAATTAAGGGAGAATTTCGTTCGGTAAAGGCTAATAATGAAGATCGCTTATCTGAGTTTTGTGAACTTTCCCACATTGGCTCTATCCCTTGTTCCGAGGTCTGATGATCCGCGGGTTGGGCGATGTCGTCGCGTTTCTTGCCCTTGAACGTAGATGATATTTTAGTCTCTGAATTCGCCTGGCCAGGACGAGTTGGGATTTCGAGGACGACCCCAGAACGCGCTGTCGATTCGATCTTGATCAATTGACGACCCCTGAACGAAAGAGGCAGAGCTCTGGTCTCGCTTGTCGATCTCGCTATTAATTTTTAGGGTGGGAATTGGCATGTTGAAATATCGATTCGACGAACTAACTTCGAGAAATCGAAGCTGGATAATCGATATTGATCCTATCGATCATTGTTCGTTACAATCCATAGTAATTTATGTCTTACCGGAAAATTTTTGTTCTTGACAGTCAAATAAAAAAAATTAATCGTTTTGAGGAGGGCCTATATCCGGGCCGAAACGTTAACGAAAATATACGTTATACATTTCTATGACCGCTCACCAAGACTCACTAATATATTATCTACGAGGTCGAGAATTCTTACCCTTCATGGAGGATGAAGGTATTTTGGGAATCGACTTTCATACAGCTCATAACTGTGTTAGCTCGACCAAGAAAAATTCACTCTCGTCAAACAATCGCGAAATAGCTCTTTGTACGAATAGGAATGGAATTCATTGGACTCCTCCTAGAATTCGAGAAATGGAATTTTCTGAGGATGATTTTCAACAACACTTTCCTTTACATTTACAGAGTCTTGTTGAGAAATCTTCGATTTCGTTGAATCCAGCTCAGTCAGAATCATTTAAATTTTTTTTGCTTGAATTTGTAGATTCTTTCGCCAAGAATGGTTGTGATGAGGGCCGATGTACTACCGTCAACCAGAAAATCGACGTCGGAGAGAGTTCACCAATGAAACAAGCTCCTCGAAGACTCGCTCTCAACGCCAGAGAAGAGGTAAAGAAGCTCGTGGAAGACATGCCCACCAACGATGTAATCGAACCATCGTCTAGCCTCTGGGCCTCACCAATCGTCCTTGTTAACAAGAAGGACGGATCCAAACGATTTTGTATCGACGACAGGAAGCTGAACGACATAACGAAGAAAGATTCTTACCCTCTACCCAGAATCGACGAGACACTCGACCTGATAGCTGGTGCAACTTGGTTCAGCACCATAGATCTTCAGAGTGGATAGTGGCAGGTCGAAATGGATCCTCTAGAAAAAGAAAAAACAGCTTCTGTCACGGGCTTAGGAGGATTATGGCAGTTCAAGGTCATGCCTTTCGGCTGAAGTAATGCCCCGGCTACCTTTGAACGAATGATGGAGGCTTTTCTCCATGGGCTCACAGACAAAATATGCCTCGTTCATTTAGACGACATAATCGTCTTTGTAAAGAACTTTGAAGAAGAAGTTCAAAATCTCAAACAAGTTTTCGCATTGCTGAAGAAAGCAAGCCTGAAAATAAGCCCGAAAAAATGCCATCTGTTCCAGAAAGAAGTAGGCTTCCTCGGACACATCGTCTCAGCTCAAGCTGTGAAGACCGACCCACCCAAAATCGAGAGGGATTCTTCTTGGCCGACACCTGAGAATCAAGAACGAATTCAAAGCTTTTTAGGCCTTTGTACTTATTGCAAAAGATTTGTAAAAGGTTTTGCTAGCATAACTAAACCTCTCCATCACTTAACCGCAATGAAGATTCCTTTTGACTGGACCCCGGAATGCGAAAAAGCTTTCAAGAAATAAAGGAAAATCTTATTTCTTCGCCGATTTTAGCCTATCCACAGATCGAACTTCCTTTTATTTTGGATACAGATGCCTCTCTTTCAGGAATAGGTGGGGTTCTGTCACAAATTCAGGGAGGTCAAGAGAGAGCGATTAGTTATTTCAGCAGAGTTCTAAGTAAAACCGAGAGGAATTATTGTGTCACTTGTAAAGAGCTTTTGGCCGTTGTTAAGACCGTGGTACATTTTCATCATTATCTGTATGGTAGGAGATTTTTGATACGAACAGATCATGCTTCCCTTAGGTGGTTACTTTCGTTCAAATCCCCCGAAAGTCAGGTGGCTAGATGGTTAGAAAGGCTCGGACAGTACGATTTTGATATTCGTCATCGAGGTGGAATTCATCATGGTAATGCCGATGCTCTCTCCCGAAGACCCTGTGAAGAAATGCCAGAGTGTAAACAGTGTGCACGATTGAAGAAAAACCGAAACCCCCCACCTTTATTACGTAAGGTTTCTCTCAAAGATGGCCTAGAGGAATGGAGAGAATCTCAACAATAGAACAGCACTTCAACTCAAGTTGAGTCCTGGAGAGAAGCGGAGACTCGTCCGAAGTGGCAGGATATATCTTCAGCCGAGCCAGATTTGAAAATTTATTGGGCTCAATGGGACCAATCCTTTTAATTGACGTAATTTTATACCGAAAATGGGAATCTGCACACTTGAAAGAAATCAGGTGGTAACTTTTGGTTCCTAGGACACGAGTTCCACAGATTCTTGCTCTGCATCGTGATTCTCCTACAGGCGGACACTTCGCCTCAAATAAAACTCTAGGCAGAATACGCAGCTTCTACTTTTGGCCTCTTTGCCGGTCAGACGTTGAAGATTGGTGCCGACGATGTCAAATCTGCACGGCAGAGAAAATAGCTCGAGCTAATGGACAAAGCTCTCTTCAAGCTTACAACGTGGGAGCTCCTTTTGAGAGAATGGCAATGGACATTCTCGGACCCCTCCCTACAACTTATACAGGAAATAAATATGCTCTGGATATTCCAGATTATTTTACCAAGTGGCCCGAAGTGGTTTCACTTGCCAATCAAGAAGCTTCTACTGTAGCTCAAGCGTTCGTTAGAGAGTTTATCTGCAGACACGGAGTTACTCTGGAACTTTATACTGATCAAGGCCGAAGTTTTAAGTCAACCTTGATGGAAGAGTTTACCCAGATTATAAGGGTAAGAAAGACTCGCACGACTCCTTTGCATCCACAATCTGACGGCATGATTGAGCGTCTGAATCGAACTTCACTTCAATATTTTTCGTCCTTCGTAGAGCTGAATCAAAGAGACTGAGACTCCTGGATCCCTTTCATCTTCTTTTCTCACAGATCTGCGATTCATGAGACGACGAAACAGACGCCAGCCCTCATGCTTACTGGAAGAAATCTTCGACTTCCGTCACATTTAGAAAAAGGCCCTGTTCTTGAGCAAAGACAGCATCAAACAGATTATGCTTCTCTTTTACAACAACGATTAGAAGAAATTCATAACTTTGCAAGAAGCAGAATTTCTATGGCTTCAGACAAATTAAAAACTCGTTATGATATTCGAGCTAGAGATTTAAAATTCAATTCCGGAGATTCTGTTTGGCTCTTTCAACCTCGAAGACAGGAAGGATAATGTCCAAAACTACAAAGAAATTGGGAGGGCCCTCACTTAGTGGTTAACCGAATAAATAATGTTGTTTATAGAATCCGAAGATCTCCTTATTTACGTCAGAAAGTGGTACACCTGAACCGTCTTGCTCCATTCGAGGTAGATCAACCTGGAACAGTCTCTCCAAGACCGGGAACATCCTTCGAGGTTAGATCTTCAGATGTACACTTCTGACAACTGTAATAGAGCTAACCTTCTTCACAGTTGGTCATCGATTGAGAGAAAAATCTGCCTTTTGGAATCCATCTGACTAAAACTCGACTGCTCACGATCATTATTGAAAGAAATATCAGTTGCGGAAAAACAACTTTCACCAAGAGGTTTTTAGTAGATCGCCAGGTCTGTACATTTTTAGAACCTCTTGAGGAGTATCGAGATGTCGCTGGGATTAATCTCTTGGATTGAATGTACCAGGACCCAGGTCGTTATTGTTATTATTTTCAGCATTTCGCTCAGATGGTTATGTTAGATAGACATCTTCAGACAACTTCATCACCTGTGAAGATGATGGAAAGATCGATATTCAGTAGCAATTGTTTCGTAGAAACTCGTCGAAGGTTAGGTAATTTTCGCGACTTTGAATCTCATTTATTGATGAAAAATTTCGATCGTCTCATTCGCTCGTCTGAGCTCAGAGTAGATTTGATTGTTCACTTGCGAGTTTTCCCAGAAACTTCTTTCTCCCGAGTCAGTTCCTGTTCCCGTGAGGAAGAGTTGAACATTTCTTTAGAGTTACTCAGAACTATTCACGAGGTTCATGAGGATTGGTTAATAAAACAAACCTTTTCTTCTTTATCGGCTCCCGTCTTGGTTATCAATGCAGAATTCACAGCCGACCAAGTTTATTCTAATTTTTGTTTTGCAATGTCATATGAACAAGGTTGAGCCGTTGAATTTAATACTAAAAAATTTTCTATCGAGGATTTGTTTTCAAACGTATTTATTAAATCAAATATTCAAACAGTTAATTGAATAATCAAAAAATAGAAAGCGGTTTTAATAATTGTTTTCAGTTCTGCCTAGATGGACTTGCATTCTTCGCACCTTTCGGTCCGCTTCTCGATGAAGACAAGGCTTTCTCTGCAGCCTTTGCAAGAAGTTTTGTCTTTGAAAAGGGTTGCATGAAAATCTTTTTCGCAAAGCAGATGCTCGGGACTGAAATTTTCAAAGATTAGAAAAATGAATAAAAGATTAATAAGGGGAGGTCGTTTCTTGCGTTTGCTTTTTCACTTACTCGTAAACGAAATATGATGAACATAGGAAACCAGATTTTCCTTTTTCAATTCTTCCTTCGAAAAATCCGCAAGAAAATTCTTTCCATTTTTGCTCAAATTTAATCTCCATTTCTTCCACCGAAAGATTTGTAAAACTTTGAAAATCAAATGTTTGAGTCAATATCGCGGCGTTTATTAAATTATGAATTTGAGACATGCTTCTTCTGATTGAGATAACTTGATAATGATTTGTTATTTCTGAGTTGCTTATCAACTCGAAATTTGTTTTCTTCGATTGTTTCTTTCTAGAAACTTCTTCTGTTCAATCAAATTTTGTGTCGGATAGGCTTTGGTTTCTTTTATGATGTGAATAGGGCCACGATTATTTTTCAAGGTCGATGGGCGATTGCTCGATTTTCACATTTTATTAACCCCAAGTGTCAGTTTTTGTGAGCACATTTTCAGGTTATTACACAGCCTTTTTCTTCCGGCCTATCCCGCTTTCTGAGGATGACTGGTGGCCTTATTCTGAAGAATTACACGGAAATAATTCAGATGAGATCGTTTCTTTTCTCTCTAAAATAAATATTCAATTCAGCTTACTGATGCTTCTCCCAAATTCGCTTAGCGAATTTGGATTGATCTGCCACAACTCACATTTGTCCTCCCAAACTCTAGGGTGGGCTGTTTCTGAAGAAGTCTTGGATCCAGTCACCCATCCTTTTCCCTGTTTTCTGTGCCGATTCTCGGAGGAAATCAGCCTTTTCCTTGCCTAGGACCCAGAGTTTTCCCGGTTACGGTTTCTCGCCTCGACGTACTTGTCAGAGGAACGGATTTACTTGCCGACGTCGATCCGGATGATTTTGATTTCTTCGAATTCATTAAGATACATAACACTAAATAACACTTACCTTCATAAAACAAGTCACATAAAATTTTGAAATTCAATTTAACGCTCAACTATCTGCTCAAGGTTTTCTGTGGTTTACCTTGAGACTGTGGGAAAATGCCAGATGGTAAAAAAGGGAGTCTTTAAATTTTTAGAGCCACAGCTCCAACTCACCTTCAAGCACTGACTGCTACATCACTTTTACAATTGTTTTATCTTTCCCAAGTCGGGACAACTCTTTTGCTCGGGGGGGAGTAATGTTACAACGGGTGAAATCACACGTTTTACGCCCTTCTAATGATCTAGTAGTCATCATAGATAAAAGACGTTTATAAACCTCTTATGTCTTCAAATAGAATAAGGTTAACACAAGAACAAATTCTGGATTTTAAAACTTCATCCTTGAATCAAGCATAATTTTTACCTTCACAGTTATGTACTTTAATTTGTACAGGAATAAGGGATAAATTATTTGTATTCAAGAATAAATAGAAACAAATGGTGAGAAGCTTCGAGAAAAAAATCCTGATTGAAGTACGAATTCAAGTACTTGATCGAAGTATAAAAATTTTTCGGGATTAAAAAATACCACATATTCTTGACGCACGAGTATTTTTTTCCCCAGTATATCTACTACGCAAACGCAGGTATGCATCCTTATTTCAAAACAGAAGAAAGTACTGTACTGTAACGCTAAATTCTGTTACCCTCAGATGAGGACTTACCGTTGACACTTTGGCGCGATTCTCCACTTATTTAGAACATTAAACTATAAAAAAATCAATTATGTTGGGCGCCAGACCCGTTAGCGTCGATTTACGAACAATAATACGAATCAATAAAAATAAAACGAAACCGTACGAAAAATAAATACACAACCCGTTGTATGGCTGGCTAGGCTCAGGTAATCGCACGAACTGGTGGAGTGGCGGTATTGAAGGCAGCTAACAATAATTACAGAATTGAAGGAAATAATGAAATAAAGAATAAACTCAAGTCAGGAAAAATGAACAGGTCAATCGATCATACATTGTCGAGAAGGTTACATGGTTGAGACAGGCAAATGAAATGGTATCGACAGCGGTAGTTAATAAAATGAGCGATCGTTGTTCACAAAAATTTCAGTAGAATAGAATTAAACGATAGCTTTGAAACGAGAGACGGTAGTTAACAGAGAAAAATTAACGTAGGTCGGGAGAAGCGATAAAATGCAAGAATTTACTTAAAACTACACGTCACTGGGCGACGTGATCTTACCCAAGTTTCAAATGACACTAACGAAACTTATTATTGTGTTAATTAATAACGAGAGTGAGAACTTTATTGCAATCGGTAAAAAACAAAGTAACGATAGCTCGGTAGATAATACGACGAATTTACCACAGATTATAACCAGTACGAAAGGTTAACATTCGTTAACAATTTACAGAATCGGTAGCAAAAACGATCGATTAGATAATTTTCGTAGAGTTATTCATAATCGATAGCATCAATAATTTACAATAATTAAGGATCTGAGGAATTAAATAATAAATTCCTGAATGTAACTTTCGAGAGAATACAAACTACAAAATTATGAGAGAGTGAGAATTTCGGAAAGTTCACAAAATAAAAAAATACACTAAATACACCGCAGTACAAAAGAATCAAGAATAATACGCAGAACTAAACTTAACAAGATACAGAGGAAATAATAACAGGCAAAAATAATATAAAATTGCCAATACCAATAGAAAAGGGTGCGGTAATATTTAAAGGCTGATTCTACGCTCGATCATACTCCAAGGAACTCGATACACGATACAATAGGCAGGAAATGAATAAAAATATGATACGCAATAACAGAAATAAAATATAAGGCACACTACTATTACAAATAATTATGAAACGAAAGGTAAAGCCACTAGGGCTCAAAATACGATAGAAACTACAAAAGCAGACTAATAGAAATTCACAAATAATCAGAAAATTCATAAATACAAGAGAATTAATTATTCGGCAGTTACGAGGTCGCTCAGACACGAAAATAATTAATTACTGAAATCATACAGTAACACGGCGACTTACTGCAACTCTAATCCGTGGACCATGATTAACAGAAACCTGGCAACGTACGATGCAACCAAGAAACGATAAATGCAATAATAATGACCGAAATCATGCAGTCACACGGCTGCTCACCGCAACGCCCAGCCGTGGACCATGATTCACACAAAGTCGATAAAAACCATAAGAAAAGAATAGAAATTATGAGCAACTTCATAACGATACAATACAAAGCAGAAGCCCTACCTTAATCGGTGACTTCAGGCACACAACACTGAATTTATTTTTGATACAACTCAGAATTAGCAAAACGGGAAGGAAAGAAGGAAGGAACTCGAATTTACAGGAGAAATCTAACGATTGAACAAACGATAAAGGTGATAAAACGGTAGCAGGATGATCAACGATAAAAACGATAGCGGTGAAGGAGGAAGGATCGGTAGCTCAAAACGTAAGAAAAAGAATAGACAGAGGTCGGAGTTCGGCTCGCCGATCTCGTCGCTGCCGTGAGATGATTCTTCTTCCCTTTGATTGGTTGGTTGATCCCCGCCGCAAATAGGCAATCCCCCCGTGGCGAATATTGGTTACGGCGTGGTCATGCGTTTTCGAAGATTACCGCTAGATGTGGCGTAATGTGCTGCTCGCGATTTCGTCATTGACACCAACTCGTACGATTTAATATCTGCTTCAGTTTACTGTCCAGGTTGCCTATCATCGGGGACTTCTTTGACAGAGGCATACACAGGGTGCCTCTCGGTCAGAATTACCGAGTGGAGAGTGACGCCTTACTGTTCACTTTCACCGTCTTTTGTACAGGCAGTAGCCGGCTGCTTATACCCGAGGTCGTGCAGTCAGACGGTTGGCTCAACCGTGGACCATGACCCACACAATTAGTCCTTGCCGACAGAAAGGCTGCGTCGATCCTCAGAACGATGGCTTTATTAATCTGGACGTAGTGGTTTGGGGTCGGTCCAGCACCGAGCCGATAAGTTGGAAGATGGCAGGCTACGGTCTGCCCTTCACGCCATCCTTACGGCATCCGATAGAGCGGGCGGCTGGTTCCTCCTTGAGGAGCGGTGCCCTCGGCCGTCGGGAGGATTTTTATCTCCCTGTTCACCGGCAGTCGAGGCGATACGGAAGGTTCAGGTGGATGCTACCCCAGGTGTTTAGAAGTGCACCAAGGTAGCCAGTATAGTCTGATTAGACCGTCGGTAGGCGAAGTCGTCGAGAGCTGGAAACGGTAGATATCGGTCCCTCGGTGGTTGGGATCGTTGTCGTCCAAGTACCTTATTAGCGTGCGCCGAAGCGCGAAATTCAGAATTTACAAAGAAAGAATTAGTTGCAAGTAGTTATTGCCTATTTTGTATCGAGTTTGGTTGGAGTACCCCGCTGAGGACGCATAAACTAGAAATAATAACGGTTGTGTGCCCTTGTGACGGGCGACTCTGAAACGCCACGTTACAGTACATACAATACTTATCATGTTCTATTCCAAATTATTTCCATATTACATATATTTGACTAGCTCACATCGAAATCATGGATGTGCTAGCTTATTCTTGAAGCAAAAATAAAGTTATTGACATTAAATATCAAGATTCTATTTCAATATCTGTAGCGTATACTTACAAGAATAAGTATAGAGAAAAGGCAACCTTATGGGTACACACAGTCTTTCAATAAAACCTGAAGTTGCATGGATACCTTATAAATGTTTTACTTTTTAAAGCAGTATCAACTACAGCTTTGATATCCAAAATAAAAATATGGGATATAAAATACTTATGGAGGTTGTGGGGTTTGAAAGAGGCAGTGTTGGCAAGCGAATCAATGATCAGCCAAGTCACTGTACCTTCCTATACCCTTATATGTATATTAGTGGGTTTCAGAAAAAATGTACGATTTTCCACTGTGGCATCCCCAAAAAAGTTTGTTTAGGTTGAAAGAAAGATCCTGTCAAAAGATAAGTGTACTGCGTTATGTTTAAGATCGCGCTCGTTTGATTTCTTACTTTTCGTCACATTTTTTTGTATTTATCAGAAAACACACAATAGCACTTCAATTATAATTTTTTTCCTGACATTTATATTAAATCTTAAGATCGCGATCCATTACACGACGATATATCATGCGGAAATCTTATTCTCCCATATCAAAAGTTTATATTAAAATGTAAGTATTTCATGAGGTTGAATTAGATAATGATGAAAAAATCGTCAGATACACTTCTTAAACATCAACCGGACACTACCATGAATTCAAAAAAGCGTTTAAAATTGAAAAATAAATTGAGTGCGATGTTCAACATAATTGTTAAATGCTCATCGTTTGACAGAATCTATCTCTCAACCTGAACAAACATTTCAAGGGATGCCATGGTGGAAAATCACCATTCATGTTTTTCTGAAACACCCTAATGTATATGTATAGCCTGAGTATATGTTATTCACCCTAGGGTGAAGCGGGGAACTGCTCGGTTTTTTCCGACCTTACTCATATTGAATAAAGAGTACGCAAACTTATTTAAAAACTTATTTTGAACACCTACTTATTCTGGTCAGTGGCTACAGACCGTGGTGGGAGATTTCTTTTTTCGTTCTCCGTTTCAAAGCGTTGTTTCGCTTGACGGAACCATTCAGACACGGTTTCTTCGAAGTCTTTGTCTGTACAAGTGTACAACAATCCTACTCCATCTGTTAGATTTAGACAACAGTTAGTGTTTCAATTACTTCTAATCACTGTTGAGAACATATTTTATTTATTGTACACACCTTTAATGGCTGCAATCAGTTTGAGGTTTGTTAATTGAAAATTGGCTTGCAGACCACATCATGAAGCAGTATTCGCAACTTCATTGGTGAATACTTGTCGAAGTAATCTTATTGTATTTGCTTTAGCGCTATTACCACCTATTTAGCCAACAAACTTCACCTGAAAGTTACATTATTATACGTAGGGAATTTAGGATTTTTAGTTTAGGGATTACATAATATGTTATATCCGCTCTCCGCTCTTCTACCTCTTTTAATCATTTACCTAGGTCCCTTACTGTTTCCTTCATCTCCCCACTCTCTGCTTCCCATTGCTCTTACCTTCTAGTCATTTCCCCTTTAATCTTTTCCATTCATTCCCTGAGCCCCCTTCCCTGCCCTTTGACCTCCTCTAACCCTATCTTTAACTACTCCCTAATCAGCCTTAGCATATCCTGTATACTCCCTCCCTCTTCTTTCCCTTCCTCCCCTGCCTTGCCCTTTGGCGACCAGTGAACTTTCCTGCTTCTCCCGAATCCTTTTTCTCTTTCCTCTATCTCATCTGCCACCTCCTTCCCTATTTCCCCTACCTCCTCCCGCTTCCTCTTCCATAAATCTATCACCGTCGTCACCGATCCCAGGCTATGACTCCTATCACTCCCTATCAATGCTGCTGCACCCAGCCTACCTTTCCTTTCCTCCTCCTCTACTCTCTTCGCCCGTCCTTTCTGGCCACCCGCGTTACTCATACTCTTTCGCTCCGCCATCGCCTCCTACCTTATCTGCCTGCCGCCTATCTGTCTCTGCTCTATCCCCCTTCCTACTCCCTGGATGTCACCGTCTATTCTTCTGTATTATCTTTCCCCCCTGCGTCCGCCAGCTCTCGCTGACTACCCTCAAAACTCTCACCCTCTCCTCATTTGTCCGTCCGTTCTGTTCCTGCCTCCCTATTCGCTTCTCCCGTCAGCCCGTCCTGATCTTCCCCGCTCCTTCTCTGCCCTATTTCCTTTTCTCCTCACCTTTGCTATCCTGGTAATTCTCGCCTTTCCACTCACACTCTTTCTCACATCTGCCACTCACATCCAAACTGGAAACTGGAAGCCTGAATCTTCATTACATTAACGGATCGTTGACTAACTGGCTTGTGTTTATTGCTTCCACTTAAACTCTTGACAGTAATGTGTAAATATTCGCAACAGCAATTCGTTTTCAATTCAGTTCATGGAAGTAAGGGAACCTATCATTGACGTAGATCGTAAATTATTCACCGAAATAGCCTTTAAATTTGACATTACAGAGGCTTCATCTCCGGCCTTCTACTGGAGGTTTTCGTTTGGTGATATATGTTTTAATGTCTGTTGTTTTTGGCCACCAACAATGCGTTCTTTCAGGCGTAAGCCACGTACTGGGGACTCCTGACGTCACGGCATCATCCTCGTCGGTAAAATCAGTTTCGTCCAGGAAAGTTACGACAGCGTACGGGAAACTCAATTTCAGATGAAATGACTGGGTAACAAAAATATAAGGTGTAATTATCAATGATGACTTCCGTCAGTCAATATGTTATATCCTAATAATGATCAATAGAAGTCAGGGTGATGATAGAAGAATCAAGTTACCAATTAATTAGGTACATTGAATGAACAATATATTGTGTAAATTACGATACCTCTTCAACTATGCAATTGGATCGTTATACACGCGATGAGGCGGAAGCTAGCAGCCAAACGTGCTGTCGTCGATAAAAATGTGACAATAACGCCAAAAACTCGAAAAAAATAATAAATATCACAGAAAGATTATACTTTTATAGCACTATAGATGCAAATCAGTACCCTGTCGTCCCATTTGGAAGAAATTTAGCACGAACAGTATCCAACCCTGACCGCTAGTTCTAGCTTTATCGTTAGACATGACTCACGAAACTAACGCGATTTCTATTTATACGAAAATAACACACAATATTGATAAAATTTAGCACGTGTCCGGAATTTTTTCAATTTTTTATCGAGTCTCTCTAAGTATGTGGAGTATTAATTCTATGATCAAGCACATGGAGACTAGAGGTGATCAAGCAGTTGCAAGGTTGCATTAGGTTATGAAAACGTATACGTATTTGATATGTAGGTATTGAATAGTAGAAGTAGAAGTGAAAATATAATAACGAATTCAGTCAATTTTACCTGGAAACCTGCTAAACATAAAGATTCAAATGAAATAGATAAATTAAGTATTACATACCTTGCAAACCGCGTAGTAAGGTCCGTGCACGTGGACGGCAGTCGTTCTGAGAGAAGCGTAGTTGCAATGATCAGCGAGCGTGGCTTGGCGCGAGCATGGGCGCGCGCGTCAATGTTGACATCGGAGAAATTCAAACCTCGTGAACCGATGGGCATATCGCACTTTCCCGCTCGTTCATGGGCAATTTCAAACACTTTGATTTAATATCTCTAGCTTCGAGGACAACGAATTCGTATGATTTTTCGTTCAATTTTTTTATACCGACTTCGGAAGAGTAGCAGGGCTTATCAAACAACAATTTGCAATCCAAATATTTTTTTCCATACATATATATTTTCCCCTTTTTCAAAAAAATACTCTTTACAAGTACAACGTTGTTATCACATGGCAAAATACAGTTATTACTTTGTTTTTCATCCAAGAAGAAGTTTTCATACTTCACAGATTTTATTAATCGTCTACCAGCACTATCTTCTCCGGCGCTGGTAAATTGTATTATTGGATAGTCTCTTCGCTCATATTCCATTTTCAGATTACTTTCTTTGTGGGCCCTGTTGATATATTGTTGTAGAGGTTTGTTCGATGTCTTAACTTTCTTCTTAATTTTTTGCATAAAGTTTTCATATTTAAAAGCATTGTATCTGTCAAGCGGGCTTAAAGACTGCACATCATCACTTATATGAACTAGGTTATGAACATTATAAGATACATGTTCTGCACCATACAACCGTGAATAATTTGTCACAAAATAAAACAACAAGCTCCGTGCATAATCCATCAGTGTCAAAGAATATTCTGCGCTAGATAAAATCCGTACAGCCACACTGAGGCTAAGAAAATGATAATATTTGTCTTTATTCAGTGTTTCTTTAAAACTTATCGGGCCAGCATACAGTAAAAGTTATCTTAGCTTTGGTGCTTTGTACCGATTAACCTGTTTTAATGGTCTTGGCTTTCTTGCGAATTCTTTGGGTATTGATGTAACTAATGACATTAAGTGAGCAGTGGCTAACTTCAGTTGTGAATTAGTCATACGAACATTTTTCTTTCCTTTTACCCTAAACTGAAGCAACTTTTTCATAATACCGAGGCACATGAGATGTAGATAATCCAATGGGAACTGGCTAACCATTCGTATTTCTAAATCTGTCCTCAAAGTAGCACCAGTTTCAGGGTATGTCAGCCGGTTCACCTTGAATTCACCTTCTTGCATACATTTGCTACACCCAAAGTATGCATTTTGTCCCTTTGTATCAGTGATGTAGGCTTTTGCCGGTGCATCACATATGAAGACACCAATTCCACATGATATTTTATCGCCTTGTATATCTATGCCCGATCCACAGACTTTTAGAGCATCCTCCACAAAATATTGCAAAAGGTCATTGGAATCCAAAGGCTTCTCATTTCCATGGTATATGCCCACGATACAAGGTTCAGTGTGAAAAGGTGCCTCAACTGCTGTTAAAATTGGCCAAAATTGGCTTCCGGAACTTTTGGTCAGCGGTGGTCCATCAACGTTAATATCGAATTTGATTTCCGATGGAAAATCTTCAGGCATGTAATACTTGAGAACAGATTTGGTTAAAGCGTTGGCTAAACCAAAATGATAATAATTACCTGGTGGCATGCTTGTTATTTTTAAATGCTTAGGTGTTTTTAAAAAGGTCCTGGCATCACATGGCAAATCATGCCCATATTTTCGCAAAATCTTCAACAAATCAGTCAGGTGATTTTGACTAATAGATGATTTAATGGCCTAGTCTTGAAGTTTATTATGTATACCAGGATTATTTTCGTTTAGAATCAAAGGCTTCTCACAATCTTCAGCACACATTGTCGAACAACTACTACTGTTACTTTCATCGGGCTCAGCATTAAAGGCCTCTGTTCTATCTGGACTAGTTTGTTCTGTCGCTTGAAAATTGTTTTGTGAACATTCTGCCTCAAAAGTTATGAGATTGAAATTTGTGTTTTCTGAGATATTTTTCGACAAATTATTTTCAGATCTTCCACTTTCAGGATTTGATTTTACTTCTTTCAGTACATTTTTTAATTTGTTGATTTCTTTTAGGATCAATCGTCTTCGCTGCCTTCACGAAAGAGAACAAATCTCTTTCAGCATCTTGGGCATTTTGTGATATTGTCCTGTGCTGAAAAATAGAATATAAATACGGCTGTTAGAATAATGAGAGGTTGTTCAGATTGAGCCATTGTATAATCTAAAGAAGAAAGTGAGCGCGCACCCCATATAATATGGGCGAAGGTTTTTGCAGTGAAAACTAACTCTTGATTTGAAAAAATACAAGCAATAATTGGTTTGGTCAATAGACGGTGTCTAGATGACTTCACGCTAAAAATGGTGAAACAAGTGAATTGAATGTGAAACATGAACTTTCAGTTTCGAGCCCACTACTAATTAGTTCTAATCGTTGTACCGAATATTGTTCCCAGCTATTGAGCTATCGATAATAATGTGGAAAATCTGACAATAAACTAACAGCGTGGAGCAGTTATTTGGACTTTGAAAAATTCTATGCTGTACAAAGGTTGACTGAAGAACATCCAACTCAAAATCTCTTCTTCAGCTTATACTTGAAAGTTACTTAGAGTTTTCAATAGCTGATTGTTTTATAACTGTTTGATAGCTTCGAAACTTTAAAACTCCTAGGTGAGTGAATATTCTGTAGATTTTGCGTTTTCATACCGATTCACTCATTTTACCGTTGTCTAACCTTGAATGAAATTTAATAAAGTTGACTCCCCTGATTTAATACGTTTAAACTGTATTATGTGTAAGAGGTTATAATGGATGCAGGTATATCACTGAAATGTACAACTAAAATCACTGGTAAAACGCGTGACACTCATATCAACTTGATGCCGCCAGGATACTTTTCACTTATACATCATAGTTTATGTTACCGTGCTGTAGCTTTTGAGGGTACTGCGATAATGATACGCAGAATGTAAATGCCGTAAAACTCGGAACACGTTTCAATTACGCGAACATAGGTTGTTCAGGAAAGTCTCAAGTAAAATTAACGCGGATAGGGGGAATTTAACCGGCGTGCTCGATCGCTCGTCAACTCGGACGTTCGACCAGGCTCGCCGGCCGCTTCTCCCCCCTCCTTTTTTCCCTCTATTGTTCCTGCCTGTGTCGCCCTTGCCATTTCATTCGTCGAATAGCCTTCGAGCCTCTCGGTCTGTTTTCCTCCTGCGATTTGTTCTCTGCTTTGGTATTACTCGAGCAACGGTTTCCACTCGATATTAAAGCACCTTACGACCGCTTGAATATTCGCGTGAACTCGTGTCAACTTTCTGTTCGGCTTCGAATCGGTAACTTCTTCTTTCGTTCGACTTTCTTCTGAGCGGTCAGCTCTTCGGTTATCTTCCGCGCAATCGACAATCCTCGATAGTGTGTAAAACACGCGGCAACGCGCTCTGAGCGGTCAGCTCTTCGGTTATCTTCCGCGCAATCGACAATCCTCGATAGCGTATGAAACACGCGGCAACGCGCTGTGAGCGGTCAGCTCTTCGGCCATCTTCCGCGGAATCAATACGCCTCGTCTGCGTTTCACATCTTCGTTGCTTTCCGGAAAATCTTCTACACTGACTAAAACTCTAGTCAGCCTGCCTACAAGTAAGGTTTCGTGTTCTTTGAGCGCATCTCTCCGAACTAATTCACCCTTCCCCAGATTTTCCTCGGCACAATTTCCAAACATAGGTCATGTCTCAGTGCTATTACTTTCAGAGATGGCACAACAATAGCTGCGTCGAGATATGGATGCGCCGAATTTCGGTTATGGCTGACAGATATAATGCTGATAACAGTGCAATTGCGTCCTCGAATCTGTATAATATTTGTTACGTCGCTGCATATACGTTCTGTGCATAAAGCTCCGTGTTACTTACATCATTTCTATACAAAGCATTATCACAGATTCATCGTCGCATATATTATATGTAACACGTTTGCATGGCTGTAACAAGTGTCGTTATGGAGTGGCAACATCTTAGATACATCAGTTTCGTTCTTATTACATAGAGGTTACGTTTACACGAAAATGAATTAGGAACATACGGTGTGAACATCACATTCATGTCAACATAATGAATTGTTACCTGGAATCCATATATGAAGGCACTTTTTGATTGCATTGCTGTTTTACAATCATAACTACGACTCTTTCATGATCTTACAAATACAAGATGTTCAGCGAAGTCAACAGTAAGACGCTTTATTAGGAATCAACTTGACAAACGAAGAAAGAAGAAAGAAAAACCATGAAAAAATAGAAAACATATGCATAAAGAAAAATGGATATTGAAAAATCGGACAGTGATATTTTATAATATAAAAAAGAGCACGAACATTTTTAAATGAAACCTTACCCATAGCAGTAATAACGTGTACCGTAGGTGCTCGACATTTCGCACAGTATCCTTTACCACGGCCATTCGAAACGTTCCATAACAGGTTGTCGAATTCTGGAGGCGTTATCAAATTTTCTCGATTGACGCTTATCGGACGTAGCGGTTTCTCAATGTACTTGGAGCTCTTGGCACACGGCGAAATTTCACGAAGGGTTGGCATGTTTCTAAATGTATTGGCAAGCACTGGACAGACGTTTATCTTACAGTCGACTAGGTGACAATTTACGACTGTCTTGATGGATTCATGTAACCCTAGTAAAATCTGTGCCCTCAAGAGTGAGCACGTAAACCCATTTTGTAATACTAAGGAGACCGAACCCCGCATGTAAAGGTTGGCTGATTTCACCGCATGAAAAAGGACAAGTCCGCAGAACGGAATAGCTATATGCTCGCGCATGCGTTGTACATAACAATATTCTCACACGGGACGAAGATCAAAAGCAGTATATTCTTCAGATAGTCTCGGAATATCGTAAAAGCTTTCCCGATCCAAAAAAACAGACGGTGATCAAAACATTCTAATTTTAATTGTTATTTTTTAAAAAAGTATAAAGTGTAAACGATGTGTTTTTAGATACACTAATTGAAATGCATATTTTTTCCCACATGTACAACTACTTTTTTTTACAAACTTATGACGTGAATAAGACTGCCTTTCAATTGGTGAAATACTGTCAAGCACCAAGCGGCTAAAAACAGGTATTCACGTTTATCAATTTGCCGCCGTGTATAATATCAGGGAGATGGGGGGCGTAAAGGTTGTGATAACGACTTGTGGAAAAATATACGCGTAGTTGTACCCATGAATGACAGATTTATGTGAAAAAAAAATTTTTTGCGTGCTTGGGGAAAACTTAAAAACATTATGACTGAAGTAGTCTGAAAATCCCATGTTATTCAAATGAGAAACAAAACAAGCTTAGAGGCACGTCTTCTAATTGGACTACAGCGCTCCGTTTTCGCACACATTTTTTTAAATTTATTTCGTTCGTCTATAGGGGGCGCACTTGTCGAAATTCGTCAACACTTCAAATAAGGACCATCCTAAATTACGGCTATACTGCGAACAACGCATGCGCGAGCATGTAGCTATTCCGTTCTGCGGACTTGGCCTTTTTCATGCAGTATAATGAGCCAACTTTTGAACCCGATCTCGGCTGAGTTCGGCTTCCTTAGTATTACGTCGTGCGTAGACCCTTGGTCATTATGTCCACCATCAAGCTGTAGATCGGATTAGTTGCTATCAGGTTATCGACAGCTTTTCTCACTTGCGATTTATCAAACGCTGCAATGAGTATGGTGCTCGTTGCGCTATCCAACGCGTAAGGCTTGGTGAAGGAATATTTCCCGCCTCCCAACCTTGTAGCCTGTACAAAGCACACATGATAGAAAATACGCATACTTACCAACTACATTAAAATTGAGATAGATTTAGTCTGCTGGTAAGAAAGTACAATTCAATTTATGTCTAATAAGATGGCTTGTTACATCAAAGTGAATGATGCACACTTGGGGACAATGAATCTGAGACGGCTAATTTTTTACACTAGACAGTTACGTTGGCAACACAGAGAAACCTACAGCGCCATAGTCGGCCGAGTGCGAAACAAACTCGATTTCAATGAACTGCGACGCCGATTCTTCCCGTACCTCGGTCACTCGTTGAAAATGACCGAGAACTTACCGCGGGCACAATATTTTGGCAGCCCGCGATGTAAACTGGATCTTAAATAAAATATCGCGAAATACCGTTAGGCACCTGGCGTGATTAACACGCCTCGAAATTGTTAATGCGCTTTACTTCGGGAATATGCTCGGTAACTCAGTACCGTGGAGAGGGGAGGGGTAATTTTGGAGAAAGAGAGAGAGACACTCGAAAAGCACACGCTATTTAACAAAAGAAGTGAAATAGAATAACATATTTCACAATAGTGGTGATGCAAAAACAAACAAAAAGTTCATAATTCAAAATTCGCTCTTCGCGATCCAATAAAAAAAACCGACAATTATACGTGACCTACGCTTTTACTTACTCTACTAACTCGCAGCTTGCTAACTGAAATCTAACTCAACATTTACAAAACCTCGATACGCCACTCTCAATTCGCAACATCGAAATTTTTCCGCTATAGTAATAATTTCTCCAAACCGAAACTAGAACTACTTTCTCAAAGGTGCGCCGCCGGACTACCGAATAGACGGCGTCCTCAATCCCACCGGAGACCTCACCCGACTCGGAGCTGCGACGCTATCGTGAGCTGCCTTAAATCTAAACTTCACAACTTAAATTAAATTAAATCTCATTTCCTACTTGTTTCAACTAAACAGATTCTTAAACGCCAACATATTTCAGATGAAACTAAAACTCAATGACACGAACTTCTCGTCTCAACCGCTACGCAACGCAACCGCAATCTCAACTATACGCAACCTCAACTCAACTCAACTCAACTAAACACTATCTTGAATAAACGGGTACTGAACTAAGCGCAAGCGCAACTAAATGTAACCTTAACTAAACGCTATCGCAACGCATCCGAAATCAAACCTTCTCGAAATCTTCGAAAACGTTATTCGCTAATTCGAGCATTCCAATTCGGCACTTCGCGATTTACTCGAGAGGCGACACTGAGAAACCCCGACAACGCGGCTGAGCCTGGTATGTACAGCGGAATTCGGCTGTACGTAATTTGAAAAACGAGAAGAACGCAACTAGAACCCGTGACTCTACTCAACATTCTTTACTCAAAATTGGCTCTATTTTGTCACGCGCAACTCAGGCTACGGTCACCAAGCAAAAGATTCGGCAAAAGAAATTCGAGTACTTTTCTACAACGCAAATCCAAAATGGCTATCCGTTATTCGGCAAGCCTAGTAGCAATTATTCTCGAAATTCAATTGCGAGGATATAAATAAGCAGTGCATACCATCTACATCCTCGCAACACACTCTCCATCCCTTTTGCGATTTTTCGACAGCTCCATTACTTCGCGAAACTCCCAAAACCTGACTATCTAGCACGACCGCCAGAACTAGAGTGGTTTCAAAACGTACGACCTCCCGCAACACGGATCTCGATACGCTATCCCGTACGTGACGTCATACCCACAAGAATACGCAATGATCGACCCGTCATCGATTTCATCGATTGCGCAACTCGACGCGCACCTTTAATAGCATCGTGGCGCAGAACTTGACGCTAAATCGCAATTTCGTCCTTCGCGCAGCTCCATCACGTCTTGGTGGTGAGCGTGGTGCTCCGTCGTTGCTAGTCGGTCCGTCGCAAGTTCGCTAGTTAATTGTTGGCGGAGTGAAGGAGGAGAGGCTGCGGTGCGCCGGCCGCCAGCGGGAATCGCGTTCGCCTTGGACTCCCGCGGTGCGGAAATCTTCGTTGGATCCCCCTCCGCAGCGTCGACATCCTTCTTTCGCAATTGTCGCTAGTCCGCCACTCCGCAGTCTCCTCGAATTCGGTGCCGACTTCCTGCCTGATGCCAATGCAGCTCGAAAAATAAGAAAAAAAAAAACAACCTGAAATACCTCTCGTTATTCGCTAAAGTGTCCCCTCTTGTAGTTTAGGATGCTCGACTCCAGTTCTGGCGCTGTTTTCTAAATATTTCGCTGCTCAACCTCGAAAACCCCTTAATTTTGGTTCCACCGAGGGTCAGGAAGCTACTTGTAGCGAGCATCAAAAATGCCACGTTACAGAACATAACATAACCCATGACCGTCGAATCTAACCTTAGAATACCGCGGGAATAATGACTTGTTAGATTGACACGTATTCTAAGGTTCGATTCGACAGTCGTGGGTGTGTGTTATGTTCATTTAGATTGAGTTTGTTTCGCACTCGGCCGACTATGGCGCTATAGGATTCTCTGTGTTGTCAACGTAACTGCCTAGTGTAAAAAATTAGCCGTCTCAGATTCATTGATCCCAAGTGTACAGTAATCATTGGGAAGGCTGATCAAGAGGATCAATACTGGAATTTGGAGTATAAAAATTATGTTTTTCACATGCGTAGTTAAAAATTATGTCGATTCAATGATCAAGTATTACCTGCAGTGTTATAGTGTTCCCATTCGTCATGATGGGTATTTTAGAGAGTATGTCATCGGATATGGAGACGAAGATAATATGATTCTTTTTTGAATATCTAGATTTTTGCTGCGACCTTACCATGTTATTGGTAGATGCTAGGATACCCCAGTCTTCGACTACCCTCGATGCTGTAATTTGAGCGGTACTCTTCAGTTTGGTACACTCTACACATATCCTGGACCTTCACTTTCGAACGTTGCCTAACAATAAGTCTGATTTAAATAAAGCGGAACATACTCTGCAAGATGTTAAACCTTCCGAAATTTTTCAGGTTTTGATAGAGGCGGGATAAAGCTATGCAGGCTTCGATAGCTGAAATCGATGTGTCACTCGCGTCACAGCGTCAGTTTTGATGACAGTTTGCGGAAACTACGAAAACGAATTTTCGATGATCTCCAGAATATCTATTAGGTATATTCCGGCTGTTTACTTCGCAATGACTCAGATTCGTGATATTGTCTGCAGTATCCGTAGCGTCAACGTTGGTCGAAATAGCTTGAGCATTGACTATCTTCGTATGACCGCTTATACTCGTATATCCAAAATGTCGTTTTACAACAAATTATTAGGCTGCAATGGCCTTGGATTATTCCGAAGCTAGTGAATTTTTATTATGTTAAAATCACTTTCTACCGGTGCACTGTCGCTGGTATGCGACCGTATTTAAATAAATCACGGTATACGCATGACTACTGAGGAAACCAGCGTAAATCGCTATAAAGTTGATCTGCAAATTTCGGTAGAAGATGCGCATTGTCTCGATCGCCTTCTTTGTCTTGTGATACGCGTTTCACTTTCAGGTTGATATCCCTTATCCAAGAGCACCCGCAGGTGGAGCTATCGCTATCATCAAAGACAATATCCAGTTCGGGACGTATGGCAGTCAGCACATCACTGTCTTCGTCTTGAGTTTCAAAGGAAGGATCAATCTAGTTTTCTAGCAAATTTTTACGAATCCTTATGTGCGCACTCAACTTCTCCTACGTTGATGCACACCCGGGGTACCCGGGTACCCACCTCCAGTTTTAATTACTTTTTGACTTCAGATGTGAACAGAATCATTATAAATCTATTTATTTAATTCAGTAAACATGATTTAAAAGTAATTAAGCTATATTCACATTTAAAAGTAGCGTGTAGTCGCCATAAAGAGAGATGGAAGGAGGGGATCTCGAGTGCTCCACAGTCAATTATTGGCTTTATCGAGCAGCAGATGTTTTAGATATTGTGGGAGTGGCAGTTAGATAGCGTCCCCCCTTTCCAAGTATACGAGGGCCCAGCAGTGACGCATTTGCTCGGTTAGGAACACTTATTAAAATTAACATTGATTTACAGATTAATATATCAAATTGTTCTGTAGTGGGTACCCGGGTAACCAAGGTACCCCCTGGGACTATCCATACTTGAAGTTAATTTTTTTATTGCGAAAATTTTTTTTTTTTTCGAAATACGGCTATGGGAATCTTTGTGAAGAGTCAAACTTCCTAGATCCAGAGGCTCAAATCGAAAAAAAAAATTTTTCAAAATACGAACAAGAATGTGACGAGGTTGGTACCCGTGTACCCGGGTGCGCACATAAAGGTGAATCTCGCATTCAGTTGGCTTGCAACAATGTGAATTTCCATCAAATATTGAATATGCTACTGTTGATATCGATTTCAACATTTCGTTCGCAGTGTCGATGTCACGTTCCTGCATGAGTTGCCCAATCACAGCTAAGTAGAGTACTTTATTGCTTGTAGGTGAATCTTGCAAAAGATTCGCAAACATTTTTATAAAACGTGGTACATCGATCTGCACGTAGCACGGCGGCATAACGGGATGGCTACAGGCATAAGCGTAATCTTTGATTGTCCAGTATCATGTGAAGCTTCTAATTGCAGCGGTCAATGATGCCTTTGAAGAGTCGCAAACAATCTACTTCGGATATATTCCAGCTTAGTAAACCCATTCTGCCATCCAATTTAAAATTGCTACCGTTGTGTGGCTTTCGCTGATCATCTAAGCACCTGTAAATTGGCTTTGTTGATTATTCATGACCGCTTGGTACAAAAGCGGATGGCTACTCTTTGTTTCATCACATTTCTCCAGTTTTCGGACCACACCACCGGTCGCAGCGATACAAATACACGTTGGCCCCCGCTTCGCGTGGTCTCTAAATACGTAAAGCTAGTGGTTTGTCCAGTAATGGACGAAGAATTGATGTGGACCTATGCTGTGAATGGAATTTTGAAGCAGCCACAATCACATCACTTGCAATGCACGTAAAGAATCGCGGTCTAAGTACTGCAATGCTTCGTACTCATACTTAGCGATATTGACAGCACTTTTTTACTATAAGCAATGGCGGACTAAGGGGGGCCGGTCGGGGGGGACAAACCCCGATTGACAGATAGCTAAGGGGTGTCATTGAGGGGGCTGAAAATTATGTTTCACATTCCTCAACTAAATTCACGAAATATTCTTGAAGTGAACTTCTTATGGCAGACTATACAAAAACAAGAACACTGGTAGCGAATCAGCAGATGTGACGTCATCACATTCCAATCTACTAATGCAAATGTGAAACCATTAGCTGTTTCTCTCTTACACACACCTTACAATCTAGCTATTTCTCTCTTGCACACGCCTTTCCTTGCGTGGCGCGATTCTCGTGCCATCTATACATATAGTAGACTGCTGAAACTCTGTCGAACCGTTTCCTCGCCGCTCACCGTTGTATCAGCCGACAAACTGTCAGATGTGACTTTTCACATTTGAAAAATAATGTCGTGCATTTGTGCCCTGCACCAAAAAGTTCACGCTCTGTAAAAGGACTAATAGATGAAATAATATGAACATCGCGGTCTTATTATGTCTCAAATAAATTTATTCTACTTGCTCGTCCATATCTTCAGACATCGGATGTATTAATCAACCAGAATAACAAAACGACAATTTAAATTTCGCACGACCGAACTTACACCTAAATTTTTTATTTTCATTAAACAGTCACTTTCTGTTCAAAATTATATGTAATAGTACAAGAGCGTGAAAAAATTTATTGCAGAGAGACAGAGCAATTTAATATTATAAGTGATTTAAAATTGTATAGTTTTACCGAATTTAGTTTGGGTGAAAAAAATGAAGTTTCACTTTTGTCCTGTGTCCCCCGACACAGTAATTCTTTGTTTTCAAATTTCTAGACTCATATAATTAAACTGATGGAAAAAAACTTACAATGTGTAAGAATAGTTTAGCGAATAAATGAAACTCATGGAAGGTTTTTAGGTACACATTACTAAAGTTTATTGAATTAGAATACTCAAATTGTACAGATGCGTCTTCACGCTGGCGCAGACCAGCGGGTACTGAGCGGTACTAAGCCTCCTCCCCTTGCACCTCTGACTGAGGTGCGTAGATGGCGCCACTGTCATACTCGCTGGTGACGCTGCCTCAACGAAATATCGCGAACACAATTACGCACCTGATTAACTGTTTTTTCAACCGTATCCCTAAATCTCTGAGTAAATATTTGTGACAAATTATGTTTTCTCTATTCTCCATTTCCAATATAAACAATCTAATTTTGCATTTTAAATCTAAATTTCCATATTGAATTACATTCAGAGTTGAAGAAACAGCGTATGGAACTTCGTTCCTGACGGAGATCCCTCGAGGACACACGTTTTTTCTAATAAATGGTCAAATGCCGTAATACTCTGACCTCACCCTTCATTGCATATACATTCTCTGTTACCGACTCACTAAATGCATTCGCAATTTCGTAGTAAATTGATATTTTCGTTTCGTCAGTCGAGCTAGTTGTTACAAAAGTATACAAAGAAAGTAGACTTACAATTTTATGTAATACTATGCAGAAACACGACAATGAAGCGACAACAACCTAGCGGATTTCAGCAAAGAAGAATTAAGAAAGCAAAAGACCTCGAGACCAAAATAATATCTGGATCCATATTTAAATATATGACACCTTTAAAATCTAGTGCTATGAAAGAAAATGCTGAACAAATCTTGCTTGCCAAATCGGAAGGTTTTGATAAACAGAAGGAAGAAAAGGTAGACAAAGCTCAGATCGGAAAGATTGACAAAGAAGAAAAAGAAAGGCGAATTGAAGAAGTACAGTTTGTTGAAAAACAGGAAAGAGAGTCTGATAAGAACGAGTGAGAGCGAGGTAGAGATGAGCAGAAGGAAAAGCTTGAAAACGTTCAGACAAATATTTTTGCGATTTATTCTGATATTGCTTCTTGGCCAATCCCAGTGCCTGCTGATTTGCGAGTTGATCTTATAAAGAAGGGTAGTAAACACTTTCAAAATAAAGATGGACCTTTGAGTGCGGCTGCAGTTGAAATGCCAGGGCATAAAACAAAAAGAAAGACTCGAAATCTGACCAAATCATGGTTCTATAAAGCACTGCCAAATGGTGAAAATTTTTGAGAAAGCGGATGATTTACTCTCAGTCAAGAAGTAGTTTGTTTTGTTTTTGCTGCAAACTTTTTGCCGATGCCGAGACAGAAATTCGAACCTTTGTCACGGGCTTCAATGTATGGTGGAAGCTAAACCTACAAGTATTTGAACATGAGGCTTCTGAGCACTACCTGTCATGCTTAGAAAAATAGAAAACTTTGGGAGTGGGATTGAAACTACAAAAAACGATTGATTGTAGCCACCAGGTAGCAATCGACAAACAGAAACAGAAATGGAGAGCTATTTACATCGTCTCTTAGATGTGACTCTGATTTTGGCTGACCAAAATCTCGCTTTTCGAGGTCACAGAGTGAACTTGTTGTCCGAAAACAAAGGTAACTTTTTCGAAATGGTGAACTGCTGTAAAAATATGATCCCGTTTCAAAAGGTCATGTGCTAAGGATAGAGCATGCTGTCGGTAATAACAAGAGAGTAGGGTCTTATTGGTTTAAGAGCATTGAGAATGAGTTCATCAGCTCTCTGGGGAATCAAGTAAAGCAGAAAGCTTTGGATGACTTAGCAAAAGCAAAGTACTTTGGAATTCTTTTTGATAGTACTCCAGCCGAGGCTAACATTGATCAGATGAGTGAAGTGATCAGATACGTTCACATTGAAAGTGACAAAGTTGAAGTGAAGGAATCATTCCCGCTGAACTCACGAAAGATATATTGAAGCTGTTGTAGGAAGATAAACTTATGATAATGCAGCAACTATGGCTGGAGTTCATAAAAAAATCAAAGAAATTAATTCGAAAGCTTTGTTTATACCTTGTGCAAATCATTCGTTAAATCTTTGTGGGGTCTACTTTTTCGGAATTATTACGTCAAGTTTACCTTTTTTTAGAACCTTGGAGAGAGTCTATACCTTCTTTTCAGCATCAACACGTCGATGGGAAATACTGACCAAGAATGTAGGTGTATCTGTCAAAAGATTTGCAAAGACCGGACGGAGTGCTCATTACGATGCTGTGGCACCGATGAAACCATATTTTGAAAAACCGGCTTCCACGTTCGAGCTCTTGTGTGATCTCAGTAAAAAAAAATGTAGATACAAGGGGGACAGCATCTACACTCATACCTGCGCTATGTGACTTTACATTTTTGTGCTACCTCGCATTTTGGTGTGACGTCTTAGAAGAAGTCAATCTTACTCAGAAGTATTTGCAGACTTTGGGATTGACGCTGGATAAATGTTTGGCCAAATTCAACGCACTCAAAATATTTCTTCAGAATGAACGGAACCATCTAGTGGCGAGAACTATTCGTTTTGCAACCCAAAAGTGTGAATCCATGGAAATTTCGATAGAAAGAAGAGGTAGAAGAAGGATGCGAAAAATGATGCCAGGAGAACAGTCTAGAGATACTGGTCTAACATTGCAAGAAGAAATGCAGAGGACTATGTTGGACTGTATCGACCGATTTTATGAGGAGCTCGAGCATCAATCCAAGGCAATGGGTGACATTGTTTCGATATTTGCAGTTGTTCAATCGAAAATTCTCTTGTACGCAGCAGTAGAAGAACTTCTCGCGCTTGCTCCAAATTTGACCAAAACTTACGATGAATTGTCAGATGAAAATATCATTCTAGAAATTCTACGATTGAGACGTCACTTGGAGGCTGTAAACATCACTTACGCAGAGGCTGAGAATTGGGCAACATTAATACTGCTGAGGTTCATTAAGTGACAGTAAAGTGGGATTACTCTAAATCAATCAACTCAACTCATTTTTGTGCACAAGATTTTACTCCACTATGTGTATATCAGTCGCATCTGGCGAAAGAAGTTTCTCAAAGCTTAAGTTAATAAAGAACTATTTAAGGTCAATGATGAGCCAAAGTAGACTGACCAATCTCTCCATACTTTTAATAGAAAGTCAACACACAAAGAATACAGATTTCAATGAAGTTATTGAAAATTTGAGTGCAATAAAAGCACGTAAGTACGTGTAACTGAAATACTCTCTACTTCGATTTTCTTTTTCCCTATAATTGTCCTAAAATACAAATGGGGGGGGGGGGGGGGGGGGTGTACATCGTCCGCCCTGGGTGCAAATCCTTTTTAGTCCGCAACTGAGTATAAGTTAGGTGGCTCCGGATTGCCTGGACGAATTCTCTTATCAGTCTATTCCGCACGGTATACGACGGCTGATTTTGTGTGCAAATCATCCGCAATACGTTGTCTTATGGGCGTCCGTAGATACCGTTTCCTGCATTTTCCTGGACCTTTTATGGCTGTATAGTTAATCCGAACAGTCTCGTCATGAGTGTTATCCGTAAGTATGTTTGTACACATCATCCCTTTACAATTACACCTACCTATCTAATGTTATAATTAAGGTACGAGTCTACCTGTATGTTAATACCAGAACGAGAGAATTAATCCCCCACGAAATTTGGTGTATATGTAATTTTAAGATTCTAAATTGATTTACATCCAATGCATGGAACTTGAAAACATCGAAAATATTTCAGAAGATTTCCGGAGTATAATTCAAAGATTCAACGCATTGCAAAATTGAAACGGAGAAATAGGTATAAAGTGGGAGGCCAAATTCTTGGGTGTACCGTTCATTAACTCAATTTATTCAACAAAAGTTTCGATTGAACTATGGTTAATCATCTCCAGAGATTTTTTGACTTCTATTCGCGCGTCAAGATATTGGGTAGCGACGCACAAGCGGGGAAGTCAAAATATAGGTGTAGCAGATTTTATAAGTCATAAACTCCTCTACTTGAACTGAAATTACGCAACATCAAACAAAAACGATCATTTTCGTGTTTGTAATCGTCAAGGTTTTTATTTTATTGTAATAATATCTTCACAGTGCACTCTCATACTCTCAACTTCATATATCTTATGTGGCGGTGCCAGCTTGATAGAGGTCAAAACATCTCGCTTCTTCGAAACTACGATAAAAACCCACGTAGTAACATTTATACGTTAATTTGAACACAAGTTTTGAAAAATTTCTGTGACAGCATACCTGTATATATTATACGTATACATGTTGATTAAAATTCAATGCTGTTCGTATTCTTATGAAATATGCGATTATCACTGAGTTCTCATACGTTTTGAATATGTGTTCAGCATAAGTACATTGGTGAATCGATGTAAGGGTACGTATGCTCCATTTACGGGTCAAATACACAAATGATACATGATATATGTGCTATTCATGGAATAGATACATAAATGGTACGGAAAACGCGTAAAATCGTATGCATCTCATCTGTAAGTCAGGTAATTATAATGTTAATGAATAATAAGTTACTGCTGACGCTGCTTATAGCAGACATTCTGGAGTACGCGAATTGTTCGTAAGGAACATATGTGATACATGTAGATGTAATCTCGAAAGACACAGGATCTCAGTAAATGGTACGTCACTGTTGCATGGATATACTACCTGGGAGGCTAGTTTTTTAACAAAAAATGAAGAACTGTGCGAATCACACAGTAAAGTACGCCGGAAGAGAAAATTCGTTGTCGTTGGTTGAAAGGTGAATATTTTTGAAATTTTTATATCATGCATAATGAATAAATAGTTCTGTTTTCATTTACTTTGATTTCGGTCGTTTTTGTGACAGCTGTGGAAAGTTACTGCCACCCGCGTGTCACATTCACGTGATGATCTCAAAGAGTTTTGACAACACTGTTTTGAATTTTCGATTCAGCCACCGTTACACTTTCGTCTCCGATTTTCTTGAGGACATTAATCAAAAACTCCCGACGTACCAAAAAAGTTTTAGTTCAAACATTCGATCATTTGCTAATTTTCTTCTTTCTCATCCACCAGGTTATCATTATGCGACTAATCTACAATTCTGCTTATAAATTAAACCGCTACACCCTTATTAGCAAAAGAAAACTGCTTCCAACCCTTTTTATTATTTACTTAGATAACAATATCTTCTGAACCGGGAACGATTCCAAAGGCGAAGATCCATAAATTCGTATTTTACCATGAATTGGCTGCTTTCTGCAATTGATCACAAACTGTAGAAAAAAAAAATTTGAAATGAGTTTTGGGTATTCGATAAAAGTGTCGAAATTTCATTCAACAGTTAAAAACACTTCAGGGAAGACTTACGAGGGGACTTCACCAGATGGAGGTCACAGATTTCAAAACATTTTTGGGGTTGAAAAGTATTTCATAATAACAAAGTACAGTCCAAGCGATACCACTGGACTCGAAACTGTTTTCAAGAAAAACCGGTTTGAAAAGCGTAGGCTTTCATTCATTCATATACCTGCTCCGTTGTACAAAGTATTGTTGAGGCGGCGTGACTGAGACATGATGCGCCCGACTACCAAGTCGATAGCTCCTTATAAAATTTACTCAACTTTAGAGAGGTAACTCACGTAACTCCGAGTTAACAGATTATAATGGAAGTAACTTTCGCGTGACAAGGATAAACCAAATAACTCCACGGGTATTCATCATAATCCAATTAACTTAATTTTTTGCCAATTTCAAGTGAGTATTCAATAAATTGTAATGAATTGCGGCGAACGTTTTCCCGTGATTGATACATCCGACTTATAACTCTTTTTATTGAAAAACACTTAAATGTGATTCACATATTTTACTTGACGGAAAATTGTACCGGTTGAAAAAGCTGTAACTCGAGCGCTCTTCAGCGCTTACGGGGGCAGTTGAGTGAAGTAGACGTGTTTAACGCGCACCTAACTTACACCACAGACACAGCCGGCTTGACATTCGTTACGACAGCCTTTTGGCGATGTTTTTTGTGATAAAAAATCAGTTATAAGAGACATAAAATGGCAAGCGATACAACATTGAAGTCGCCGATACTCAAGTAAGTGGATAATTATATTTTCCTTAAGATGTAAGTTCGAAAGAATAGAAGTAGAAAATCGTTATATAATAATCCATGAAGGTTACGTTGAATAATTATACTAATGAACAAATTGAGGTAGGTAATGATGGAGGTAATAATAATCTGCTTCTAGATCAAACTGAAAGTGATGACAATATCGGTAACCTAATATCACACCAAAAAGTGACACACTTAGCATAGCCGAATGGTGAAACTACAGATCATTCAGGTAACGAGAAAGTTTCATCGGTGATAAGTGCTCAAAGACAGCTTGTCCACGCAGGTTTGTATTATACGTAGATGCACAATAATTATGAGATTTAAATTACTACCAAATAATTGTATGGAATAAATTTCGATTTTATCCAAGTGAAATGTCATAAAAATACTGGTTCGAATAATAATCAAAAATGGTGGTCAAATTTCGAGAAAATGATATATGTGTTGTAGGTTTGAAGTCGTACTACAGTCATCGTCCAGACCATAGAGTTAACCAAATCATAATCTCATGTCACAGTCTTATTTTATAATTAATTTTTGAAATTCATTTAATTTATAATCTGTCGATTTTGTATCAGTACTTCATTAATAACTTCGAAATAATATTTTATTATTGAGTGATAATGTTTTATAAGTTTTAATATGACAAAAATTATGAATTAAGAACCTTATTTTTGATCGTCTACAGAAAATGACTATTCGCTATTTTTGACGGACAGCATCGAAGATGAAAACTCACTAGGCCTGTGCAATATTGTGTATCCAGAACAAGCAAAGAACGTAACAAATAATGTAGAAACAACTGTGACAACAAATGATGAGATGATACAAAAGAATTAAAAAGATCGTGAAAGCTCATTGCTAGAAGCAGATGACAATAAGGTATTAGCTTAAGTTCTAACCGCAGATACCATTCAGCTAAAAATACCTTTAAACTTTGAAATGAGTGAAGTAGAAATCATTCTTCCACATTCAGAAAATGAAAATCATTTGCTGATATTTCTTCCGTCGGTGCTCAAAGTAGATCTAAAACACGAAACCGTGAGAGTAGTTCCATTCAATCTGCTGTTAGAAAAAAATCAAGTCAATGCCAATTGTGGAAAGTGAATATTGCTAAAAGAGCTCAAAATTTAGGTACATAGTATTTGGATTTTCAGAAAATTCTAAAACCTTCCTAGGTAATGGGTGCTCCGTGTGCGCACTAGTGTAGATTAAAGTGCTCTACTACAATTACCGAAGCTCAAAGGAAAAATATTATTTTTAAGTTCTGGAAAATCAGTGATCACTCTCGTAAATGGGATTACATATCTCGATGTCTTACTATATATGAAAAATTATCTTGTTACGACCCTGACCTTCCACAACGTCGAAGTGTTTCGAAAAATTATTCCTTCCGAATAAATTTTACAACTGTGTTCGATTGCAAGTCTATGTTTTCTAGAGGTTCTTCGTATTTCTGATTCGTGGATAATTACTGTTACGATGGAAATGGAATAAGGTACCAAACTTTCCCCAGATAAAAGAGGTAAACACTAGAATCGAGGTACAAAGCTAAGTGATAAGTTTATACAGAGTGTAATTGAACATATTAACTTATTTGACAGAAAAAAAGCGCATCATGTAGGAAGAGATTCAAAAAAGAGTATTTAGAAGAAATACTTCATGTGAGAAAGATGCACTACCTATATATATACATATACCAAGTGGATGAAACAGTTTCACTCAAAGTATGAAATATGTGCAACAGAAAGGTAGCACAGAGATGTTTTTAACACTAAATTCAACATTGGTTTTCACGTTCCAAAAAACACCAATGTGACACATTTCTGTATTCTGATAATTGTGGTGGGCAAAATAAGAACAGTTTCGTGTTTGCAATGCTTGTGTATGTGGCAGCCAAATATAAAGTTAAAATAGCGTATCGACATCTCGAGTATAGCCATACTCAAATCGAGGGAGATTCTATGCATAGCGTCATTGAGAGATAAAGTAAAAACCAAAATATATATGTTCCGGAGCAGTAATTCACAGTTATGTCAATGGCGAGGTCTGGCAAGCTCTATAAGGTTATAGATGTAAAGTAAAATAGAATCTTAGATTTTAAAGCTCTAGGCGAGAAAATGAATATGGCTACTAATACATCTCGTATCAATGTACCGTGGTCAAAAGTAAGAGAAGTTTATACCGATGGAGATAGACCTGGGCAGTTGTTCTATTAAAAAAAATTCGATGACGATGCATCGACAGTAGATGTCCATCGTTGTGTTGGCCATCTTTTAAATCTGACTGCATGTAATTTAAAACCCGTATACTCAGGTAATTCTGGGGTACCTGAAGATACGCCAAAGAACTACTGCCTTTGCGCAATCTTTAGCTCAGATACCATCGAACCACGATCCATTTTATAAATCTCTGACTGCTCGTCAAAAGTCTAATTATAGAAATTCAAGCGTAGCAACAAATACAAAAAATAAGAAAAATTACATTTTTCTGTGATAATTATATTCCTCTACATCGTCAAATCTAACCTTAGAATACCGCAGAGATGATGACTTGTTAGATTGACACGTATTCTAAGGTTAGATTTGTCGGTCATGTGTTATGTTATGTTTATTGAGATTGAGTTTGTTCCGCGCTCAGCCGACTATGGCGCTGTAAGTTTCTCTGTATTGCCAACGTAACTGTCTAGTGTGAAAAATTAGCCGTCTCAAATACATTGTCCCCAAGTGTACTTCAAAGAATCCACAGCTTTACAAATCTACATAAGAAACAAGTTAGAAAAGGTAAAATTGAAGGATTATGAAGAATAAAGTGAATTATTCAGTGAATTCGAAAAATTAGTCACAGAATTGAAAGATGCCGGCGCACGAGTCACGGAAAAGGAAAAGTTGAACTATCTATTGAGAACGTTACCAAGTTCACTAAAGTACATAGGAGACCTCATTAATGTGTTTAAAGAGAAAAACCAAACTGTCGATTTCGTGAAAAATAAAATGAAAATGTACGAAGAAAGAGATGAAGAAGGAAACGTGAATAATAGTAATCGGGCCGGATATTAAAACGCATTCAAGAGAGAGGAAAAAAGACGCAAGGACATGCGACGACTAAAGTACGACCGATATCATTAACATCTTGCTTCTGTAAAACTTTCGAAACCCTGATAAAAAATCGACTACAATGGTGGATCGAAAGTAAAAACCTTCTACCTCTCAACCAAACCGGTTTTCAAAAAGGCAGGTCTTGTATTGATAACGTAGCCAATCTTACTCTCCAAGTAGACGAAGCTCTAAAATGTAAACAAGAAACGCTTGCCATTTTTCTGGACGTGTCAGGTACATTTAACCACGTAAACAGCGACATCCTACTAGAAACGCTTTCTAAAATAGATTGCTCCGCACAAATAATCAAATTCGTCAAATATCTAACACAAGAAAGATCTATCAACACGAACGTTGTAGGATACGAATGTCTAAAAGCACACAAAGGCGTCCCACAAGGAGGTGTATTAAGCCCTTTGCTCTACACAATCTACGTTTGAAAAATTGCAAATAACATCCCCAAAAACGTAACTGTCTCGAAATTTGCTGACGATATCGCAATTTACTTAAAAACTGGATCACTCTCCGCGTGTAAAAAAATCATCAAGAAATCTACAGAAACTGTTAGAAACAACCTACTCTACTTAGGCCTAATCTTAGCTACTGAAAAAACAGAAATCTTACATTTCAACAACAAAAACATACTTCCTGGCAACACAATAGTTGAAGTAAACAACACCAAAATAAAATTAAGTGAAACAGTTCGGTTTTTAGGGATAATATTTGACTACAAACCAACCTTTCAGCACCATATTAACAAAGTCATAACGAAGTGTAATTCAGCTCTCAACATTATAAAATTCTTACGAGGAACGTGGTGGGGATCCAACCCCAAAACCCTCACGATATTGTACAAAAGCTATGTTCGATCTATAATTGAATACGGTAGCTTTGTTTACTTCCCCATCCGCAAAGACGCTATGAGCGAACTAGAAAAGATACAGTTTTCTGCCATAAGACTCGCATTGGGCTACAGAAGATCTATACCCACCAACATCCTCATAGCAGAGTCTAAACTGCCTCTTCTAGCTGAACGTGCAAAGTTCTTAGGAAATCGTTACGTAACAAATGTACTTGCTAACAAAAACTCTTCAATGTACGCTAACATAAGGTATCAAACCTGTCTAACAAAGTGTAAAATAAAACGCATTTTGCTAAACTGCATTGCAAACATTAACGACCTTACAGAATGCGCTATTCAAACACATAACAATTACAAAATATGTGAACACGACTATGAAACGGTGATATCCTCTCTACCTGTAGAAACAGAATTAGGAAAACACCTAAAAAGCAGTATAAATCCGAACTCAATACTTGGCCATTTTCTAGGTAATACGAATGCACTAGCAATATACACTGACGGCAGCAAAATCAAAGGAAATAAATTTGTCGGATCCGCTTGCACAATCGCAGGTTCAAAACTAGGCACAACTAAAAGCATCAATTCCAACGCATCGGTTTACACTGCTGAATGCATCGCTTTAAACAATGCCATGGACATCGCTCTACAACAAAACAGTCGAGACGTATACATTTTTTTCGATTCTCTAAGCGCACTCCAAACCCTGCAAAATGCAAAAGTTAGCACTTTAACAAACTACATAACATACGATATTAAAAAAAAGTACAACGAATTTATAAAGACACATACCAATAACACTGTAAAGTTTTTCTTGATTCCATCCCACAAAGGTATAGTAGGAAACGAACACGCTGACTCACTTGCTAAATCTGCCACAAACAAAAATTTTTGTAACATCACGCAAATACCACACACAGATTACAATGAAACATTCAAAGCGAACGTCTACACTCAACAAACACGATAATTAAAACCGAGGGCCTTACAAAAGGGAAAAAATACTTTCAGCGGTACTATCTCGAAGAAGCAAGACCATGATATCATAACAAAAAACTGACACGCGAATGCATCGTAACAATAAATCGACGCAGAGCAAACCACTACAACCTAGCCAAATCACTGGCCAAAATAAAGGTAGTCGAGTCCCCCTTATGTGAATGCGGCAAAGAAAACCAGGACATCAACCACATCCTTTGGAAATGCCTGATGTTCGACGATAAACGAACTGAGTTCATTAACGACTTGCTGAAATCGAAGCTACAACTTCCCACAACTGCAGAAACTATAATTAGAAGACCGAATATCGAAGCTTGCAAAATTATGACTAAATTTCTGAAAAAATGTAATTAAATGTGTAACGATATAACATTGTAAGGTGCACTGATGTATGGCAGATATAAACCTTGATGTAGGTTTGAAATGCTACCAAAATAAAAAAAAAAAAAGATCATTGGTCAGATGACTACAAATGTGAGGTAAATAATTATAATAATGGAATTGAATGAATTTTAGATAGTGGCTGCTCGGACTATATTATAAAAAATGAAAATTACTTCACTTCACTGAGAAAAAAATCTGGTTGAATATGCCAAACTCATTCGGTTGTCAGATATTCAGTTGCACTGAAAGAAGAGTGCCAGAGTTGGGAAGTGAAGTTTGGGGTGGGGCGGCGCGTGGTTGCAGTACTACCCCATACTGTTACAATGCCCCAGCCATAGGGCTAGATGGCCAGCCATTTACGAGAAAAACGTTTCGAAAGTTTCGTTCCTATGTTATATATCTGAAAGTATTGCCCGTTAACCGAATGTCCCGGTGGCCGAGGCGGTAGCTGGCAAGCGTAGCAAGCCGAAGGTTCCTTGTTCGAACCCTCCGCTCGAGATTTTTTCTTTTTCTTTATTTCTTTTTTTCAAATTATTGTTTATTTAACTTATCAACAAGTTAATTTACTATAATGATAATTATATAAGAAATATGAAAAAAAATTTCTTGCTTCGTACTTTGAACGTACTTATTTGTTTTTTTTAAATTAAAAAATAACTATACAAAGAAGTTCAATTTGAAAACATTTTTTATTTCAGCATTTTGATATATTCCGCCCAAATTTCTTCCTTCAAATATTCGTTCGTATTGTATATTGAAAATATTTCGTTTCTATAATGGATATTATTTATAAACATCGTCGTTCCGAGGCTTACGGATTCTATCTGACCAGTTCAGGTATACGATTGTCTTTTGTGTCATGAGATTGTTATAAACGAAGGTCCCCCAATAGGGGCTTTTGAAAAACAGGGAGAGTGGAGGGATAAAGCGCCATTATGCCCCCCCCCTCTTCCCGCCCTATTCACTACAAACGGGGAAGAAGAATAAGAAACGAGCAGTCTGAATTTTCACGCTTGGAATGAGTAGACGTGTTTCGAAGTTTTTCTTTTGCTAACATTCTGTAGTTACAATGTATGGAAGTGAAGAAATCGCGGGTTCTTCGGAATTTGCAGAGGATATTACCGAAGATTCTTCTGACAGCGATAAATCGAAGTGGCTGATTAAAGATGCAGTTACCTATTTCAATGCACTGCTTGTTGAAAACGATTTAATAACATCAGAAGGTTCGCTGTTAATTCCTCACGAAGCTATGCTGATTGCTGAGAAGTTTTACGATAATGTGATGGATTTGGTGAGTGAAAACAAGATCGTGATTAATGAAGAGTTACTTCACGAGAATAAAGAGTGTCAAGAAGTAGAATTTGAAGGGATTAAAAAAGACGATTCATCGGACGAGTATGAACCCCCATAAAAAAAATCCAAAGAGCCGGAGTATATTCCGTTAAAATACAAAACAAAATGCATCAACATTGTGAAAGCACATCCTCAGTGGATTCTGAAAGCGCTGCAAAATAAAGAATGTCATCGTTTGAAAAAAAAAGTAATATTTATCTCGATGGGAAGAAGAAATTGAAAAAGGCGGATCTGTATTTGACAAATATTCAGCGATAGATTCGTGGACTTACGATTGTTTTGTCGAAGCTAGGCATAATTTATCAACAAGTGACCACTCGAAATGTGCAATGGGTGGCGAGATTTAAACAACAGCACGGAATTCGTCAACGAAAAGTAACGAAATTCGTATCACAAAAGGAAATGGTGACATTTGAAGAAACCTTGGCTGCAGCAGACACTTTCCATCTACAAACCCGAGATTCAATACTCAATTTTGACAATGAATATATTATCAACACTGATCAAACAGCTATGTGACAAAAATGCAATCAAATTGTGTGAATGGTCTTTCAAACAACGAATGCCCATTTGAATAATTCTCTTATACAGGGTGTCCCTAAATTGAGGGACACGGACCAGCGAGCGTGATACCTGACTGAAATGCAACCGAGAATTTCTTTACCGGAACCTCGTCCGACGCATAGTTTTTGAATTATAAGCGATAGCGTTAGGCCAATCAGAGTGCACCATTTCATCTGGATTTGCCGCCACGGAAATTGCTGTTTTGTTCGCTGGGTGAATTATTATTATTCGGTTACAAAGTAAATATCGGCACCTCCCCTCACTCGCTGTTGTACCCCTTCTCGAGCGCTGACCTCGGTATTGTTGCCGTGGCACACGCTGCCGGCCGCACACCCACGGACGCACACTCGTGTGTGTGAAAATAAGCGAATGCCCAGCTCCACAATACTACGAAACACACATACACGAGTGAAAATAAAAATAAATCTCGAAATAAATCAGCGGATTTAAGATTTAATGTTATAAAACACTTCCAATCATCGATGTATGCATAAAACTAGAGATTTTAGACGATTGATATGCCGTTAGGGTTCATAATTAGTCATTCAATTAATCTGAATTATGCTTTCCGAACATTTTTTGTGTCTTTGCAACATAACTTTTCCACTGATTTGAAATTCATCATTGACATCCGATTTTTCAATAATGCGAGGGAACAACAACTCGCTGAATTGACGTGTCAATAGGTTTGTAAATCAATTACAATTCACCTGAGTTAACACAAAATAACTGAGTAAATGAGAATTCACTGAATCACTAAAAATGATAACTGAAATCATGAGAATTATTTGAGATATAAGTGAATTAGGAAGAGTTGTAATAAGTCAAGTTACTTTGAATAACTTTAGATTCGTGCCTAAATTTTATGTTTAGAGAGAAAAATAATTAAATTCAAATAAAAAAGTAATTTTAAATCAAGAAGAAGAAAATTTTCAAATACCTGAATTCAAATGAAGCAATTTGAATTTAATAAATCTATCCGAATTTGAGGAGAAATAATAATTATTATTTGGACCAGAAAAATGAAGTCGAATTACATGAATAAATTCAATTAATTCAACTCAAAAAAATATGGTGTCATTCAAATTCCCAGTTATTTCCTCGTCGATTCAATGTGGGTCTGGAGTGGCAAGTAACGTTGAAATTGTTGAGATCAATGCTAGTGATGGCCACTTATCTGAGAATAATCGATGTATTGATTAATCGATTTCAACAAAATAATCGGACACAGCTCGATTGAATTGGTAAAGATTAATCGATTTGGTAAATTTCTGCGTGTAGTCTTAATATGAGAAGAGATATTTTGATAATTCATAGTCTTATTCAAAATATTTTTAAGTTTGATAAATTTTGAGTAATTAATACCTAAACCACATACATCGATACTGTATTGCATCGTTCGTATGAGTAAACAAGCGGCTTAAGGCTGACCGTGAGCCAGCCCTCGAACTTCCCGTTTTCACACTGCAAATTCAAGGTTCATGGAACAAACAAATATTAATATCCAATTCCAATTTTCCAACTACGAATTCAGAGTCGTGATTGACGATTCAAAAGCCCTCGCATATCATATTACATAAAAAAATATTACGATTGTTTTTATTTTGAACCACTAATAATGGATCGACCATCATAAATTTTAGAAATCTGACCTTGGATCGGTCACTGATGACCGGAAAAATCTCCACTTACGCATTTCTACCAAAATCCGAATATTTTAAGATTTTGTTTCACCATGTGAGTTCGCCATTTCGAATTTTTCAAATCTAACCCCAGATTCGTGATCAGCGACCCCAAAATCCTCATGGTACCAATTTTCATTCAAATCCGTTAATCCATTCTCAATAATATGTAAATTTCCTTTTTTAAAAATTACCTCAATCAAAGACCTATCCGATGAGGGGGGATGCCAACAAGATTTTTCATAAAAAAAAAAACTTCTAAACATCGAATTTAAAATCGAAAAGCGATGAGTCTCAGTATCCCTTCGTGCTTTTGCTGCCTATTTTGCGACAAAAAATGTATTTTATAGCCAGACAAATTAATGCTCGAATTAAATGGGATTTCGTAATTTCGACAATGCTTCATTTTACCTGGAAACATCTTTTCTTATACCCGGACATTGCCAAATTTTCGAAAGAAATTTCGATTATGTAGACAGAGAGAAGCATTTTAGGGCACAATATCCTTTCACGGCAAAGAAGGAATGAATTCAGAGACACGAAAATTTAGATAAACCAACTGAGTGATAAGTGAGTCATACCATACATTATTTCACTGAATAAATTATTGATTATTCGGAAAAGGTTAATTTTGCTAAATTCATGTTACATACTAGATTTATTCGCACTGTTTTCGGCAACACTCAATTGTTCCATAAATCAGTTTACGGCGCTACAAATGTTATTGGATAAAAAAAATTCTCATGTTCTTCCCATTCGAAGTCACAAAAAATCGATGTACTCCAATTCCAGAAACATAATTTCAATCATGTTCCATGATTCTGTGTTATTATTACTAGGAAATGAGAAACATCGTACGGTACTCTGTTTTGTTTTCGGTATTGACAACTAATCGTTCTTTGCGAAATTATTTGGTGGCTCTGAAAAGTGCCGTTTTTGATCGGGTCAGTGTGACGACTCGTCACAGGGGCTGCAGGTTCTCGAAATGGCCGCCACCTACTTCGATGCAAAGCCTGCAGCGCCTAACTAAATTTTCCATCGCTCCATGAACGATTTCCGGAGTCACCGTCGCTGTCGCTTCCACGATTTTAGCCTCCAGAGCTTGCAAAGAATTCGGTGGGTCCTTGTACACGAATTCTTTGATCAACCCCCATAGACAATAATCCAGAGGGTTCAGGTCAGGTGATCGCGGTGGCCAGGCGATGGGACCCCCACGGCCTATCCACCTCCCCGGAAACCGTTCGTTGAGATACTGACGCGTACGCGCACTGAAATGCGCTGGAGCACCATCATGCTGAAAAGTCAGGGCGGCTCGGCGATCAAGCGGAACGTCCTCCAGCAGTTCCGGAAGCTGATTTTCAAGAAACTCGTGGTACGAGTTTCCATTCAATCTTGCCGGTAGAACGCAGGGGCCAATCTGTGTCAAAAATTACCCCGTATTGTGTGATTGCATAATTAAACGATAATCCTTGCTCTATCACTGATCGCTCAAATATTATAATTATTGATAAAATATCTTGACTGTAGTGATTCAACAAAGTTATTTTCATGAAAAGCAGTAAAACACGTCTTTAAAGAAATTTTTCGAAGTCAAGCAATAAAACTGTAGCAAATTATATCTGTTTCCATGCATTATCAAACAAGCTTACCAACTCATCGCCAAGCATGCCGCACCACACGTTGATACTCCAGCGAACTTGGTGGCTTGATTCCCGAACATTGTGCGGGTTTTCTTCTGCCCAATGATGGATATTATGGCTGTTGAAAACCCCGTCGCGATCGAAATTCGACTCATCCGTAAATAAGATGTTAAATACGAACATCGGGTCTGCTTGATGCTGCTCCAATATCCACTCGCAAAAAGCGGTTCTTGCCACACGGTCTGGACCGTGCAGTGCTTGAACCTTTTGCGAGTGAAATGGTTTCAGCTCGTGAGTTCGCAAGACCCGGTGTACGCTTGACTTATCAGTCTCGTGTTCCGCGGCCAAACCCCGAGTACTTTTAGTAGGCGCCCTGTCAACATTGTCAAGGATACGTTCTTCAAACTGGACCGTCCGTCTGGATCTCGGACGTCCAGCGTTAGAACGATCCGGGACGAAGCTGCCAGTTTCGCACAGGCTTTGCTCCAAGCGGCGGAAGACCTTCGCAGACGGATGCCGCCTCAACGGATACCGGTCCGCGTATTCGCGAGCTGCGTCCCCCGCAACGTTGTCACACCTTCCCATCATCAGCACCATATCGTACATCTCGCGATTTGAAAAATCCATGGTGAAGACAATTGTACTCGGGCGATGCTGAAGACAATATGAGCAAAATCTGCCAGTTGCCAGTCAAAGCGCGTTGTTTATAACAATTGACTCTCGAGTTGCTATGCAGCCGTATTACTTTCCGTACACAACGGGTGTAAAATAGAATTCGATTGAAAACGAAAGACTGAACTTATTTCAGCAACATAATATTGAAAATGTCTGAAAGTCGTTAATCTATGATCTGAATAATGAGTAACTACACGGAACAAATGGAAAAATTGCAATTGTAAGTGGCGCTTCGTAAATAAAACTGGAAAAATTACAGTTTTAGATAACATTTTTATGAATTCAATTTTAAAAATGAATTCTTACAGTTACAAATGTAATTTCACATTTTTAATATGTAATTTCGACAGAAAATGTAAAATTTACACCTGAAACTTTGATTTTTCAAGTTGCTTTCGAAGCGCTACGTTACATAAAAAACTGTGAATTTTCCATTCTTCTTTTTTCTGTGCATTGCAACTTTGAATTCGCGGTCAATCAGCTTCATTTGAGATTTTTAGTTACCCGGAAAGTAGTACTCGAAGAATTATTTCTGAATAATCTGGGTTTAATCAGTTAGTCTTCCATTCTTAGCAAAGGTTCAATCACTGTATGGGTCAGACCATGCGGAAAGAATAAATTCTTGCGACAACGCATTACAGCAGCATAAAGCGGAACCGCTGTTCATGTTTCATATCTTGTTCGCACATAAGTAGAATTTCGATCTGGTTTGAATGTTAAACGTCCACAACGTTTATCACTGGGCTAAATGAAATCCACGCAATGTTCGTAAGTTGAGCCATCAAGTTCGATGGATTACCAATGTGTTTTTGCAGCATGTTGGATGACGAGCTGGAAAGCTTGCTTAATAATTCTTCAATACAGACATAAATTGCTATCATCACATTGGCTTGATTTTGAACTTCATAAGTGGAGACCTGTTTTATGACTGTTCGGAAAAATTCATATGGAATATTTGACCAATCAATGATTCAGCGAGCATTATGGGTTGATTATACATTCAATCAATGCGGGGTTTTTCGTACGACAGATTGGTCTCTGCTTTTTACGCGCAAGATGGTATTGAAGAACTTACCTGAAGTTTCTGAAAATCAAGCTTCCAGATCTGCTGAATAATCGTCTACTTAAACGTAGAGCAGAGATATTCGTTGATCATGGTAATTTGTAAATGACAGATTTCAGGACAGGTATAAGATACGCCGTAGACGCCAATCGCTTGGCCACTACGATCAGCGGAAGTAAATCCGTTGAATTCTTTCGTGTAGAGCATGACTTAGAAGTACATACAAGGATCCACCTAATTTCTAAGAAGCCCTGGAAAAAAAAATCGTGAAGGTAACGACAACGGCTACTCCGGATGTCGGTCGAGAAGTTATCGGTCAGCTGGTCGAATGTTGCAGGAGAAATCGCTGCCCCAGTAACAAGCGAAAAGCCGCATTTTTCGAAACCGCAAATCAATACCGAATGGAACGATTAGTTGTCAATACCGAAAACAAAACAGAGTACCGTACGATGTTTCTCATTTCCTAGTAATAATAACACAGAATCATGGAACATGATTGAAATTATGTTTCTGGAATTGGAGTACATCGATTTTTTGTGACTTCGAATGGGAAGAACATGAGAATTTTTTTTATCCAATAACATTTGTAGCGCCGTAAACTGATTTATGGAACAATTGAGTGTTGCCGAAAACAGTGCGAATAAATCTAGTATGTAACATGAATTTAGCAAAATTAACCTTTTCCGAATAATCAATAATTTATTCAGTGAAATAATGTATGGTATGACTCACTTATCACTCAGTTGGTTTATCTAAATTTTCGTGTCTCTGAATTCATTCCTTCTTTGCCGTGAAAGGATATTGTGCCCTAAAATGCTTCTCTCTGTCTACATAATCGAAATTTCTTTCGAAAATTTGGCAATGTCCGGGTATAAGAAAAGATGTTTCCAGGTAAAATGAAGCATTGTCGAAATTACGAAATCCCATTTAATTCGAGCATTAATTTGTCTGGCTATAAAATACATTTTTTGTCGCAAAATAGGCAGCAAAAGCACGAAGGGATACTGAGACTCATCGCTTTTCGATTTTAAATTCGATGTTTAGAAGTTTTTTTTTTTATGAAAAATCTTGTTGGCATCCCCCCTCATCGGATAGGTCTTTGATTGAGGTAATTTTTAAAAAAGGAAATTTACATATTATTGAGAATGGATTAACGGATTTGAATGAAAATTGGTACCATGAGGATTTTGGGGTCGCTGATCACGAATCTGGGGTTAGATTTGAAAAATTCGAAATGGCGAACTCACATGGTGAAACAAAATCTTAAAATATTCGGATTTTGGTAGAAATGCGTAAGTGGAGATTTTTCCGGTCATCAGTGACCGATCCAAGGTCAGATTTCTAAAATTTATGATGGTCGATCCATTATTAGTGGTTCAAAATAAAAACAATCGTAATATTTTTTTATGTAATATGATATGCGAGGGCTTTTGAATCGTCAATCACGACTCTGAATTCGTAGTTGGAAAATTGGAATTGGATATTAATATTTGTTTGTTCCATGAACCTTGAATTTGCAGTGTGAAAACGGGAAGTTCGAGGGCTGGCTCACGGTCAGCCTTAAGCCGCTTGTTTACTCATACGAACGATGCAATACAGTATCGATGTATGTGGTTTAGGTATTAATTACTCAAAATTTATCAAACTTAAAAATATTTTGAATAAGACTATGAATTATCAAAATATCTCTTCTCATATTAAGACTACACGCAGAAATTTACCAAATCGATTAATCTTTACCAATTCAATCGAGCTGTGTCCGATTATTTTGTTGAAATCGATTAATCAATACATCGATTATTCTCAGATAAGTGGCCATCACTAGCATTGATCTCAACAATTTCAACGTTACTTGCCACTCCAGACCCACATTGAATCGACGAGGAAATAACTGGGAATTTGAATGACACCATATTTTTTTGAGTTGAATTAATTGAATTTATTCATGTAATTCGACTTCATTTTTCTGGTCCAAATAATAATTATTATTTCTCCTCAAATTCGGATAGATTTATTAAATTCAAATTGCTTCATTTGAATTCAGGTATTTGAAAATTTTCTTCTTCTTGATTTAAAATTACTTTTTTATTTGAATTTAATTATTTTTCTCTCTAAACATAAAATTTAGGCACGAATCTAAAGTTATTCAAAGTAACTTGACTTATTACAACTCTTCCTAATTCACTTATATCTCAAATAATTCTCATGATTTCAGTTATCATTTTTAGTGATTCAGTGAATTCTCATTTACTCAGTTATTTTGTGTTAACTCAGGTGAATTGTAATTGATTTACAAACCTATTGACACGTCAATTCAGCGAGTTGTTGTTCCCTCGCATTATTGAAAAATCGGATGTCAATGATGAATTTCAAATCAGTGGAAAAGTTATGTTGCAAAGACACAAAAAATGTTCGGAAAGCATAATTCAGATTAATTGAATGACTAATTATGAACCCTAACGGCATATCAATCGTCTAAAATCTCTAGTTTTATGCATACATCGATGATTGGAAGTGTTTTATAACATTAAATCTTAAATCCGCTGATTTATTTCGAGATTTATTTTTATTTTCACTCGTGTATGTGTGTTTCGTAGTATTGTGGAGCTGGGCATTCGCTTATTTTCACACACACGAGTGTGCGTCCGTGGGTGTGCGGCCGGCAGCGTGTGCCGCGGCAACAATACCGAGGTCAGCGCTCGAGAAGGGGTACAACAGCGAGTGAGGGGAGGTGCCGATATTTACTTTGTAACCGAATAATAATAATTCACCCAGCGAACAAAACAGCAATTTCCGTGGCGGCAAATCCAGATGAAATGGTGCACTCTGATTGGCCTAACGCTATCGCTTATAATTCAAAAACTATGCGTCGGACGAGGTTCCGGTAAAGAAATTCTCGGTTGCATTTCAGTCAGGTATCACGCTCGCTGGTCCGTGTCCCTCAATTTAGGGACACCCTGTATAATCATCTAATTGTGACATCACTTCGTTCATTGAATGTCGTACTTTTTCATGTGTTTTCAGGATGTCAATACCAATCCACTTTCAACCCGACTTTCACCCAAAAAGGAAGCAGGACCGTATTTGTGAAGAAACTAGACATGAATAAAGTTGCGCTTTCATTTACTGCACGATATGCTATTACTCCTTCTGGACGTGTCCTGCCGAGTGTATTCGTATACCTGCAGAAGACAACAGGCAAATTTAGACCCAGAGTCCAGAAGACGATCGATGATTACGCCATAAAATACAAGAACGTTATTATCACGTCATCAAAATCGGAAAAGCTGACTACAAAGTTGTAAAACAATTTTCTTAACAAATCTTTGAAGCCCTATGTTGAGAAAAAAAGTTTCTTCTCATTATTGACTCTTGGGGGGGGGGGGGGGGGGAAACAAAATCAGAACTGTAAGACGAGGTTTTCCAAGACGACAAAAAATGTCCTACCTGTACTATCAAAGTAATTTCGCCGAAGTGTACACCTCTAGTGCAACCCTGTGATGTATATTCTTACAGACAGGTAAAAATTTCATTGAACGCCTGAAAAATTGCGCTACCTTAATTGAAAAGGAACGAAAGAATAATTCCCGAGGAGATTGTATTAAAATTCAATCGATCGTTCACCATCAGTTATCATCTCCCATTTTTTACAACATGATCCAATACGCATGGTTCGCATCGAAACTAACCGCAGAAAGAAATATTTTTAGAAATGTTAACGTCGTTTGTTTTCGATAGATATCTTCAAAACTCCCTGCTCTTGTAAAAAATCTAATCTATTCGATGCGCGAATTGTTCAAATATCTTTTGATTCGAATGTTTTTACGACAAATATCATTCTGGCTCTTGTACAATGTTGAGATCTAGCGAATGAACATATCTTTATTCATATTCTTCACAACTTGATGATTATTCTCTTATACACGCAATATTCTATTGAATATACAATACAAACGCATATTTGAAGGAAAAATTTGAACGGAAAATTTCAACATGCTGAAATGGAACATGTTTTCAATTTGAACTTTTTTGCATAGTTATTTTTCAAGAAAAAACAAACAAATAGATACTTCGAAAGTATGATGCAAGAATTTTTTTTTAAATGTTTCTTATATAATTATTATTATAGTAAATTAACTCATTGATAAGTTAAATGAATAATAATCCGAAAAAAAATAACGAAAAAAATAAATCCCTAGCGGACGGTTCAAACAGGAAACCTTTAGCTTGCTACGCTTGCCAGCTACCACCTCGACTACCGGGCCATTCCGTTAATGGAAATTACTTATGGGTATATAACATAGGAACGAAACTTTCAGAACATTTTTCTCGTGAATGGCTGGTCATCTGGCCCTATGGCTGAAGCATTGTAACACTATGGGGTAGTACTGCAACCACGCGCCGCCCCGCCCCAAACTTCATTTCCCAACCCTGGCACTTCCCTTTGAATAATTTTCACACAATTGAAATGCGTATTTAGTCGAAATAGAGAAAAATTGAATGTTTGAGGAAAGTAACTAATAAATAACTAGCTTGAATAAGAGTAGTATAGCTATGAAAGTTCTACACGCAGATTCCTGTTACCGACACTTACCGACATTATCCCCAGACTCGAACCCTTTCCCGCGATGACGTCACAGTCTGCCATACCGACTTAAGGTCAAAACCATGTAACCTTACCGACAGTTGTATCGGTCGACGGTAAAAATCGCACTGCTTAACCAACAATTCTTATCGGTCAAAGGTCAGAATCGTGCTGTTTTACCGACAATATAACCGACCGAAGGTCGAAGTCTTCATGTTGTGCTCGTCTGCCAACGGTAGAGGGTGCGGCGGGGGCGAGAACTTTTTTACCGTCCCACATTCTTTTCCCACGATGAGACGAATGATGTGTAACATCAACTACCCCCACATTCTTTTCCCACGTTATCAACCACGTGACATTCCAAAATTCATAGTTCCGAGAATTGTTTTTCATCCACTCGGATATCGCTGATGTGTAACATTAACCACCTCACATTCCTTTCCCACGTTATTAACCACGCGACATACCAAAATTGATGGTTCTAAAAATTGTTTTTCACTTACTCGGATGTCAGTTTGATATTACCCACGTGACATTTTTTTGGCTTGTAACTGTCATGTGAACTCAACGATGAATTTTGAACGGGTTCAGTCAAGACCAGAGTGCACGGTCAACCGATAGCCGCGGAACATTCAGAGCCATCATAGATCAGCGGTGTTGAGTTACTATCGCACTGAGAATGCTGAAAGGTGCGCGCGCATACACAAGCATACGTACAGCTGTCCTATAAAAAGGACGCTCATCAGTGCAAACGATCATTAAGTCACAACTTGTCCGATCATTAAGTCACAACTTGTCAAGTATACGCGAGGAAAAAGCTCAACATGGAATCCGCGAAGTGTTTGAGATTGATCGATATTATGGGAGCGGCGTACAAAATCTTGGACAAATCATCATCAACAGCAGAGATTCAGAAATGGATAAAATTTGGAAAAAAATATTTGGCTTCTGAACAAAATTTTGCAAAAGGCTTCATCAATTAGAGAAAAGACGAGAATTATCACAACGATCGGACTCTTGAAAGCGCTTGCGGAAAAATTCAAACGTCTTCCGAAAACGGGTGGAGGTACGCGAAAAGTAAGAAGAAGTGATCGAGTTCACTGGGAAGATTTGGAATCAGCTTTCGAGGGGAGAATTCGAACTGGATCCATCTTCAATTTGAAGCATAAAGATGTGAAGAGATTTCTAGAAGACGCAAAGGTACTAGCTGTCACGAGACTAAAAAACGCTTTGAAGAAAGACAGGAGCTTGAAAGCCAACGTTATCCTGGCTTGTAAATTTAAAGTTAGAAAAGATGATTGCACGGTGGAAGAGATCAAATTTTTTAATACGAGAAATAAAATCATCCTCCAGACAACGGATATCAACGAATGGTTCATCGAAAACGCGACGGAGCGTTTGTTGAAAAAGGTTGAAGATTTCCAGGAAAAGGATTTAGGCTGGTCGCTGACTGAAATAATCAATTTGAATGTGAATATCAACAAGTACGTGCCACTACGAGGCGGTGTGTTCACGTACACCCCGTTACCTAAGCATATCAGTGTTGAGGAGGCTGTGGTAAACATCAGAAACAACCACTCTTACTGCTTCCTATGTCTCTAGACAAAAACACCATTTCGAAATTTGAGAAGCTTGACGGCCTTTTAATTAACGTTTATAGTATAGACCAAGGTGATCGGAAAAAAAGTGAAATAGTACTGATTCACCTGAGTCAAAATGAGTCTGATGAACCTGTAATTCATCTTTTGGCGATAGAAACTGAAATCACTGACGATGACGATGATGATCTCGATATGGAACATTATGAACAAAATAGAATCTGTCATTTTACTTGTATTCGAAATTGGTCTCGACTGACGAGTTCTCAAATTTCTGAACGTAATCGTCGTACTTGGTTGTGCGATAGATGTTTGACTTACTTTCATTCTAAAAGATGTTGAACAAAGCACAATGTAGATTGCATGAATTTAAACGAAACCAAAGTTATCCGACCTACAAATGAGGAAAAAATACTGAAATTCAAAGATTTCAATCTCATAGAAACCGTTCCATTCTGCATTTACGCGGATCTCGAATGTTTACTGGAACCTACGCTCAAAAAGATGGGTACAAGAACAATTTATCAGAAGCATTTTCCGTATAGTATAGCTTACTATCTACATTGTGCGTTTGACGTTTCGCTTTCAAAATTCAAAATTAATCGTGGAGAGACTTGCATTCAAAGATTTGTGAATGAGTTAGCGGAATTGGCACATTCGTTAGAAGTTTATGTCAAAACTGTTGTACCGATGGAACCGCTCAATTTCAATCAAATCAACGAATTTCATTCAACAACAGTGTGTCACATTTGTGAAAAACCGGTTACACTGACAGACGTGAAACATCGTGATCACTGCCATTTCACGGGAAAGTACCGTGGTGCTGCTCATCGAGGTTGGAATCTAAATTATTGAAATTCGCACACTATCCCAGTGATATTCCACAATCTGTCGGGTTACGATTAACATTTTCTGATCAAAGCACTGGCTACATCGTTCGAGGGCACAATTGAGCTTCTACCCGTAAACAAAGAAAAGTACATTTCTTTTACAAAATATGTCGAGGGGACAAATATGAAGTTTAGATTCGTAGATTCGTACCGTTTCATGCCCAGTAGTCTTGAGTAATTAGCAACGTATCTCGGTGATGATCAGAAATCAATCACACGAAAATTTTATCGTGGCTTGGATAAATTTCAGTTATTGACCAGAGAAGTAGTGTTCCCGTACGAATACAAAGACAGTTGGGAAAAGCTCAAGGACAGACAGCTACCATCCAAACAACAATTTTACTCAAAATTAAATGATCGGGATATATCAGACGATGACTATGCACATGCATGTAAAGTTTGGCAAACTTTTAACGTTCAAACTTTGGGAGAGTATTCGGACTTGTATTTACAGACGGACGTGTTTTTACTAGCCGACTTTTTTCAAGACTTTTGACAGAGCTGTGGGACAACGTACAACCTGGACCCGTTACATTATTACACCGCGCCCGGTCTGTCGTTTGATGCGATGTTAAAGTGTACCGACATCGAGCTCGAGCTTCTCATCGACATAGATATGGTTATGTTTATCGAAAAACGTATTCGTGGTGGTGTGTCACAGTGCTCGAACAGATACGCAAAGGCTAACAACAGGTACATGGGAGAGAAATTCGATCCTGAGGTCAAAGAATCTTATCTTATGTACTTTGACGTTAATAATTTGTACGGTGCTGCTATGAGCTTTGCTCTGCCATACAGTTCCTTCGAATGGTTATCAGACATCGGACAATGCGACGTTGTTACCATCTCGGAGAATGCGGAGTTTGGTTACATACTGGGGGTGGATTTGGAATATCTTGAGGAACTGCATGAAATTCATAAGGATTTACCACTGTGTCCAAAGCACTATATACCTCCGATCTCCAATAGTAAGCAACCGAAATTAACGCTTACGCTACTTTCCAAAAAAAACTACGTTGCTCACTACAGCGTTTTGAAACAATGCTTACAATTAGGCTTAAAATTACTCAAAATTCACAGAGTTCTCAAATTCAGACAAACCCCGTGGCTCAAAAGATACATTGATTTGAATACCGATTTGCGCAAAAAATCTCACAACGAATTCGAGAAAAATTTTTACAAACTGATAAACAACGCAGTTTTTGGCAAAAGAATAGAAAATGTTAGGAAGTATAGAGATGTCACGCTGATCACGGAATGGGATGGAAGATACGGTGCTAGAGCTACTATAGTCAAACTCAATTTTCACAGCTGTACCGTTTTTGACAAAGATATAATTATCGTCGAGATGAGTGAGCCGAAAGTCAAGTTGAATAAACAATTGTATGCAGGTTTCTCCATCATGGATCTGGCTGAAACATACATTTACGATTTTGATTATAATTATGTCAAACGGAAATTTGGCTACCGAGCAAAATTAATGTACACGGATACCGACAGTTTGATTTACAATTTTACCGTCCCTGACAAATACGACCATATGAAGGAGGACTTGCACAAATTTGATACGTCTGATTATCCGCTTGACAACGTTTATGGAATGCCACTAGCGAACAAAAAAGTTCTCAGCTTGATGAAAGACGAGAATAACGGAAAAATAATGCTGGAATTTGTAGGATTAAGAGCTAAATTGTACGCATTGCGAGTCTTGGGAGATGAGAAAGACAATAAACGTGCCAAAGGTGTCAAAGGATCAGCGTTGAGAAAAATAACTTTCAACGATTATTTGGAATGTGTTTTGAACCGTGAAAATTTGTCTACAAATCAGCATTTGATATCAAGTCGAAAGCACAAGGTATACACCGTAGAACAGCCGGAAGTGGCACTTAGCTGGAATCACGACAAGCGGATCGTGTTTCAAAACAAAACCGACACGCTTCCGTGGGGCTACAAGCCTACACCTTAGCTTTGTAATTTTTAACTGTACCATGATGTAAAAAATATTATTATTATGTAGGATAGTGAATAAGAACGCTCCGAAATCTCAAAAATTGTACAACGATGCATATGTCTGTCGATTGTTTAAAAAATAAAGATGCATACGTGTTATGTGTCGGGTATAAAATAAAGAGGCACATACGTTCTTACAAAAAATTCATTTATTCAAATGTTACATGTCCGATTCGTTTATTCAACTGTCGTGTGTATTGTCAAAACCTCACCATTTGACGTATATTTTTCTCCCACGCTTCTTGAGCACCTTTTCCACCAGATAGATATCCAGATGTTCAATCTTGAGGAGCTCTTGTTCTCGGAAACCACCAGCGATACGTTGATCTCGGTAGTCTTTGAGCTCGTACGTCACAGGATGAGTATTTTCCACTCGACCAATCGTGAATATTTCAGTCGTCCAATTGGGGGTGTAACCTTTTTCGAAGACATTTTTGAATTTGCTGATTCGAACTTTGTCGCCGGATTTTAATTTTGCCGATATGGTAGGTAACGCTCGAAGCCTTCCGTACGCCTGACGTGATAACAGCCTTTCGTTTGCAACGGTGACATCCGACGGTTTCATTCTTAAGGTTCGGTGTTTGACGTTGTTGTAAGCCAAAACCAAATCAGATGAGATATCGAGCCACTTGTAGCTTTCTTGCATGCTGAACCGTTGCAACATTTTACCTTTCAGCGTCCGATTAAAACGTTTACAGATCGAAGCCTCCAAATTACTGTACGTGTAGTGAAGTTTGATTCTTTAACGTGTCATAAGCGATTCAAATTTCGAGTTGTAAAATTCTGTTCCTCTGTCGACGTGTAATTTCTTGCCACCCGTCCTTTCGACAAGCACAGATTCCATTGCTTTCGTAACATCATCTTCAGACTTCCTCTTTATCGGTACAGCCCACGCATACTTTGAAAAAATATCAATGACTGTGAGCATGTACTTGTAGCCTTTGTTTTGTCCAGCGTATGACGTCATATTAACAAGATCCGCACGCCATGTCTCGTCGATGCCGCGCACGTCTACACGTCGACGCGGGTAATTCCGGCGTGCAGGCTTATGCAGTTCCGTCACCAGTGCTTGCTTTTCCTCGTTCATATTCCGACGCTCTTAGTCAGGTGTCCAATTGAGATATGTTATCAGCGTTTCGAATCGACAGATCTCTGCCTGTTTCAAAGTCTGTGTAAAAGGTATCCAAGGCTTTCTCCGTGATGAGCTCGAAAGCTTCGATCATTTGATCGAGGTCGCCGATTTGTTCTTGCAGCTCGTTGAATTTTCGTCTCAAGATTTTTGAAATTACAGCATTGTTTGGCTCTGCGGGATCTGCGACACTGCATAGTCTCTTGTTCCGTATATCGTAATGCCCGTCCGCCGTTATTTGAAATCCGACACCCGAAGGACCGCGAGTGCTCGCGGCCGTGTTTTTATCCAGATGCCGTCCAAACACGTCGATGCTCATCTCGGTAATGAATGCAAAAACGGTGGGAGCTGCTCGATAAATAATTCCTGCTTCGCGTAGCTCTTCGATAATGGAAATCATTTCGTTATCGTGACTCGGATTTTCCGCTGCCTGAGATGCCAGGAGTAAACAAAGACGCTCCACTAACTCGTTTAGATCATCCCAGAAAACGTATTCCGTTTCAACACCTTGTCGAGTGATCATAGCTTGCGGAAGTAGACCTTTACCCTTTCGGCGAGGTGATGGGAAATTATTCATCAATTCGGCAATGACATTTTCAAATTTGTAACTGTTATCGTTTCGAACGGCCCTATCGGACGAGTGATACTTTTTACGCGCGTTCGTTGCGAGGATTCTGTTTTAAAAATTTTCCTGATCTCCGGCGCTCACAGAAGAACCGTCATGCTTCTTTTTGAACAAAAGTTCCAGCAAACCCTTTGTTTCCGGGTGGAGCGTATCGCCGAAACGAATGTAGTCACTCTCAAAAGATCTCAACAAATCACCAGTCAATAGTCCGTTTGAGAGGTTGCGTACACTGTAGACGTTGTCCAATTCGCCTTTTGTCTTCGCATCTCTCATCAGTGCAAAATACTCATTCCCGATTTTCTCGACCGGTGTATCTACGATTGTTTCATCTCCTGCCGAAGCGAAGGAATAGTCCATTTTCAAAACAGTTTCAATTTTCGTTTCATTTTTTATCTGCTTTATTTCTTCTTTAATTTCTTCCACCTCTTGTTTTACAGGTTAAGCATCTTTTGTAACATTCACTAGTTCTTGCAAGGGAGTCACTACTGGTTTGAAAATGTCACTCAATTTCTGAGTCGTACATTCCTTGCCCGACTTGAGCAATCTGTGTTTTCGACGGATCGCAGCACTTGCTTGAGCGATCTGATGTGGGACGTCTTTTTGTTTGGAAATTTCAGAGCTCTGGATGTTGACGCAACTGAGTCTGCAGCGCTACTGCGTCTCTCGCTCGAAAACGTTAGATTTTATTTCTTTTACAGGCTAACAAAAGAATCGAATCCCCTCCTGTATCGTCCTTCGTTGAGCTCACTGTGTTTGTCGATCACCAGAAACTCGTACTTCTCACCGTTCCAGCATACAGAGCACACACTTCAAAACTCTGTGTAAGACATGTCGGTGTTTACATGGTCGTTGTATACGAGTCTTAGGTTCATATCGTCTTGTTTGAATAACACGAGTAAGTTCACGTTGTTGCGCACGAGATGTTTGGGAATACGCGCGTACGTCTGACAGATATAGAAACAGTCAACGTCGTGATGTCTACCCATGCAAAAGTAGGCTCTAATATTGTCCTGCTTCTCGCACGCTACATCGTCAAATATGATTATGGAGTTGGGCCGTGCTTCTTCCGGTGTAATCACTTGCTCACGCTCGGTAAACGCACTATACTCCGTATTCTTAACATGGTCCAACAATTGCATCAACAATTGGTATTCTGGTTGGTTGAGAGATTTCGAGTAGATGTAGATATTTTCAAATCTGAGTCCGTTGAGATGGGTTATAAGTGTGAGCAACGCATTAGTTTTACCACAATTCGACGGTCCACAGAATATTGCACGTACACTATTCGGGAGGAATTCACCGTGCCGTTTGTGCCTTTTGACATTTTGCTCCGAAAGTTCGTCAAAATTCATCACGGGAAGCTTAGTAGGTTGTTTCTCAAACCGCATCTCGGACATGACCGATCGGATTCGCTATAAATACCCCGTTTTAAGGCACTTTTCTTCAGTCAACGTACGAACATGATCGCGTACAGAGGTAAACAAAGCAGCAGCAGGCAGCAACATCGTGGCAAGGGTCTGGTGAATGAAATCATCAACAGCCTTCCAGTCGAATTGCATGTACCTGGTTATCAGTACTGCGGGCCTGGTACAAAATTAACAAAGAGACTCGCGCGGGGTGATCCGAGAATCAATCCACTCGACGCAGCTTGCAAGGACCACGACATTGCTTACTCGCAGAATCGTGAAAATCTTGAAGTTAGAAACGAGGCTGATAGGGTGTTGGCTGAGAAAGCTTGAAAACGGGTTCTCGCAAAAGACGCAAATTTGGGTGAGAAGGCAGCCGCTTGGGCAATAGCTAATACAAAGAAAGTAAAATCAAAACTCGGAATGGGAATTCGAAAATCAAAAAATGTGACCTTGAGAAAAATTATAAATGCTGCAAAACGTCCTATGGTTCCAAGCAACGATGCAAAAGTAGCTATCGAATCTGCGCTGAAGGGAGCTGAGAACGCCGTTAAAAAAGCGGGTGGTAAATGTGATGTGCGAACATCTCGCGTCCTACCAGTACCTTCAAAAGTCAGTGGTTTTCTACCGTTTCTGATTTCTATTTTCGCTGGACTTAGTGCTACAGGCGCGTTAGCCGGTAGTGTGACGGGTATAGCAAAAGCTGTGAACGATGCAAGTGCTGCTAGACAAGAACTGGGAGAGAGCAAACGACACATCAAAACTGTGAAAGCTATCGTGTTGGGCAAAGGGCTTCATATGAAACCGTACAAAACAGGTCTTGATCTCCATCTTTCAAAAAACTAGATGCGATGCTACCACGTCGAGCGTTGACTGATTGGGACTTGTTGAAATCTGCCAAAATCTTCAAGGTTCCGCATTTCCACGATGTTTTCATGCGAAACGAAATGCCCAAAAACGGTCCGTGAAAAAGTGAGTCAGCTATAATCAACCTTGACGACAAAGGCGGTCCGGGAACACAATGGGTTGCATACAAGAAACGCGACAATAATATCGATTACTTTGACAGTTTCGGCAACCTTCAACCACCCTCAGACCTCATAAAATACCTCGGCGTTGGTAGCGTCAAATACAATCATGAAAGGTACCAGGATTATGATACATTTGAATGCGGACACTTGTGTCTGAAATTTCCAAGTGGTGAGCTATATAAACATGGTGCATGATTCATCAAAGTCAGTCTACCACTCGCAGTCATGGATGATTCGTTAACGTTAACGATTTCGGAAACCTCTTCGAATCGAACTTGCTCGTGATAAAAGTCATGCTTTTGGCTTGGTAGAATTGTTAACCTTTGATTTGATTCCCAACGTTGATGTTGGTCACAATAAAATTTGCATAGCTGATAAAGTGATCACCATACCTACCGGCAGCTACGAGATCGAGGACATAGATCAGTATCTTCAAAACGTGCTGAGAAATATAGATATCAGGCTCGCCATGAAACCCAACAATAATACATTACGCAGCGAAATCACATGCAACCACACGCTTAACTTTGAGCCGAATGATTCCATTGCTCAACTTTTGGGATTCGCACCACGTGTATTGGAGGTTGATAAAACTCACGAATCAGACGTGCCTGTGACTATACTCAAAGTCAACGCGTTGCGAGTCGAGTGTTGCATTACAACGAGCGCCTACGTCAATGGACACGAAGTACACACTATTCACGAGTTTTGCCCGACTGTCCCACCGGGATATAAGATCGTGGAAGTACCGTCGCACGTCATTTATCTTCCGATCACCGTCAGGACCATAGATCACATTCAGCTCCGGTTAGTGGATCAAGACGGAGACCTTGTTAATTTTCGTGGAGAAGTTATTGCTGTGAGACTACATATCAAATCGCAATAAACAATGGGAATTGTATATGTATAACAGACTGTCAAAGAGTAGGTATATTAGTAAGTCGGTATGCCCCGATCAAGTCAGTCATCGATCGATTCTCGAACCGTTAACACCTGGAAACGTGGAGTTCCTGATAGCTCTGGGTCTGAAACTGACACCTTTTGGAAGAGGAATTTCCGACAACTAAAAATCCGATTTTGCTGTTTCATCATCTGCTACATACCATGGAGGAAGAAATCTTAAACATTCAAACACCAGTCGTCTTTGACTAATTCGTTGCGCATTACCAGATTCACGCTCACAAACCTTACGCCTCGTCAACTTTCAACAACAGCGATGAAATTCGAATCACCGTTCAGCATAAGGATTAATGCATATCACCCAGCAAAAGTTCGGTACATATCCATGGACGACTCCTCAAACCTGATGGTACAGCTACTGTGAACACACAGCTCGTAAACAACGCGATCTGTCATCTGTTTGAAGAAATTCGCTACAAAATTAATGCAGTTGAGATTGATAGCAGCAAGAACGTTGGCTTGACAAGTCTCATGAAGGGTTACGCTTCCCTTCACCCTGGTCAGACTTGGCTGATGGAAAACGCTCGATGGCTTGATGTAGAAGAGAAGAAAAAATTAACCGATGCCGAGGGTAATTTTGACGTACTCATACCGCTCAGCATGATATTAGGTTTCGCTGAAGACTACCGCAAAATCGTTGTCAACGCTAAACATGAGTTAATTTTGACGAGATCAAAAACTGACGTCAACGCTATCATGCAAACTTAAGAGGAGGAATTCAAAATCACGATCAATGCAGTGAAATGGCTAATACCGTATTTGAAACTCGCGGATCAGAAAAAAGTTGACCCACTAAATTTCATTCAAAGAGATCCACCTATTTCGATGAGCTTCCGCAGTTGGGAATGGTACGAATATCCCTTACTTCCCACAACATCGAAACACGTTTGGACTGTGAAAACTTCCACTCAGCTTGAAAAACCTCGGTACGTCATTTTGGGTTTCCAAACAAGTAGAAAGAACAAGACCGGCAAAAACGCAAATCGTTTCGATCATTGTGATATCACGGACGTCAAGCTATTTTTAAACTCTCAATTTTATCCGTACTGTAACCTGAACGTCAACATGAGTCGTACTCTGTACGCGCTCCTGTACGAGATGTACGCAAACTTCCAATTTAACTACTACGACAAGAACCCCGAACCGTTGCTGACAAAGAGTGAATTCCTTCTAGACGTCCCCTCATTCGTTATCGACTGTTCGAAACAAAACGAATCTTTGACGTACGGACCTGTCGACATCCGTCTTGAATTTGAAGCTCAAGCCAACTTTCCTACTGAAACATCGGTGTACTGCTTGATTGTTCACGATCGTATTGTCGAATACGACCCGCTCAGTGGTTGGGTCAAAAAGTTGGTATAAAAGCTGACCCGTTCCCACCATCTCGCACAGTTCGAAGATGGAGCTTATCGTTGACATACAAGGCTTTCGTAGACCATTCAACAATACCTTCACATTGAAAGAATTGATGTCCGAGAACTTAGCATGGCCATTTGAGATTAGAGAAGAAATAAGTTTTGTGCTAAAATGTGTTCGGCTTGTGCTGCGATGTGCGGCAAACAGTAGTCGATTATCTCCAAAAACGTAGCTGATATTGCCAAAAACACATATTATTAAAATTTTTTTCGTCCAACTTCGGTCATTTTTTTTCTGAACGCGATATCCCGATTCCTCGAGCTGTGTAGGCATCGCTAGGTTTGTGTGATACGTTGTTTTAGGAATCGCCTTTTATGTAATTATTTTCAGATATAGGTGTATGATTGTTCGATTTTCGACAACAGAAATGTCCGATCACTTTCAGTTTATCTTTCTCTTTCTCTGTGAGTACATTCTGTTATCTTGTTTTTCGTTCCGCTGTTTTCTTGACATATCTCTGCTGTCTCTTGCCCACGGGCGTTCTTTTTTGCAGAACATAGCACGCACAAAATTGCTATTCACCTCCATACATAGAATTCTTCCCTCGGTGAGCTGTTTTTGGGAAAACTGAGGTGAAAAGCATTTGGAATCCTAACCCTACTTCTTCTACGGCATCGTCAACAACTGCTGTCTCTCTCTCTCTGATACTGGGCTATGCGCATGCGTCAAAGCTTGGATGCGATTGGAGATCGTGCCTGCTGTCTTGTTTCTGCTTCTCCAATGATTGCGTCGTAATCTACCACTCACTGTTCGATCATTCTGCCTGAGCTGCTTGGTGGCGCGGGTGTCCCCGCAAATGCGGGAAATTCAAAAAGCCCGGGAAATAAAACTGAAGGCACTTCACATTGGACAATGACGTCAGGCAAAAGAGGAAGAGGAAGCATAAGTCCTGAACTGTATCAGCGAAAGCGAGAACAACTCAACTTGAAAGATTACTGGTTAGGTGCATCAACTCATAATAAATTCGAGGCGCTATCAATACAGTCACCAATGCAACATCAAAATGAAAGCGTGACTGACAAACAAAATGAAGAATCAAATTCTTCAGGTGAAGGGAAAGGAGAAAAAGTTCAAACTCCTCCCACCTTGTATATAGATGGCGTGACAAATATCAAACCATTTTATGAACTATTAGATAAAATAGCTCCAAACCAGTACACTCTAAAAGTACTACCAAATGATGCTATTAAACTCAAAATCAACACTCCAGAAGAGTTCCAAAAAGTCGTAACTGAACTTGAAGCAAAAAATACTGAATTTCATACATACCAAGCAAAATACAATAAGCCGTACAAAACGGTTTTACGGAACATGCATCCTTCAGCTGACAATGAAGAACTAAAGACAGAGATAGAAAAGCTTGGACATAAAGTCATTAGAATCACCAATGTTGAAAATAGTAAAACAAAACAGCCACTACCGCTGTTTTTCGTTGATCTAGAGGTCAATGAAAACAACAAAGAAATTTATAAGGTTGAAAAACTACTCAACCTTATAATTTCTTTCGAACCACCTAGAAAAAAGAGAATAATACCGCAGTGCACCAAGTGCCAAGCATTCGGACACACTAAGAATTATTGTTACAAACAGCCAGTTTGTGTAAAATGTGCAGGGAACCACTTGACTTCCAACTGCTCAATCAAAGAAAAAACAGAAAATGTTGTCTGTGCAAACTGTGGTGGTAACCATCCAGCGAGCTACAGAGATTGCAGTGTTCACAAAGAACTGCAACAAAAATTCTATCCAAAACTAAGAGAAAAGAGAAATCCTCAACCTATTCAACCTATGCAGCAAACCACTGAACCACTCAGAGACAATCGAATGAGAAATAATGTCTCCTATTCGCAAGCAATATCAGGTAAAATAAATAGTGTACCAGAACAAAACGAAAACCAAAGCCAATCTCCAATGGATACCATTGCTAAACTCGAAAATTTAGTTCATACACTAATGAACAAAATTGACAAAATGATGAATGTTATTCTCAGATTGCTCGAAAACAAATAATGGCTGTTAAACTCAACATAGTATTATGGAACTCAAACGGCTCAGCCCAAAGAACAACTGAACTTAAAAAGTTCTTGAAAATAAATAAAATAGATGTAGTTCTCATCTCTGAAACACACTTTACAACAAGAAACTACTTCAATATACCTAAATACAAGATATATACCACCAACCACCCAGATGGCAAAGCACATGGTGGAACTGCTATTATAATAAAAGAGAACATAAAACACCACGAAAGTGAACACTACGCAAAGGATTACTTGCAAGCAACAAGCATCACGGTAGAAGACAAGAGTGGATACATGACACTCTCGGCAATTTATTGTCCTCCGAGGCATTCGGTAAGTCAAGATCAATTTAGTGAATTCTTCAAAACACCAGGTAATAGATTTATAGCTGGTGGTGATTGGAACGCTAAACACTCTTGGTGGGGTTCACACTCATTAAGCCCCAACCCAAAAGGCAGGCAGCTCTACCAAACGATCACAACGGAAAATCTGGCAACAATTTCAACTGGCGAACCCACGTACTGGCCCACAGACAAAAAAAAGCGACCTGATCTGTTAGATTTTGCAGTGCTAAAAGGTATTAACCCCAATTTAATGAAAGCTGAATCATGTTTTGAACTGACATCAGATCACTCACCAGTAATCATACACATGTATTCTGATATCGTATTTGATGAAAATAAATTCATCCCGCATAACAAAATGACCAACTGGGAACTCTACCGAAGTTATTTAGAAAAGGAAATTACGTGCAATATACCACTAAAAACAAATGTAGATCTAGACAATGCAATAGAAAGTCTGAACATAAAATTACACGAAGCAGCAATGTATGCAACACCACCAGCACATCATTCGAATGAAAAAGATAGTACTAGTAAAAGTATACTAGATAAATTAGAAGAAAAACGAAAATTAAGAAAAATCTGGCAAGATAATAGAACGAACAACAATAAAAAAAGGTTCAACAAAGCAGTGAAAGAACTCAAAAAAATGTTGTACGACGAAAAAAATCAAAACATAGAAAAATATCTAGTAAATTTAACTCCCACCAAATCAACCGACTATTCACTCTGGAAGGCAACAAAAAAAATAAATCGTCCACAAGTGCATATTCCTCCTATAAAAAAACAAGATGGAAGCTGGGCCAGAATAGATGCTGATAAAGCAAATGTATTTGCTGAACACCTAGAGTCAGTATTTACACCTTATCCGCGGGAAATAACTGAAGAGGAAGAAGACCCATTACTCTTAGCATCGGAAAAACCGGAATTCAATAACTATAAAATTGCAAATGCAACGGTGAAAGAAATAAAAAAAAATTATTAAGAGTATAAACTCTAAAAAGTCACCAGGGTATGATGCTGTTTCAGGGAAAATGATAAAAGAGTTACCTCCAAAAGTAATAAGACTAATAACTATACTAATAAACGCCACTTTTCGTCTGCGCTATTTCCCAACTCAATGGAAAGTAGCCCAAATTATACTTATAAATAAACCAGGTAAACCTACGGAGCAAACAACATCCTATCGCCCGATTAGTTTGTTACCAGTGCTCTCTAAGATATGCGAGAAAGTAATATCTAAAAGGTTATCGGCTGTACTATCAGAAGAAAAACTAATTCCGGACCATCAATTCGGATTTAGGAACAAGCACGGTACAATCGATCAAGTAAATAGAATCGTCTCAGTGATACGGAATGCCTTCGAGAAAAAAAGATACTGTTCTGCAGTATTTCTCGATGTAGCACAAGCTTTCGACAAAGTATGGCATGAAGGACTGCTTAGTAAAATGAAAAATGAATTACCAGGTCAACTATATCAGCTGCTCGAATCTTACTTAGAAAATAGAACATTTCGTGTAAAGCTAAATGAAGAGGTTACGAAGCTATTCGACATCAAAGCTGGTGTGCCACAAGGAAGCGTCTTAGGACCAAAACTGTACATTTTTTACACAGCAGATTTACCTACAATGCAAGGCGTAACAGTTGGAACGTTTGCTGACGATACTGGGGTGTTGGCAACAAGCCGAATTGCATCACGAGCATCGGCACTAGTTCAAAAGTATCTCAACAAGTATGAAATCTGGCGTAAAAACTGGAGAACGCATGTAAACACGCTGAAATCTACCCAAGTGACTTTTACATTAAAAAAGGAAACATGTCCTCCAGTCAAATTGGACGACACTATAATACCACAAGCAGAATCGGTGAAATACTTAGGTATGCACTTGGATAGACGCCTCACTTGGAAAGACCACATCTGGATAAAAAGAAAATACCTGGACACTAAACTACGAAAATTCTACTGGTTGACAGGAAGAAACTCAAAGCTATCAACGTCAAACAAAGTTTTAATATATGAATGTATTTTGAAACCTGTCTGGACTTACGGCATACGGCTATGGGGCACAGCGGCTAAGTCAAATATTGAAATCATGGAGAGATTTCAAAATGAAACACTTAGGAGGCTTATTAATGCACCGTGGTTTGTAACCAATGAACTTATAAGGAATGACCTAAAGATAAACAGTGTCAAAGAGGAAGCTAAAATACTGCGATCAAATTATAAAGAAAGGATCATTAATCATCCGAACCAGCTGGCCCAAGCACTGGCCACTCCGCATTCAGCAAATTCAAGACTGAAGAAGTACCAACCGATATTTTAATAACTGTTATAAACATTTCATATTGTATTCACGTTATATTTTTTTTTTTATACCTTATATATATTTTATGTACATGAACCTATTTTGTGTCAATTGTTTAAATTGTTAATTATAACAAAATTAAAGAAGCACTACTCTATGGGGCAGTGCTTAACATGTTATTTAAATGCTTGTATATAAAGAAAATACTTATTGTCTTAAATATGTAAGACAGATTGTATGAAATAAATGTTATAAAAAAAAAAAAAAAAAAACTTTCAGTTCAATTGATATAACTATTGTTTTCCTATAGGTTTATTGCGCTGGGATACAATATTTTACGGTGCTTTGACATTTTTCAAACGAAGATTATATCTTGCCTGTCACAATATGCAATCACGATGAGGACCATTCACTTAAAAATTTAACGGTTGTTAATTTAACCCCAACTTGGTGTTTTCATATGCTTTACTCCAATCTGCGGAAAACTTAATTCCACTTGCTGTTGTTGCGACTGCAATTTATTTTCCGTGTACGCAATTTCTGTGTATGAGTGAGTGATGGTAGCGCACCAGCTAGTGGGGCGGGAAGGCTCGATCACTCGGTGAGCCGTTTGAATGTGTGCGTGATCCCCTCCATACAAACTCTTTGCATCGGCTCGGTTCGGTGGATTCCGGCAACGTCTGGCGGTGACTCCTTCTATACAGTCTGGTGCAGGCCCTGATACTCCTCATGTCTTGTAGCGTATCGACGCAGATGCATTACTCCCGAATACGACAGCTCACGAAGTTTGTTATTCGCATCCGTACGTTTGCACGTGTGCCTATAGGTCCGGCGACAACGTGACATTGTCGCGCATAGTTTTGTCTTCAATTAAACTAAAAGCGCCTTATTGACGAAGTCCAAAATTTGTAACTAGTTACTAATAAAACGCTTTTTTAACGCCGAAAATTTATAAAACCACCTAATTTTCTATGTGACTTTCGCTCTTATTTTTCACTACTCTTTACTCTCGCTACTTAAGGTTGTTGAGAAGTAGAGTGGGGGTGGACGAAAGTGGGAGAGATTTCCCTATGCTTATACATTGGGCGCTGTAGATATTTTTTTTTGCGCCCTATAAACTGTCGAATTATATTAAATTTTTTTCTACTTGATGAAAATAATTAAAATTCATAGGAGACGGTATCTTTATCAATGTTGTAATTATATTTTCACTCTCAATTATTTTTAAATAATTCAAAGTTATAATAATAAAAATCATAAAAATAACGAATAATCGCGGCAACGTTGCGGGCCCTCTAGCTACCCGTGTTCAGTAGCGTATACTCAAAACAATAACATAACCTCACAATTATTTTGTGAGTGAATGTTTCGTTGGGTGTTTTATTTCTTAAAAATTGAAAACTATGAATCCTCAACAAAATGAAAAAGCAAATACGAATAAAAGAAAAATGGAAGCGACAAATAGTGATAATAATGGTCAAGATAATAGAAAAAAGAAACGTTTTATGTGGAAAAATAAATCTGTAACAGAAGCTGTGTACAATTTGCGATTGAAACAACAACAATACTCTGGAAAGCGAAAGAAACCAAGTAGTGAAAATAATCTTCCGTCTGAATGCGAAAGTCCTTCTAAAAAACAGAAAGTGGCACTTGGACGCCGAATAATTGATCTAGATCTATGGGCTGAGAATGACCGGTGCAAAGATTGTGGGCAGATCTTATCGTTAGCGAATATCATTAAAGAGAACCGGCATGGGCTAGCTTCACTCATAATAATCCGTTGTCAAGATTGTTTGCTAGAGAATTCAATCACCACGGATGAAACTTTTACGGCCCCAGATGGTAAAATAATGTATGAGATGAATGCACGAATTGCACCAGGTAAGTTTGAAAAAAAATTGCTGTTTTTCAAGAAGTGAATAAAATTAATTTTTAAAATTAAAAATTTTATATTAATGTAGGACTTTTCGATGCAGGTATGGGTTGGACGCATCTCAATAAATTATTGGGAGTTTTGAATATGCCATCATTCAATAATCACTTGCTCAAGACGCATGAAGAGCTGATTGGAGAAGCTGTGACACGAGTTGCCGAAAAGAGTTGTAAAACAGCTGCCGCGTTAGAAAGACGTTTGACTCTCGAAAAATTTCCATTCATAAAAAAGTCCTTGTAGGTTTTTTTTTCGTTTTTCGTTTTTATTGCTTTGTAGGTGCTTTGCTTCATCATTTATCGCTTTCCGCTTTTTGTTGTAGTTTATTCATTCATAATTTCATTGATTAATACATGAAAATATAATTGAAACATTTCATTTATTTAAAAGTATATTGATTAGTTGAAAAGTAGTGTTGGGCTTAGTTATTACGCAAAATAAAATAAAGAAAAAAATTTTTCTACCTAACCATTCATCCTTATCGAATTGTACATAGTTATTACCGTTTGTAATTATTTTAAATTGTTGAACAAATGGATTCATTAGTTAGACGAAAGTCTGATTCAAAAAAGTCATTTTTTATAATTTAAAATAAATAATTTAATATTGAATTTTACACTCATTTACATGATTTTATTTATTACTGTCTCGAGATGAGGCTAAGTGTGGAATAGTAAAAGAAATAGCAATGAATTTGATTGATATATGAATTATTTCAAACCCCTGAATCCCGCATGACCCAACACGTAACCTTGATCCTTGAAAATGTTTTTATTCATTTCTTTTATTTATAACTCATTGCGTTTTTCGTTAACAGGCCAGAAGGAACGCCGGATAATTTTCTGTTGCCAAACTTGACAGAAGATCAGGTAAAGATAATGTTGTCTGCTGTTGAGTCTAGTGCCCGTGACTTCCCTGAAGATGTTCCTGTTATTGCCGGTTTAACGCATGATCAAACAGAAAGTATATTGTCTGGTGATCTAAATGCTATTCCCTGCGATTGGATTGTTCGTGTTATGGCATCATACGACATGGGGTGGCCTACTCGAGGAACAGGAAGAGATTATGACAGCCTTAGTGGCTACGGAGCTCTTATTGGCGTTCAATCCGGCAAAGTACTTGATTTTGACATTAAGAATCGGAAGTGCAAGCAATGTGATGAGGGGCATCCCTGCAGTGACCATAAATGTAGAAGAAACTCTGCAGGAAGTGCCAAGAGTATGAAGCCAGCTCTCGCAGCAGACTTAATTGCTCACAGCAAGATTCTTAAAGAAGCCAACATTGAAATCGGAGTTCTCGTTGGGGACGATGATAGCTCAACTATCTCTGCAATACGCCAAGTCTCCCATCATCAAGTTATAAAATTTTCTGGCGCCAATCACGCTTCGAAAAATGTTAAAAAAGTGTTATGGTCTATGAGTAAAAATCATCCCGAACTGAAGAAAAATACCATCATTTACCTGCACAGATGTTTTACATACGCAGTAGCTCAGAATAAAAATGATAAAAATGCCATGAAGGAGACGATAAAACAAATAGTCGATCATTCTTTTAACAAACATGAGGACTGTGGAGACTAGTGCAAATTCGAGAGAGACAAAGAAAATTACGACCATTCAATTATACCTGGAGGTCTGAAGAGTCTGGCATTGTATGAAGACTTGTCTCAATTCTTCAACAGATTAGCAGAAAACGTTGAAAAATTTGTCACTGCAAGCTCAAGTCAGCCTAACGAAAATTTAAACGCCATGATTATGAGCAAAGCTCCCAAATCGCGATTCTATGGCTTGACATCTTCACTTCATTATCGTGTTGCCCTTGCAATTGCGAGTAAAAATCTTGGGAACCGGTTCATAAGTGAAGTATTACTTGAATTAAAATTGACACCTGGTCCTTATATGGATGCAAATGTTGATGGACGAGATAGGATCGCGCAAAATCGTAAACAACAAATAGCAACAGTAGCTTTCAAAGCTCGACGAAATATTTTGAAAAAATATCGAACGATTTAGAGAAAAAAAAAAGAAAGCGTAGAAGGTCCAACATATGAGTCTGGTATGGGTGTATTGAATCAATCAGCTACCAATGATACGATCAAGCCATTACAGGAGTACCAGGATAACAGCAATGAAATTTCAATATCTAATGAACCACCAGAAATTATATTTTTTGATCTTGAAACAACTGGGTTCGGAAGTACTGCTGGAATTTTGCAAATCGCTGCAGGCTGTAATGGTTCATATTTTAATAAATATGTGACTCCTACAACGGCGATTAATTCTAAAGCCAGTGAGGTTCACGGTCTTACAAGCAGTTGTAGAGAATTATTTTATCATAGCAAGAGAGTGGAAACATTACCACTAGACTGTGTGATGCGCGAGTTTCATACTTTTCTCCGTTCTTTCGGTAAGCCTTGTCTTCTCGTAGCACGTAACTGTAATTTTGATAAACCTCGTCTCATTAACGCAATGGCTGATACAGGTACCATACCTACCTTTCAGAAATGTATAATCGGTTTTAGCGATACACTTCCGATTTTTCGCAGTTTATTGAACAGGCATACTCAAACAAGTCAAGTTGATTTAGCCAAAGAATTCCTGACTGATGTATCGACAGACGAAGCACACAATGCAATTGAGGATGTACAAATATTAGAGAAGCTAGTCAAATATTTTGAGATAAGTGATGATACTTTTATCGAGAAAAAACAGAGCATCCAAGCATTTTTGCTCGACCAAGACAAAAAGAAACGTAATGCGAGGCTGAGAGCAACAACATTAGGTCCACTCCACAAAGTTATTTCCAAAAATATTTGCGATAAATTGATAGAGGCTTCCATAACGTATGATAAGTTCATTGATGTATTCATTGCTAAAGGTGAACCAGGTGTTATTGCACTTTGATCACAATCAGTCAACGGTAAACTTAATGTGACCAAAGATTCGAGAACTATAAATTCTATAATTCATTTTTTGGAAAGTATTATTAATGTGATAAATGTAGAGAATACAGAAAATGCAGAAAATATTAGTAATAATAATAATATGAAATAATATATGTATTTTCGGTTTTATTTTATTTTATACCTTTATTTATAAAAAAGGATTTATTTATAACGGATTTATTTATTTCTTTATATAAAAAAAAAATGTATTAAAAAAAGAAAAATTTGTATTTACTAGGTATGTTAATTTAAATTTCGCGCGGGTATGCATGCGCGCTCACTCATGTAATCCGCCCCTTCCTTCAGGCTTCAAAGTCCGGCGTTGCCGTGTCTGTTGACAACTTATTCACTCGCAGTAAATTTTGACGCGATTTCCTATCTTTACGTTAAAATATTTTGATTAGAAACCTCCAAATGTTAATGATCTTGGTATTGATCGATGCGGAATATTTCAAAGAATGTATGGCTAGTTTTTCAAATAAAGTTCATTGTTACGAAAAGTGCTATCACGAGTTGATTGCACGGACAACTCTCTCCATTTACTCTGGATTTAAGCGGTAAAAATTACGCAACTTTAAGATTTTTTTACTCGGTGAATAAGCTCCCAATCGACTTGAAATTTTACAGAGACATGACTCGAATAGTCAACTACCTATAGTATTAATTTCAATTATTTCTCATTACTTGTGATTATCTTCTAAACAACCTTAAAAGAAGGTTTAGGTTCTTATCTTACGCGCGTCGACTGCGTAATTGAAATTCGATTGTACCTATTAGTTATTCTTTTCTCAACGATTATATGCAGGCACTATACCATAATGGATTACCATAATGATGCAAGTAAAATTGTTGTTAGTACAGATCCTCCGGCTATCGTACAACTGAGAGAACTTTCACAATCGTCAGAATTTGAGGTTGTATCAGACAGCGGTAAAGTTCTTCCTCCAAAAAATTAAGTTTTTCAAAGACTTTCCGACGCAATGACCGCATCGTTGCGAAAAAAACCGAAAAATATTTACACGATTATTTTGGAGAACAGATATAATATACTGACACAGATTCTACAGTCCCGGAATATCACACATAACCATCCGACCATGATAAATGATTCCCTGAACTCCACACTGGATGTTGTTTTAGAATTCAAACTTGATCTAACAAACGTTTGGTCGAACATGGCACCTAAAACAATAAAATATGACTTTCAGTCTCGCGGTAAATGTGAATTACAGTAACTCAAACGGAATGCCTGGACGCACACCTTGTATGATGCAATATTTGAGGAAACGAAAATACCATGCACATTGAAGTTCAAAACAAATGAAGTTTCAGAAAGTGGTTTCTATGTCTCAATTACTGGAGATTGTCCTGATTGTAAAGCTCGATTTCTTGGACGGATTATTAACGCTCCAAGTGAGAATGAACCAACTATTATGGAATGCTTCATTTACGAATTCAACCGGTCCGTAAGTCACACCACAAAAAGGCAGTTGGAAGGAACTCGAAGAATAAAAGTTGCAAAAGAAATGGTAGAGGGAAATATGCTTCCGTGCAATTGGAGGCGAAAAGAAGGTGACCGGTTAATAGATAGTATAGGGGATGATGAACCGGCACACATTCCTAGTGGCCAGGTTCTTGGTAAAGCCGCAACAGAGATGCGAGACAAGATCCTTGGTTTGATTAGAACCCACGATATTTTCGAAAGTTTTCAGGAAATGAAATGTGGGTCTTTATACGAAACATCGATTCCTTTAATTGGTTTTTTCGAATTTTTTGTGCATTATTGGTCCAAGGAACAACTTGCGGTGTACCAAAAATTTTACAAAACCCTCTATATTGATGGAACTGGGTCTGTGGTCCGCAAAATACGACGGCCTTCTGGCTACAGCCCTCATATATATCTATATCGAGTAGTTACTCAGACAAACAAAAAAACTATACCGGTTTTTCAGATGTTATCTGCTGAACATCATACTGATGCAATTGCAAAGTGGCTTTTGGAATTCTTGCGCACAGGTGCGAAAGAAACTTCGTCGTTTCCTCTACCACAAGAAGTAGTTACAGATTTTGACAAAGCCCGTTTAGGTGGAATTGCCAGAGCTTTTACACAGCAATCAAGTTTAAAAAAATACCTATCATTCTGTTTCGAATATTTGACGAAGGCAATTCTGACACCACCCGTATGCATTCTGCGCCTTGATATTTGTCATTTTATTGATATGATTTCGAAATGGAAGTGCTATGACGGAACACCGTACGGTGCAAAATCGATGTGTATCCGGGCAATGGCTTTGCTTCGACAGCAGAAAACCATACCAGAACTTGAAGCAGTCGCTAAACAAATTTTCTTACTCGTCCTCAGCCGAAGCGCGGACAGTGGAAGCTTATCTGATAGGGCACGTATTCATATCACGGCACTGATAAAAGGTATCCCTCGTATCGACTTGATTAAACCCGAAGAAGACGAAATTGACGATGAGTTCGAAGATTCCAAAAAAGTACATAGTTCCGATTCTAAGTACGATGAATTATTAAATTCCACAGAGGATGTACCAACGAGTACATGGGAATGGACAAAAAAACATCTATGAAGAATGTGTTGTACAAATAAGAACCGAATTGAAAGGTGAAAGTGAAAATATCAACGCTTTCTATAATCCGAAGTTCGCGAAACATCTCAAAAATTTACTGCCATACTTTCCTCTGTTCTCTGAATGTATGCGAAAAGCCTGTCAAAGCGGATCTAGAAATGCTACGTTCGCTGCTATCGAATCAGAGTTCAACGACTTGGAAAATCGTACGCTGATCAACGAACGACAACCCTTACGTGCGAACAGATTCGTTGCAACCCATATTTTATCATTTCCAAGAAAAATCAAGTTGGCTTTTTCAGGACAATCGGAAAATGATGCACTTCTCGAACTGGAACGATGGACGGAAACCAATAATATCGATTTAAATAATGAGAAACGAAGAAGTTTTTTGATTAAGTTCAAAATGAAGAAGTATATGAAAAGAATGATGGAAAGTTGAACAAAAAAAATGACAGTCCTGAAAACTTAACTACGATGGGCGAAAACACAAGTAGTCCCAGATATTTCACCGAGATTTGTACGCAACCGTCGATAGATGTCAAACTTAACTAAGAGTTAGGTATTCAACCCATCGATTCGTCATGGACAGCTCCTCAGCAGTCGGCTATCCTTCGCGTTCAAACTTTACCAGATCATATTGAGAATTGCTCGCAAGTAATCAGTGACGATCCCGCACAGCATCTTTTCGACGATTTTCATGATCCTAGTGATCAAGTAGTCATTAAGCAAGAAACCTGAAAACGCCGTCCAACTCCATCCGAAACGGATACAGTTACGAAAATTCATTTCGATACTCATTGCCGAGAGTTACCATTAGATAATCCACTTAGGAATATTGAGCATGGCTCTGATCAAAAGCGGCGCCGATTATTCCTAAGAAGCGATGAAGTCTTGGACTCAGCGAACGCAGCGGTGATAGAGCTCAAAGAGCAGCACAACTGGAGGAATAAGAATAAAACAAAAAAAAAACCTGAATACTCCAAAGCGTGTCTGAATTTTGACTCTAATAATATCACGGCATTATACTTCACTGCCACTGCTACTCAATGGTAATTGTTGTAAGAATATGAAGGATAGATCAACTATATTAGTCGTGGAAAACACATGTGGATTCGATAGCGTTTGTCAAATATTAGCGATGGCTATTTGTAATAATCCACGTTAAAACGCAACCATTGTAAATAGCGATGCAGGTATATACAAGTGTATCGAACCATTGATACAAAAAGGTCTAGTGTCACAGGTTTTCAAAGAACGTGCCAATGCGCTACTAGCTTTACCAAGAATAAAAAAAGGACGGAAAGGCGAAATCATTAAAATCAGGGCAGACTCTAATCTTACTGTTCTTGTCGAAGATTTATTCGTTGGTATACCCAGTTATACACTGCGATGCAAGTATTCACAATGCGGTATCGAAACAGAACATCGTCGAGTTTTTTTAGATGTTAACTACAACCCCTTGACATCAGAAGGAATAACAGCTCTTCATCAAGCGGTATCGTTAGGACGGTATGTTCCGCGCAAATGTGTGGTACAAGTACACAAATTGTCGAATACGGTTCACATTCATTCCTTGATGTCGATACAGGTAGAAATAAGAGAGAGATACTGTCAAATGTTCCTCGAGACTTGATAGTAACAGACGGCACTCGATGTAAATTAGCTGGCGTTGTTGAGTACCATGGGCCTAAGTGTATAAATTCTGTTGGACATTATATTGGATATTGCTGGACTGGCAGTCATTGGATCCGATATAATGATAATGCGCGCAACAAAACAGCGCAAATAGTCACCGGTACTGTATCGGTAGAGATTCACCTACGTGTATACACGATTTGATAGCGATGCCTCAGAAAAGAAAATTAAATGCGTCAGTGCTTGTTAATATGGTATAAATCGATGAGTAAATGCGGCTGTAAATAAAAAGTCTGGGTGCTTGTACATAAAGTGTAAATGGTGTGTGAATGTGGATCTTAAAGTGGGATGGATTTTAGTTGAACCCACAAATGCCAACCGCACCTCCACGTGGTGAGATCCGGGCAATATAAGTTATGTTCTGCTTACGGCCAACGCGGCTCTGCTTTATGTATTTGTAAGTGAATGGTCCTCATCGTGATTGCATATTGTGACACGCAAGATATAATCCTCGTTTGAAAAATGTCAAAGCACCGTAAAATATTGTATCCTAGCGCAATCTACCTATGTAAAAACAATAGTTATATCAATTGAACTGAAAGTGATCGGACATTTCTGTTGTCGAAAATCGCACAATTACACACCTATATCTGAGAATAATTACATAAAAGGCCATTCCTGAAACAACGTATCACACAAACCTAGCGATGTCTACACAGCTAGAGGAATCGGGACATCGCGTTTAAAAAAAATGACCGAAGTTAGACGAAAAAAATTTTAATAATATAGTTTTTTGGCAATATTAGCTACGTTTTTGGAGATAATCGACTACTGTTTGCGGCACATCGCAGCACAAGCCTAGCACATTCTGGCACATTTTTTGCTTTTTTGAAAAAACAAAATGGCCATGCTGGTTGAAAAAATGATTTTTTGACGATTAGAGCCCGATTTTTGATAATCGGGACCTGCGATTCGCGGCACATTGCAGCACAAACCAAGCACATTTTAGCACAAAACTTATTTTTTTTCTAATCTTAAATGGCCATGCTCAATTCTCGGACATAAAAAATTGGCTATAATTTCAATCTACTGTGATAGAGCTGTGGAATCATACCGTTGGAGGAAGTTCAGTGGACCATTGAAGACAGGCTGTGCAAAGCTAAAACCGTGTACGTAAAAGGAAAAGAAAAACGAGATTGGTTGCTTGAAATTGTCCCGAAAGTTCAAATCATCGATATGCTGGACGTTGACTGTCCGTCGCTTCAAACGTTGCAAAAAACTTCAGCTGTGTCTCTAAGATGCGACGCTTATACAATACCCAACGCAATCTGTGCAGCACAAAACGTTTTGATACTTCAAAATTGGCTACAAAATCATCATACTGTTCGGATGGCGAGGGTGTACGATCTGTGTTACTGGGCAGAAGCGTCTACAAGAACGGTCCCACATTCCTGGCGAATATATCATTCTGGTTACGATACTGTTGAATAGAATTATTGTACTATCGTTGTAAAGTAATTGTCAACTGTATCCTAAAAATTGTACTCAATAGAACTGTTTTTTGAAGAATATTCATGAAATAATTTTACACCTTTACCTTCACCTTAGCTCTTAAGAGAGAATTTTTTCAATGCAAAGCATATGTAAGATTCAACCTTGCTCTCCATCCTTGACGGAGCTGTACTCAAACCGAGTTATGTTCTGCATTCCTAGAGCGATAGTAACCCAAAACCGCAGATCCTTGGCTCTAAATGTATACTACCGCAGCTATTCGCCGACCTAGCACTCTGGTCTTGTCTGAACCCATCCAAAATTCATCGTAGAGTTCGCGTTACAGTTACAAGACGCAAACGCAGCTCGAAACCCTCCATCGTTGCTTAGTGGTGTTTGAAGTAGCATTCTCTTAGATTTTAAGACTTGATTCTAGATATAAATACAAGGTACAAAACGTACGTAGGATTAAAGGTATACAAGATGGTTAGGCGATAAATCAAAAAATATTCGTAATTTCAATCTTTTTTTTCTTTCGTTTATTAAACGTAAGACTTCCACAGGACACTGGATATTTGAATGTGATACTCAGATTATACGTATACGAATTCAAGTTGACCGTACGGTTCGCCAAGATAGCGTAGACGCAACTGTATCTCCTTACTGGCTGTCGTCAACTTCTGGAACAAATCTTTATCTTCTTGGAGGGCCTTGGTCAGTCGGTTCGGTAGAAAAATCGTGACAGAGTCCACCAAGTCCAGAACGATTTTATCACCAAATTTCGTTTTAACCCGACGAACGCCACTGACTCGGTATTCGAAGTATACTTCGAGGTCCCAGACTTTTTCAAGGGCAGGAGTGTCTCTAGGCGAGCGACTCCGTTTAATTTTGAAAAGTCCATGATCGTTACTGTCGAGTTGTATGTGCTCAAAATCTCTTGTGAGTTGATTGAGGTCAGATCTGATTTTCAGCTAATGTTTTACTTCTCCAATATTCTTGATGAGCAGTTCTAGTCGTTTCTTTAATTCACGTTGTTGTTCCAAAGCACTTCTCATTTACAAGAAGAACAGCTTCAGACTGGCGATGAAGTTTTCACTGTTGTTTTATATAACGCTCCCCCACCACATAATTTGAAATTTGGTGGAGGGTAAGGAATGTCACGTGGTTGATATCAAATACGTATGTTTGTGTATGCACGCGCACTTTTTCGCATTCCCAGTGCGATAGTAACCCAACACCGCTGATGCATGGTTCTGAATGTACCGCGGCTATCGGTCGACCTTGCACTCTGGTCTTGACTAAACCCGTTCAAAATTCATCGTTGAGTTCACATGACAGTTACAAGCCAAAAAAATGTCACGTGGTTGATATCAAACCCGCATCCGAGTAAGTGAACAATTCTCAGAACCATTAATTTTGGAATGTCGCGTGGTTAATAACGTGGGAAAGGAATGTGAGGTGGTTGATGTTACACATCAGCGATATCCGAGTGAATAAAAAACAATTCTCGGAACTATTAATTTTGGAATGTCACGTGGTTGATAACGTGGGAAAAGAATGTGGGGGTTGTTGATGTTACACAACAGCAGTCCTACCGTGGAAAAGGAATTTGGAGTGGTTAATGTTACACATCAGCAGTCTTATCGTGGGAAAAGAATGCGGGACGGTAAAAAAGTTCTCGCCCCCGCTGCACCCTCTACCGTTGGCAGACGAGCACTACATGAAGACTTTGACCTTCGATCGGTAAGATTGTCGGTAAAACAGCACGATTTTGACCTTCGACCGATCAGAATTGTTGGTAAAGCAGTGCGATTTTTACCGTTGACCGATACAACTGTCGGTAAGGTTGCATTGTTTTGACCTCAAGTCGGTACGGCAGACTGTGACGTCATCGCGGAAAAGGGTTTGAGTCTGGGGAGAATGTCGGTAAGTGTCGGTAACAGGAATCTGCGTGTAGAACTCTCATAGCTATACTACCAATGAGAATTTAATCGATTGAAGACTAGGTCAGTCAGTACAACTAATCGTGATTTCCCGAATAATTGAAATCATTGGTTCGTAGATCAAGTTATATCAACCTTATATTAGATTGGCTTGTAATACTGTCAATAATCAGATGCATCGACTATTGGGTTGAATTAAAGAAAAGTAGTTGATCGACAAATTTTATATATGTAAGGTAAACGCGTTACACTCCCTCAGTTTCCCAATTCAAAATCTCCCGCACAAAGTGCGGGTAGGTAAGACAGGCACCCGACTGTGCAATAGAGAGAAATCACGTAAGAAGAGACACGTGGAGAGAAATCATGTCAAAGAGGACGTCTATACAATAATGTAAGAGGAGAGGTGAAATAAAGAACGAACAGCGTGGAAAATATCCATCGAATGTTGTTTCTTTGTTCTACAGGTGAGAGTTAAGAGTTAAGATATAAGATAGTAGATTATTAAGTTGTAAATATTATCTTTAATGTAAAGAAAACGTGATAAGAAAAAACTCTTTGTTTTACAGAGAAACCATTGTAGTTATTTACTCGCCATTATTTACCACTCCGAGACAGAACATATATATATATATATTGCTGAAAAACAAGTAATTAAAACAGTCGACGCATTGTACCAAATAAAAATAAACCCCAGTCGAATAATAATTTTCTTATGGCAACAAATTATGGATTGGTATCAGCACAGTAAAAGTTACAGGTTCAGTCGCTAGCATAGTCAGCATAGTGTTCAAATTCATGAGTGTTCAAGTCATACATAATATTAATTCTGACAAATAGATACATATTTCGTAAAAATATTTCATCGTACCGCAACAAACGCTTCAATGGTTGTGACGTGGTATTTCATATCCCGTCACATGGGCTATTACCAATCATGTATTCAGTTATCATAATAATGGTACGGTTAAGTCAATATGTTATTAATGTGATCGACAGTTTAAATCAGTAAATTCTTTGGAAAATTCAGTTGAATTAACTACATTATTTTCGGTCAGAGTGCATATTTGTTTATTTCGATTCTGCCAAAGCCACCCAGAATAACCATATTTTTTGTCAAATCAAACCAATCAGCGTTTCCCCGCCCGTGATCGCCAAGTTTAATTCTGTTAACCATATTTGGTTTGAATGAACCAGATTTTTTTCTCAGTATAATTTTATAGAGTTAACAACTACTATTAAAGTCAAAGTTAGTGATGGTAGAGCTTTAAAAGCTACTAAAGTTGGACATGTTGATCTCATTGTTAGTATATCCAAAGAAAAAACAAAAACGAATAACAACGATGTATGCATTTTTAGTAGAAAGCATGGATACAAATTTGATAAGTTACGGCAAAGTTACAATCAGTAATAGAATTATTTCAGAAGGAACCACTTCGAGAATTTGTAACAAAGTTACCAAAGAATTAATAGCAGTTGCATATAAAGTAAATGATATTCACAAAATATACAACCTTGTTGAGCTTAAAAATACATATGTCACTGAAAAGATAATTTGCAACATGACACAAAAGGAAAGATTTCACAAAATGTTAACTCATGTAAATTTCAATTACTTGAATATATTATGTTAAAACAAATTAGTCCAAAGTATGTCAAATGAGCTCGAACGTGATTATCTAAAATGTGGCACTTGTATGCGAAATAAAATGCATAATGTAAGCTATGAAAACAATAGACAGAGAGCAAGAGAACTACTATGAACTATTCATGTTTATACTCATGGGCCACGCACTACAGGTAACAGGGGTGAAAAGTATTTTGTAACTTTCATCGATGATTATAGTATAATAGCCAAAGTATTTACTGTTAAAGCCAAGAGCAAATTCTATGACTGCTTCGTAGAATATGTTAACCCAGTCGAGAACTTAACAGGAAAAAACTTGAAAAGATTCAGGCGTAATAATGCTAGAGGGATGCTATACAAAAAAGTCTATAATTTTACAGGAGAGAAAAGAATTTCTATTGAACCATGCCCTCCGTATGTTCACAAATTAAATGGAACTGCGGAAAGATATAAGGGATCTGTAACGGACACTGCTAGATCTTTGTTAAAGTTAGTTTGCTAAGTTCGAAACGAAATTTTTGCCAGAAGTAGTAAGGACAGCAGTTTACTTAAAAAATAGAATGTCACCCAATACCACCGGGAAAAAGACACTATACGAAATAATGACGGGAAGAAGACCTAATATAAGTAATTTAAAATTACATGGAAGTAAAGTCTTTGTGAGAATTCCAGAAGCTAAAAGGCAGAATAAATGGGATAGAAAAGCACATGTGGGCATACTAGTAGGTTACGAAAATGTAGGGATCAGAATCCTAATTGGTAACAAAGATATTATTGCTAGAAACATTGACATAATCAAAGAAAATGTGAAATTAGTCGAATATAATGGTGATGAAAACGCTAATAATGGAAATAACGATATATCTCGCAATAGGAAGACTGAGAATCAAAACTACAGTAATGAAACCAATAATACTAAAAATAATGAAGAAATGAATAAGTAAGATGAAAGTGAAACTATGATGAAAGAAAATGATGAAATTGTTAGGGATGAACAATAAAGTCCACGAGAAAATAAAAGCGAGGCACCCGTAATAAGAAGGACAACTCGAACTAAAAAGCTAACAGATGTATATAAACCCGATAATTATGCATATCGTACTTACGTAAACTATGTGAGTGCAGACACCCCAGGAAATTATTATGATGCGATAAATAGTCAAGAGAGTAAGCAATGGGAAAAGACTATGAACAAAGAAATTGAACGTATACCTAAAACTGAAACCTTCCATCTAGTAGAAAAGCCAAAAGATAAAAGGGTTTCAGACCTAAAATGGGTCATTACAAAAAAAAAAAAAAAAAAAACAGAAGGTGTATACAAAGCTAGGATCATAGTCAGGGGTTACCAACAACAGGAAATAATTGATGATCTATATTCACCAATTGGTAGAACACCAACTTTGAAAATATTAGCCTACTGCGTACAGTATAAGTTGATTATCAATCAAATGAACGTCGAATCAGCCTTCTTGAATAGAAATGTAATTTCAGAGGTATATGTCGGCGTATGAGACATATCACAGAGCGGGCAATTCAGAAGTCGCTGTTGACAGTCCCACCGACTGCGCACGCAGGCCAAACAGCCCCACGAGAGAATATATAAAGGGGCGCGCCGGCTGATAGGGCACTCCTACTTGAACGCTACACGAAGACGTTCAAATATAGAAGACCATTGCCCAGACGCCGTTACTCGATTAATCAGTTTTAGTTTAATTTACAATAAAGGTAGATTTGGTTGGAACAATTGGCGGGCTTCGACAATATGAACCCTTCCAGGCCCTTCCTTGCTGATACTCCTACATATATGTTGAACAACCAGAAGGGTACGACGACGGCACGGGTAGAGTGCGTAAGCTAAAAAAGGCACTATACGGATTGAGAAAGAACCCAAGGGCCTGGTATGAGTATTTGTGTGAATATCTAAAAGGCTTAGGAATTAAATGCGGCGACAATGATTATTGCTTATATTATACAAATCATGTCACTGAACCAGTTTATCTATTACTGTTTGTAGATGACTTCATTCTGTGTTGCAAAAACCAAGACAAGTTAAACTATGTCAAAAATTTATTGATAAAAAGATTCAAGATGAAAGATTTGGGGGAAATTAAAACCTACTTGGGGATAAGTATCGAGTACAACAGCAACAGAAACATAATGACGTTAGATAAAATAACATACATTGAATCTCTAGCGAAACAGTATGAAATTGAGAATGCAAAATTGTATGACACTCCTTTAGAACAAAACCGCAAATCTAAGCCAGCGCAATCAGTATCTGAATGTTTAAAGTAAAGAAATTGAATGGATTGGTAACAACATCGTCCCTCCCTTGTCACGTGTAAGAGATAGTTTTTCTCTGGTTAATTCTATCAGGAACTCTCGTCTCCCACCTGATCACGTATTAGTTTCGCTGGATGTTGTGTCATTGTTTACCAATGTTCCACATGATCTTGCAATCAACGCGGTGAAACAGCGTTGGCATCAGTTGGTTTACAAAATTCCTGTCCCACTTAATGAACTCATAAAAGCATTACACATCTGTTTTAAGGCTGCCATATTTAAATTTAATCAGAACATATATGCTCAAACTTATGGTTTACCGATGGGCTCGCCGCTCTCTCCAATTTTGTCAGATTTGGTTTTGGATGATCTTGAACAATATTGTCTCAACAAACTGGACTTCAAGCCTTCTTTCTATTTCAGATATGTAGATGACATAATTACAGCTGTCCCTTCGGATAAGGTTGCAGAAATGCTGTCTGTCTTCAACCAATTCTATCCGAGATTACAATTTACCTCTGAAATAGAGTTTAATCATCGAATTAGCTTTTTAGATGTCTTGATCATTAATGATAACCAGCTCATCAAAACAGATTGGTTTCATAAGGCTACCTGGTCACAAAGGTACTTAAATTTTCATTCTCACCATCCCAGATCTTACAAAATTGGAACGATTTATTGCTTGGTTGATAGAGCGATTCGACTCTCAAGTATGGAATTTCATAGCAAAAATATGTCGTTGATTCAGCAGGTATGAAGTAAAAATGATTATCCATCTCGTCTGCTCAACAAACATATACAGGTCAAATACGATTCCATCTTGTCATTGACCAGCTCCAACAATAATAACGATGCATCTGCTGCGCAGGCTAATCAAAAAAACTATATTTCCATCCCATAGGTTGCGGGTTTGTTTGAGTCACTTAACAGAATATTCGTCAAGTATAAAATTCAATCTGTGGGTAAAAGTGCACATGATCTATCCTCTATGTTTGATTCTGGTGAGGACCCCTTACCCCCGGGTATGCGTTCTTGTTTAGTTCACAAAATTCCCTGCAACCAATGCAACATGTCCTACATAGGTCAAGCAAGTAGGCAACTACACACCAGGATAACCGAGCATAAACGCAATATCCATGAACATGAGGATGATTATACTGCACTGACGAAGCATGCCATCGATTTCGACCACTCATTTAATTATTCTCAAGCCAGCATTATTGACGTCGAACCACTGTATTACAATAGGTTATTGTTAGAAATGTGCAATATTGTAGCACATCCCAATTCTGTCAACCGAAGACAAGATATTGAACATCTGAGCACTATGTATACCTCTGTGATACACCCATCGTAATTATCTATTACCGACTGAGCTTGCTCTCGACTTTACCTTCTCAACAAAATTTTGGTTTCCTTTTAACCCGTTGACTCTGCGTTTGCTGTGATAACGATCGATGTCGATCTCCCCCCACTACACACTGGACGTTCCACATGTGCAAATGTGCTCTTGATTCAAACTTACAACGGCAGTCGTGTGTTTTATTTTATTAATTATCAATAAGGATGAAGGCTTGGGAGCTACGTATCGCGATCGCAGTGTGTTTTGGTGTTTGTTTTTTTGTCTTATTCTATTAACCAACACGCATTCACCACTTAATAGTGGTCCCTTTCGTCTGGAATTGAAAGTGTCAAACCACACCAGGTAATTCCTATCACTTATAGTGCATAAACATCCTGGCTTATTATCTAAACTATTCGTGTTATTTTGTTATAATTGAGTTGCACATTATTTTATTATTTCTGTTCGTGACAGATGGTTTAAATAAATTTGTTCTGAGGAGGGCCCCCATCAGGGCTGAAACGTAAACACAATAATAAAGTGTTTGATGTCTGACCTTCATATCCAAGAATAATATTAGTCGTAAAGAAATTGAATTGGTGAACTTCTGTATATTAGCTCTGGAACACGACCAGACATAAGTTAACGCGTAAATTGCTTGAGCGAATTTCAAAATAGCAACTCTCAAAGACACTACAAATATACTATGAGAATCTTAAAATACCTGTACTCGACTAGAAAAAAAAATTACCTTTCAAGAGAAATTTTATGCTGATATACTTGATTGTTATGTCGATGCGGACTAGGCTGGAGATATCATATACATAAAATTAACGAGTTGTTATGTAATCAGAATGTTCGGAAACGTGATTTATTGAGAATCCAAAAAGCAAGGCAGTATAACCAAATCTTCAACCGCCTCGGAATATGTAGCATTATCTGAATCTAAGCGAACTGAGATTGATAAGTGTTGAAAAAGTATGAGTGATGCAATACATACAATTTATGCGTGTAAATCGTGCGTGCGCACGATCCTATGTAAACTCTACGCGCATGCGCGGTGTCTCCCGTCTGCTTGATTGCCCTCTCTATCTGAGAACATGTGCTTTAATAAACAAAATAGAATCGAGTGCAATCTCAATCTTCAGTGTGTTTAATTAATACCTAAACGCTAGAATTACATTAAGAAACCCACAGTTTATCAAGAGATGTGCTTAAGGACTTTAAAATTGAAATGAAAAAACCGATATGTGTTTACGAAGATAATTCAGGAGCAATAAGTATTGCCAAATTTGGTAATTACACGAAAATTTGTAAATACATAGAAACTCATTATCACTTCGTGAACAAAAGTTACATGGATAAAATCATTGATATCATAAAAATCAATTTAGAACACAATGTTGCTGATATTCTAACGGAGTCGTTAGGTAAAACTAAGTTTGTAAGATTCAGAGATATGCTGAGATTAATGTAAAAGGCGGAATCTGACTCAAATTTATTGTTGATTAAAAGGTGAAGTTGATTGGATTATGATCAGTACCCGTGGAATTACCTTGTTTATCATCGTCACGCGAAAGTTACTTCCTTCATAATCTGCTGCCTCGGAGTTACGTGAATTATAATCAGCCTCCCTAAAGTTAAGTGAATTTTATCAAGCGCATCGAACTGAGCGGTCCGGGTTCAACTGTGACTACGATTGATTTCTTTTTCTTCAGCTTCCCGACAGCGCACGTTTATCTATCAATAATTTGCTTAATATATCTGTGAGATCAGTGGATTGTAACGCTATTATTTTTCACGATTATACTCTGATTTATTACAAAATATTACAAAGGATAACAGCGTATTTTGGTTTACAATGGTGGTAATAAAATTGTATTGTACACCTCGAGAATGCGGCGAGCCAAAACTCCTACACCGATCAAGCGATTACAATGAAACTTGGTCAATTAATGCATTATTTTTGCGAAAAGTGGCGCGACGTTTTAATGTTTAAAATTTTGAAAAAATTTCTACTGATCGGTTACCATTCACAGAAATTGGGAGAATTTTCACAGTTGCACTGAATGGATGGAACTATCCGGTATGATGCCGATCGGTGCTGATGAAGCACACATTTTGCGCTCTGTCTTATATGATTTGATGGTGAAATGAGGAAATGGTAGCTGCTCTGGCTTTGGATTACGAATAACACCGACAACTTACTTGGCAACATGTTGTACCGGCATTACACGCATGCATCACGTCTTTTGCTTCCTGCATCAAAGATATAGCGTGGCGGTGCTAGTTATATCTTCTGGTATTACAAATCACGTGGCAACTATGTGAACTACATCCGTGACTTCAAAATTTTCTGACGATAATTGTTCCTACATCGCTTTCTATAACTCATATACATTGTCTGTATTTTTTCGGAACTTGTAAAAGACCCAAACGAAATCAAAATCGTGATTGAAGTAAATAGAGATTATAAGTTTCGTGTTGCTCTTATTTATTCTATGAGAACGAGAAGAGAAATAATACGAATAATTACTCGCAGATAGCAAACGGCACAACCTCACTGAACTGACACATGACGTAGAATATAAATATACTCAGAACCGACGAATTCATAATTGGGATCGAGATTACGACAAGGTTATTATTTATACCCGTTTTGTTATTCGCTTTCGAGTATTCAAAAATCTAAAATTAATTCGGATAATCGACGGCAAATTCTAGTCCAAGTAACCTCCCTCGACTGACAGCTAGCAGAACATAAATATCACGTCGCGGGCGGCATAACCTGACCCCACCGACCCAACCACAGAGACATATAATATCATCTTTGAAATCGAAATTTTGAGGCCCAAAACCCATGACAACATTTGTGGATCGTCTCAGGTACAGATGGCAGCTACTGTTGGCTAAATACATCTTTAATCACTGAGACTATAACAACTTAGCTACAGGAAACATTAATACGCCATACGATACAATATTTCCCGTCCTTTCAACGAGAGCATCGTGACAGACAACGCCAAGCCTGTGGAAGCACGTGCCGCGTTGCACGATCAGCTATCAGAGTTTGTTATTAGTGAAACGCGGGTAATACAATTATTGGAAAATTATGGAATAATAAGTTTTTACACAGTACGGATGTATAAGACTACGTCACCACTATTTCTATTCGGTTTGTTAAGATTATTTACGAACCTGATTGCAGCTTACTCCGACCCAACATCAAACTATAATAGTGAAACGTGCCGGAATATGCAACGAAGTCGAGGGTGGAATCAACTCATTGGATGAATGGCGGATTTTCATTCCACATAAGTAAAATTTTATGTTATTTCGTAAATCTTTTTTTCGTAACCAATTTTCGTTATTTTTATTCATACAATGATTACTAAACATTGGGCTAAACTTCAATTGCTCAACATATCAATCACTTGTGAACAGAGTGGTTCCTGTGATGAGTTCGCATTATTGATTTATAGGTGTTAAAATTACTAGGAAGCAGAATGATTTTACTTTGGATTACAAAAGATATTTCGGATTTATTTACACATAGGTTACAGGCGACGTGTTCGAGAGTCGTAGTGACCAGCCCCCTGACACACGCTGCTAAAAGTGCTTCGCAAAATGTCCCTCGATTCTGCCACCAATCTCCACCACTAGTAGCGCTAGTAGTTGTCTGACAAGCTTGCGCGCGATCAGCGAGGGCAGCGAGCGTGTCAGAAGTCTACTAGCACCATGTAGAGGAATTAAAAAACGGGGACAAAACGCGTACAATTTTTTAGTATACGAGCAGTGGTGAGTGTCAGGGGGCTGGTCGTGACTAGTCGGGAGAAAAAACAGTGTGTCCAATCGTAGAAAATAAAAGGTCACTAGCATCCGTTCCATCTAGCTATTGCGGAACAGGAGTCCCTAGCCGTTCCGTCAGTAAAGTCGATAACAACTATCTATCTTTAACAATGGATCTTGATACTTTTGTGAATGTGTAATTAGAATAATTTCCCACAATCGTGAAACTCTGGCCTGCTTCAGGGTGACGACTTGCATCTTTGCTTACTAATCAAATTGACCCGGTGTCAATGTAAATCTTTATTGTGGATTCACATTATTGATTTATTAACATTGGCTGTCGCCAATCACGTCAAGTTTATTAGAAAAAATAAAATAAAATGACGCGCGTGACCGACCGCACTATCTTTTACCCAGATAAGAAATCTTTGTACTATCCGGTGAAAATTTTATGACATATCGCTCCCCTTTCACGATAAAATTCGATTCCTGACGAGTTTCATAGATTTACAGATTTTTAGAGCTTTCGCTTAGCCCTATATCAATGTGATCGATAAACGGACATTCGAAATATACTTATGAGATTTCTGCATTGCTGAAATTGGCAGTTCGTTTCCAACGACTTTTAATTCTTAAGACTTGATTTATGAAGTACAATTTTTGGTGCATGTAGATATGGGGTATTCCATGCCAAACCGACCTACCATCGAAATTGACAATTTTAATTTCGTCCTAATTTTTTTATATTTTTTACTCTGTGAAAAAGAGCTCCATGATTTTTTTCGATTTTTTTCATCAAGCCGTTCACGAGATATGAATTTATCAAAATTTTAGATGTTTTTTTTTTAATGCTCATAACTTTTTCAAAAATTCATCAATTTCAATTTTTGTTTTTCAGATTGTGTGTATTTTCATGAAATTTTCGAACATTTGATGCAAAAAAAATATCGAAAAATTATTGACTTGATTTTTTTTAATTCATTGATTAAATTCGAATTTGATCATTGTTTGTATCCTTCGATTTTTTTTGAAAAATTCTCAAGAAACTACTTCGCATTTCACAAATTTTAAGCCTGGTCCCGTCGTGGGAAAACAATTTTTTCGATTTTTCAGAATTTTTCAAAATCATCGAATTTTTTTTTTTTAACCTAATGTTACGTCCTCCAGACTTCATATTCCTTTCCCACGCTCTTAGTTACCTTACGCTCTGTAGTCTACCCTTATCGTTCGCGAGTCAGCAGGTTCTCCGGTAACTCGCGGCCAGCTCGCCTGCTACATCCGGCAGAAGCAGGCAGATCCATCCCAGCACTCAAGCAAGACACCTATCCCTCTAAACCAAGACCTTACCCTTTTTCCCTTGACCGACTCCGTTGCATTGACCACTAATAAACAATCATATACTTTAAATCGTTTACCTTCCCTTAATACCGATCCCTTTCTATTCCATTCCCTTCCTGCATTGGGAGTAGTAGCACGCGAGTGCATAGTCGACGTGAACGGACCCTACAATAGCCAAATAACACCTTGGCTGGGCGTGGAGTAAGCTCCGATTACCGCTCATCAGAGCCTACGCAATCTACCCCGTAACATTTTGGTGGCAGCGGTTTTGCCCGTCGACCTACCCGTCAGTGCAGTGCTGCATGTTTTCTACGAAAATGTTCGGTGCTCAAAATTTCTAACGCCGTATCAATCAGTGATAGCCGTGTTACAAACGAACTCCGGCCCACGAGGTACTGTGACAGGCATGCAGAACCTATTCAACTCGCCACGGACACAGGCTCTGCAAACAGTCCCCAATTTCAATAACTCCGTCACATTTTGGTACTATTGAAATTCATCGATACGTACGACGTCGAATAACTGTGTAGCGAGTGGAAATTCAGTGCGATAGCCAAGTTAAGCCGCACACCGCATCTGAACACATCACCCTTCGAACCGACAAATATTGAATGGACCCTTCCCGCTCATTCGGACTCCTGCAACCCTGTTGAGACGAGAACCTGGACCCGAAAGTGACATCGCCCTAAGACCTGGATTACCACACTTATTTATCAACACGCCACGGAGTACCTCATCTATACCCTCCTCGTGCCGACGCATGACGTGTATCGCCTCTTCAAGTTTCACCTGCGTCCAGCTGCCTAGACCCATGCTGTACTCTGTTTTTGCGTTTACCTTCGCCCTGTAAGTCTATTCTAAGTCTTAGTATTAAGTTGATATTTTTATTCCTGTACTTGCAATACCCTGCTTAAATCAACATGGCACCAACTAACGAAACCGGTTCAAATTTTTGGTCAGTAAAAGATGTCTTGCCGACAATCCCCCCTTTTGACGGCCACAACATGCCCTTTGACTCATTTGTAGAACAATTACGTCACGTAGAGACTCTTATAAAAGCTTCGGATAAAATGACTTTCGCCAAATTTGCGCAATCAAAGGTTACAGGCCCCGCATCTCAATATTTAATAGGCATTAACTGTAATGACGTCGAGGACCTCATAACTGCCCTGAGCCGAGCATACCGCCCGGATATCCCCATACGCCAGTTATCCGCTCAATTAGATAGAATTACACAACAACCATATGAGCGCATCATAGATTACTCGTGCAAAATAAGAGCAATATCAAAAGAAATAAGCACAGCAATCATAGCCAAACACCCACCAGACTTAGCAACGCTTCTACTGAACGATCTACAGAAGGATACCTCTAGATCGTTTATTAGAGGGCTTCGGCCAGAATTGGAGTGGAGAATCGCTACTATCAGACCATTACCAACCTTCGAAACTGCTGTCAGCATCGCCGAAGGTGAAGAAGCCAAGCTAATTAACCGTCAGATGCAATTCTCTGCACATCATTTTACCCCCTCTACACCCATGTGTCTGCCGTTACCCCCCCATACTGCTCCTCCGTCTCGGGTGCCCACCGCGGCCTCCTCTATCCCCCCCCTGATGTCATTGCCCACACGTGGTTACGTTTATCAACCAGCGCCTCGTACCGAACCCGGAACCTACGCCCAAGCACTCCATCCGAACAACAGTTCTGCTGACCACGTTAATGCTCTGCCCAGCACTTGTCAATTTTGTAACCACCAGGGTCACTCCATCACGGAATGTCACCGTTTGCAAAGTAAAAGATATTGTACCAAATGTCGCAGAATGGGCCACTTCCACAATGAATGCAACGTAAACCAAGAACTGCACTGCGACAATTGTAATCGCAGAGGCCACACAGTAGACCGATGTAGATCCTTTCCGCGTAATAACCAAGGCAATGTAGGCTCAAATAAACATTTAAACGGGAACATCGCCCGCGGGGAGAACGCGCCCGCGAGCAATGCAAACAACTAGCGTTCCGATCTTCAAGTCATATCCTCATAACAGCTTCAGCTGACCCCCCACTAATTTCGATCGACACCCCCGAGCTAATAAAAATATCTACATTTATTATTGACACCGGTGCAGACGTCAACTTGGTCAAAGAAAGTTCCGTTAGGCCCCTCGTACGACGAACAACCGACGAACGTTTGACGCTGACTGGTATAACAGACAAAAAGACGCAAACTATCGCAAAAACGGAAATACGTTTTAATAATAAATCCCATACCTTTCACTTGGTCCCTGACTCGTTTCCGATTCCGCACGACGGCATCTTAGGCCAGCCCTTCTTACGAAAAGAGAAAGCAACTATTTCTTTCAACTCAAACTCGGTGATGCTTGGATCCTCATTGCCAATCCACTTTAGTAAATTCGATGAACCCTCGTCCGCGCCCGAAAAAACGCGCGTAATTACAATACAGGCCCGTACCGTGAAAGCCATCCCACTAATAGTTGCGAACCCAGACACTAAAGTAGGTTACCTTGAACGCATCGATTTAGGCAACAATGTTCTATGTGGTGAAGCGTTAGTTGAAAACCAGAACGGCATCGCTTACTCGTACGCGTTCAATTGTAACGAATCTGCCGTAGAGATAAGACCCCCAACAGTAACCCTAGACGAGTTCGACGAGCCACTGAGTACAGTCATGCCCAACGCTACGCCCACTGCATCGAGTAACGACCACAGCGATGCCCGCGCCAAAACCCTCGTTTCGCACCCAGGCCCTCTCCTCAGCAACTCATTAATTGTTTCTGCCGCCAAGCGTACATCGCGACCGACTAATAATCCCCCCTCCTGCCCCATCCAGCCCACTGACCTCGCGCTACTGCAATCCGATCCTCCTATCCCTGACGACAGTTCACCCTGTCCCGGTGCCGCAACAGTGCTCTTGACTGACAGTAGGTCAGAAAGATTGGACGTCCTAAAGAACAGCTTACATCTTGATCATTTGAATGAGACCGAAAAACAATCTATATTCAACCTCGTAACAGAATTTAACCATCTCTTTTACCTCCCAGGTGATAAATTAGGCCACACCAATTTATCTCATCACACTATCCCCACGATGGACAATACGCCTATTCATACCAAACAATACCGTTTTCCCAAAATTCACAAAGACGAAATCGAATCCCAAGTTGATAAACTACTCAAACAAAATCTTATTAAACATTCCTCATCTCCGTATAATTCCCCGGTGTGAATCGTTCCAAAAAAACCGGATAGTGACGGCAATAAACGATGGCGTATGGTAATCGACTACAGAAAACTTAACGAAAAAACAGTCGGCGACGCATACCCCATGCCCGATATCACGGAAATCCTTGACCAGCTTGACTCAGCTAAATACTTTTCCACATTCGACCTTGCTTCCGGGTTCCACCAAATTCCCATGCATCCGGATCACAGCACGAAAACTGCATTTTCGACACCTAGAGGCCATTATGAATTTTCTCGTATCCCCTTCGGACTAAAGAACGCCCCGCCACGTTTCGAAGGCTCATGGACCAAGTCCTTCTAGGCCTACAAGGCAACGAGATGTTCGTATATTTAGATGACATAGTTATTTACGCTCGAAACTTGCAAGAACATGAAATTAAATTTCGGAAATTAATGAAGCGACTAACCGCTGCTGGTTTAACTCTACAGCCAGACAAGTGCGAATTCTTGCGCAAGGAAGTCGTTTACCTCGGACACCTCATAACTGAGTCAGGAGTAAAACCTGACCCTGGTAAATTGATAGCTGTAAAAGAGTATCCAGTCCCCAAAAGTCCCAAAAATGTTGGACAGTTCCTTGGCCTTTTAGGTTATTACCGAAGATTTGTTCCAAATTTTAGAAAAATTGCTAAATGCCATAACAATTTAACGAAGAAGGATACCCCTTTCATCTGGACGTCCGAACACCAGTCTGCCTTTGAAACCTTACGCGATTGTTTATGCAAAGAACCAATTCTACAACACCCGGACTTCAACAAACCATTCACGCTCACTACAGACGCATCAAAATTCGCGATAGGTGCAGTTCTCAGTCAAGATAAAGACGGTGCCGACCTACCGGTAGCATACGCATCCCGAGCCCTCAAGCCCGCTGAATTAAACTACTCGGTACCTGATAAAGAATTCTTAGCCGCCTACTGAAGTATGAATCACTTCCGCCCCTACATCTATGGTCAGAAGTTCACTTTCATAACAGACCAAGAGCCACTCAAATGGGTAAAAAGCGTCAAGAAGCCTAATTCCCGTTTATTACGATGGAGCTTAGAACTAGCAGAGTACGACTTCGATACGAAATACAAGTCCGGAAAATCTAATACCAACGCTGATGCTCTGTCCAGGAACGCACCGCCCGACACCGCTCAAATTCTTCCCATAGATGCAAAACGCCCCCGTCCAACGACTGAAGCCTCTAGCGATAAACCAAAAAAACGCACTAAGAAGACTCATCAGTACCCCAGACGCCCTCGACAGACCACAGACGAGTCCACCAACCCAGCTCCACTGAAACACCCTAAAATCTCACAACCCTGTGAGATGATATACTCCTCTGATGCCTCTGATTCCTCTGATCTCTTCGACGATGGGTTTAGCGATAAAGAAACTCCGTTGCTCAAACCCCCCCTCGTTACCCCGGCACCGATCCCAGTACATCACCAACCTAAACGCCATCGCGAAACAAATTCTTCAACAAATCCTGGGCCTCATAAAAGACCATACCTGAGCTATTTTTCAGATTCTTCCCTTAGCTCGGATGACTTACAGACCCCAGAAACTGAATCAGGAACCGATGACCTTTGTCCAACCACCGATTTACCGGGCCCTTCTTATAGCGATTTCCTCATAGAAAGCGAAACTTTTCCTCTCATGCGTAATAGACGTATCAAAGAAATAAAAGCTGACCTATTACAGCAAAAGGATAACTTGGCTCATCGCATATCGGCTGACTGCCAAATGTCAAAAGGAATCGCTTCAGAACTGACAGAACGTAAATTCATAAACCGCGAACAACTAAGAGAATTCGACCCGACTGTGACTGACGTTATTTCTGTGGTACATGGAAACCGGAAAATCTATAACCTAGTTACGAAGTCCGAATACAGCGACAAACCTTTGCCCCACGTTTTTTTTGACACCTTGGTTAACTTTAGGAAAACCTTGCAAGAAGATGGCGTAGCATCCGTCTCGATACCATTGATAGGTTGCGGACTTGACAAATTAGAATGGAGCGCGGTACGCAGAATGATCCATTACGTTTTCAAAAATTCGAAAATAAGAATCACCGTTTGCCGCCTCGACTCTCCGCTTCCTGCCACCGCGCGCCCCTGCATTACACCCCCACCCGTTTATACTCACCTCCCTGACCCTGTCCCTTCCACATCTGGATTACCCCCCCGCCGCCATCTGCGAAAGGAATCGGAACGTCCGACTAAACCTGCAGCACCTCGTCCGATTCCACTTTCACCCCCACCCACTGACGTCATCATGCCCTCCCCTGTCGGGCCTCCGCGTCCCGATAGGAGATACCCCCCCGCTACTTCCTGGCCGACGAACCCTTTCTTACACTCCTGTTCCCCTCCCCCCTCGCCCCTCCCGCCCACCTCTGATAACGACGACAGTTCCGACTTGCTCACAGACGCTGAATACTATACGTGCACTCAACAATTCGACTCCCATATGGAAATTACTGACCATAACCATGACAGTGCTCTCAACACTAACGATGATCAAATTAATGACCCTGACGGTTTCGCATATTTTATTGACAACTTGGACGACATACCAGTATCGGACAATGTCAAAGATACCAATGATGGACTTTTGATGCTCTAAACCAACTATGCGCACTTCATATCGACCGACTGCGCTTGGATCAAAGGTATACCAGCCCAACTTGCCGGCGAGAATATGGTTGACCCAAAAATAGTAATGAGGCCTCGTCCGCGAAAATTTGATATCATTGAATCTTAGCACAATAGTCGACGTATTTTCACCCTAGTATTGAAAACAAAAGGCTCAGATAAAAGCAATCTATACGATATCTTCAAGCTATTGTCCAAACTGAAAACGGCTTTAGCCGATTCAAACCTAAAGTCTCTTGCCCTCCCGATAACCGATGACAGTTCAGACGCTCTCGATCCTCGCGTTATCCGAAAACTTCTATCCTATCTTTTCGCAGACTTAGAAATTCAAATCATCCTTTGTCGAAACACGACTGTCATCCCAGACGAATGTTTACGAAAAGAAATAATCAGAGAATGCCACGAATCGTTGATCGGCGGTCATCAAGGTGTCACTAAAATATATAACCGCATTAGACAAAAGTATTTTTGGCCCCGTATGAAAGAACAAATCCAAGATTCCATAAGAACTTGCGAGAGTTGCCAAAGAAAAAAATTGGTCAGAGTAAAAACCAAATTGCCAATGATGATAACGGACACGCCTGCCGATGCATTCGACAAAGTGGCATTAGATATTGTTGGACCTCTACCCCTTACTAAATCGAACAACAAATATCTTTTGACGATACAATGCAATTTGACAAAATTCCTGGACGCCATCCCTTTACCTGATGCCACCGCCAAAACTATAGGCGAAGCATTCGAAAAAGAATACATTACACGTTACGGTGCTCCTCGAGCAATACTCACAGACCAAGGACAGAATTTTATGAGCACAGTCATCAAACATCTTTGTAAACTTTTCAAAATTAAGCAAATACGAACCACAGCTTACCGCCCACAGTCTAACGGATCGCTAGAACGCAGTCACCTTGTTCTCACTGAGCACATCAAACACTACACGGATGCTGGTAAAGACTGGGACGATTACATCCGCTTTGCAATTTTTTGTTATAACACCGCGAAGCACGAAGGTACTAACTTCACCCCCCACTAACTAATTTTTGGCTCTCAAGCCAGACTCCCAACAGACGCGAACCCTGCCAGCGCGTATACTCGTTCCTACGATTCCTTCCTTCTAGACTTAATCGCTAATCTATCCAGCATACGAAAACACGCCGCGTCCAACCTACAACAAGCAAAGCATCGTTCCAAGACGTATTACGACCGTAACGTCAACAGCCAAAATTTCGAAGCAGGTCAAAAGGTCTATCTACTGAACGAAACCCGATCCAAATTCGACGACCACTATGAAGGAGTGTATACGATTAAACGTATAATTGACAATAATAACGCTGAAATTTGGATTACCCCCCGAAAAACTAAAATCGTCCATTTCAATAAATTGAAATTGGCACACTTAACCGACTAATTGACCTGGACCGACGCTTGAACGAATACGAACTTGACCTGTCCAGTTTAGTAGACGCTATCCCCTCAGCCCAAAAAGGTATCGTCCAACCTAAAATTCTATCACCAGAACAAATTATTTCCAGCCTTAAACATATCCCTCACCCGCGTCGTACAAAACCCCAAATTCCTACGCGCCATGCCATCCACCACCCGCACCTAGAAATAATACCATTTCCCGATGACCTGCCTACTCGCTCTTCGTCGCTGCTCCGGACCCAATCGGAAATTGAAATGACGGAACTAGGCATACCTAAGCCGCGTAAATTGCTCCCCGAGCAAAGCCTTAACGATAGCTCCGAACCACTCGAAGTTTGGCGCTAAGCCCTCCGCTATTAGCAATTATATTCTTCCATTGCCTTATTCTGCCCATAATAATCTGCAGCCATAATATAATCATCAGCACGTTGCATAAGTTCCGTTTATAACATACACAATATCTATCATATATACAATATCTATCATATATACCACCACATTTATAAGATGTCATTTATAAATTTTTTTTTTATTCAAATGTATACTAACCCACTTGAACGCGCACTAACATCTAGGCGCTATATTTTATGACTCCTCTTTGTAATATTCTGTAAGTGATTCAGTACGATAAGATGTCATTTATAATTTTTTTTCTTCTATTCAAACGTATACTAACCCACTTAAACGCGCACTAACATCTAGGCGCTATATTTTAAGACCCTTCTTTGTAATATTCTGTAAGTGATTCAGTACGATAAGATGTCATTTTTAAATTTTTTTTTATTCAAATGTACACTAACCCACTTAAACGCGCAATAACATCTAGGCGCTAGATCTTAAGACCTTTCTTTGTAATATTCTGTAAGTGAGTCACTACGTTTCATGGCCTTCCGCTTCCTTCCGAACATTCTATTTCGTACCCTCACCGAATGTTCTTCCCCAAGGGGGGGCGTGTTACGTCCTCCAGACTTCATATTCCTTTCCCACGCTCTTAGTTACCTTACGCTCTGTAGTCTACCCTTATCGTTCGCGAGTCAGCAGGTTCTCCTGTAACTCGCGGCCAGCTCGCCTGCTACATCCGGCAGAAGCAGGCAGATCCATCCCAGCACTCAAGCAAGACACCTATCCCTCTAAACCAAGACCATACCCTTTTTCCCTTGACCGACTCCGTTGCATTGACCACTAATAAACAATCATATACTTTAAATCGTTTACCTTCCCTTAATACCGATCCCTTTCTATTCCATTCCCTTCCTGCATTGGGAGTAGTAGCACGCGAGTGCATAGTCGACGTGAACGGACCCTACAATAGCCAAATAACACCTTGGCTGGGCGTGGAGTAAGCTCCGATTACCGCTCATCGGAGCCTACGCAATCTACCCCGTAACACTAATATGATATAATTATGATTTTTAATGTCTTATAAAATAAAATATCAATAAAAAATCACAAATGGAGGTAATCGGAAATCGTGAAAATAATAAATCTGAATTAGGAATAACATTTTTATTTTTGAATTTTTTTGTTTCAATTTCGTTGGCGTTTAAATATTTTACATGAGTGATTCTCGTTTGAGCTGGAAATTACTCTCATCGATAACGATCAATCTGTGTTCGGAATAACGCAATGGAATTTTTGAGTGCCAGTTATAGTTTTAGCCTTTGAGTACCGAATATTGAGAGCTTCGGTTGCTTTCTGATAATTTTCCATTGTTGAAAACTTAACCTCGATGTTTAGTGAATTAGTTGTTTGAGCCCAGTCGTACAACTCTCGAAAGGTTGAAATTTGTTCATCAAATGGCATTTATTTTGAAATCTTCTTCATGATAATAAAGGTTGATAAAATTTTTGTAGTTCTTGAACTATTGTGGCGCTCCATCCGAAAAGTAATGTATTTTTTCAGCATCTTCAGACAAGGTCTTAATAAAATCAATGATAATTTAAAAAAAACATGAACTGCATTCGAATCATGGGTGTTACAATCAGATATAATCACCAAACTTCTGTGCGATAACTCGTTATTTACTTTGAAATAAATCACCACCGGAAATATAGTTGATTGCTTATTATTCTAGTGAAAACCAGGTGCTGCATTTTTAATAATGAATTTGTAATTCTCGGCAAAATCACAAACCACAAGAAATTCGTCGATTCCTAAGGATTCTTTCAGAGTCCTCATGAACTTTGCTTGCGACTGTGCAATAAATGCTTGAGGCAAAAGTTCCGTAATTTTAGCGCAAAAGTCTTTGAGAATTTCTATTCCTGGACAGTTTTTGCATTTTCCGAAATAGCATTTCGATGATGGATTTTGACAGATAATTATTTTTAAACAATCATTAAACTCGTTCAAAGGTGTTGGGAGATTGTCAGTTAAGCTGGCCAAATTGCAACCTAAAATCAATTGTACAAGAAAACTAGATTGAATAGACGATTATGAGAAAAACAATTGAAATAAAAAAATTATTACATTTTTTTTTTATACTTGCCTAACATCATAAGTTTTGTGTTTTGATGGATTGAACATACTCGAACAGTATGCGTACCGCCAGATCCTGCAAGTACACAGTACTTGGGATGTAATGATGCAAACAAAGAGAATCCAACTTGGCACTCCAGATGTTCAATTTTAAACAGCTCATATAACTTACTTAGATTCGAGAGAATAAGTCATTTTTGAACATGTTCACGGCCGCCTTCATTATTTCGAATAGAAACGAAGTCTTTTATGCCTGGCATATTAAGACTTGTTTCATCATCAACGTAAAATTTAAAAACTTTTGATTTAACATCATCAGATAGAGGTCGACCTTATAACAAAAATTGAATTATAGAAACAAAATTATTTAATAACACTATAACTAACTTGGAAAATGTGGTTTTATTTACCTGGTTTCGATTCTGGTATTGACAATATTCCGCATTTTTCTCTGAGAGACTTTGCGACTTTTGCCATATCTTTTGTTGTATCCCTAATATTGCAAATTTTATACACGCTCCAATCCTGCGGTAGCAAAGTAAGAATTTGAACTTTTTCTTTTTTTTACATCTCTTTATCGTGAAATTTTGTTTTCAAGGCATCAATCATGTTTAAAAACTCTCGTGAATGTATTTGATCGTTCAAATCTTTTTCTAAACCAAATGCAGTCGACAAATAGCTATTTACACTAGTATTTTATTTGCTAGATATGTTTGATTATTTACTTTATAAGTAGGTATTGGAGACTGATTTAACGATGTTAAGGCATCATTGATAGCAGGTAGCTGTGTATTAATGCTTAGTTGAGAGAGAGTACTAAGCTGCGACATTACTTCTTGACTGAATAATAAATCTATTCCTGAAAAATATGCTGTAGAAACTTTATTTTGGAAAAAAGCGGTTCGATAGTAGAAGAATTAAACTGATTAAGAAAGAAATCGTAATACGCCGAATACCTGAAAGAGTTGGTTCAGAGTTCATCATCAATATTACCATCTCTTACATCAGAATTGGCATCGTTATCATCGCTCTCAGATGATTCTTTTTCTTCTTCTTTGAGACTGAGATTCATTTTTTTCCGGCAAACTGTACACAGATAATCTGTGCTACGCAAATTATAATTCACTCGTAAATAACAAGAAGCTAACCTCAAAGATTTGTACGCTTTGTGATTTTCTAAATTCGATGGATTGCAGCACACATTGAATTTTGCAAAAGTTGACAACATGTTATAACAAATAATGACTTTTACTTATTTCTGAAAATAACACAGCTGAATAACAATTCTTTCTCTAGTATTTCTCTAACGACACCGCAATATTTTGATGTGACTCGAAACATAAATGAATGCTAGAAAACAGCTGACCGCGATGCCAGGAAACAGCTGAGCGCTTGTAGCGCTGTGCAGCGGCTACTGGAGCAATAACTTATTTCCCATATTTATCACTCCAAATAGTTATTATTTCGCATACTGAGATTGAAAATAAGAATTTCTATAACACATTAAAAATAATGCTTGAAGTTCTTTTATTAAAAAAAAATTCGATAATTTTGAAAAATTCTGAAAAAATAGAAAAAATTGTTTTCTCACGACGGGACAAGGCTTAAAAGTGAAATGGGAAGTAGATGTTTTCAGAATTTTTCAAAAAAAAATTGAAGGATACAAACAATGTTCAAAATCAGAATTTAATCTATGAATTAAAAAAATCAAGTAAATAATTATTCGATATTTTTTTGCATCAAATTTTCGAAAAATTCATGAAAATGCACACAATTTGAAAAAAAAAATTCAAATTCATGCATTTTTGAAAAAGTTATGAGCACATAAAAAAAAAATTTGAAATTTTGAAAAATTCATATCTCGTGAACGGCTTGATAAAAAAATTTGAAAAAATCATGGAGCTCTTTTTCACAGAGTACAAAAAGATGAAAAAATCACGACGGAATCAAAATTGTCAATTTCGATGGTAGGTCGGTTTGGCATGGAATGCCCCATATACAAGAGTTCGCAATTAGTGACCACTGTGATTATATATTAAAAATAATTCGCCGTAGTTGCCCATAGTAAAAAATCTTTTCATTGATTATTTAGAAGGTTGTGACGTTTCGATGGGCCACGGCCAATCATCTTCAGGCAATAATTATTGATCATCCTACGAGCTTAACGTGTTATTGTCTTATATATAGTGTTAGTGACAAATACAGTCGTGCATTTTAGAGGATCTCTCTATATTGACTCGTGGTGTAACGATTCTCTATGATTTCCATGATATGGAAAGTCGCTCGCCCATACAAAATTTATGTGAACGCTTGAATGCTGTCTGGTGGCGAAAATCTCAATAGTCCTGCTGCGAAGCTGATTCGCCGAATTCCAATTCCCCATAAATTCTTCCAGCTCGTCCCAGAGGCGCGATGACGGTATAGCACATGTTTAAATGTGATCCAAAACTTTCTGTAGTTTTTCTTCGTATCTTTGTATAAGTAGTGTTTTTGCGGAATTATGTTTGACAGTTTCCAAAACGTAACCTCAAACAGTGTGCAAGAAATTGATGTGGGTGTGGCGGCAAAATTTTTTTAATAAAAACGAAGATTCCACCGGAGCTAAAACACGTGAAGTGAAGCCGGTAGGTAAGTCATATCATGTTGGTTGAGTTGGTATATTACTCAGGTCTAAATTTATGAGATTTGCTCATTAATTGTGAATTTTTTTTTTCAAACATGCGTGTGTTTCAGTAAAACTTCAATTATTTTACGTCAAGGTCTCGAAAGTGCATTCTAATTTCAAAATAAATGTCAACCGCAGTCGGCTTCATTAATTGTGTTTTCTATACACTTCTTTATAACGAAGAGAGTCTACAGAAATTGTTTATTTATTAATATCAATGAGCATCTACATTTTCCACATACATCAGCTGACAGATATACCTTTTACATAATAAGGTTTGCACGAGAAACTACGTAGCTGAACTCAGCATGCACTGTGGAATAATACTCAGTCCCGGGTACAAAGTGCCTAGCAAATCATAAGTCATAATGTCGATGGTGGACAAAGAGCATGAGTCCATAGAATCATCTGTAGAATATTACAAATGTGTGGTGACAACTGGTATACACATATGTATGTACAGTAGAATCCGGACATAACGACGGCCAAAGGACCGGCGGTATTACGTCGTACTAACCGGACAACGCACAAAACGACCAGATAATTTAAGCTTGTATTTTATTTATTTATGTTGTAATGGGTACGGTTTATCTTGAGGCCAGAGCCTACAAGATAAACCCGTTATTGTGTGTTCTTTGTCAGCTTATAATAAAAACGTATGTTTACAATGAAACCCCTCTGATGGGTTAAAAGCAGGATCAGCTTATCAGACCCAAAAACCTTGAACAGTCGAACTATACGGACTAAGGTATCACCAAAGCCGCCTTGATGTGTGAACAGGCACCTTCACCCGTTACTCCCTTCGGAAAGACAAGGACTTGTTCGGCCGTTGCTTCCAGCTGGAGGGTGCATGTCACCTACTCGGAGATACGGGCTTACCAGTACTCCCTTCCAATTGCGAACTCGGAATAAACAGAGTCGCCTGCCTATTTCTGTTGTGGTTTACTGACCCCAAACACTTCCAATCCTCCAGACCAGGGATTACCTTGGCTGGCTGTTGGTTTACTTCCCCTCCCTTTTCAAAGTAATATGTTTGACAACGAGACAGACGAGTGCATGTTTAGACAGTATATATTTCTTAATAGCAATAATTCCAAATGCAATTGGTATCGAATAGAAAGTTTTCGCCTCTTGAGCACCCGATGTAAGATTGTATGTAGATAAATGTTTACAAGTTGGAATCTTACGGTTCTGATGGGAAGCCATGCAAGACGGTCAAAGCCGTCTAATAAATGATATGCGGATGTGAAGTATCATTAGTTACGAGAAAATTCAATCGATTGGTTCGATTCCTGTGTTACGTCGTCCAGACTTCTCATTCCTTTCCCACACTCTTAGTTACCTTACGCTCTGTGGTCTACTCTTATCGTCCGCGAGTCAGCAGATTCTTCTGTAACTCGCGGCTAGCTTGCCTTCTACATCCCGCTAAACTAAGCAGATCCGTCCTAGCGCTCAAGCAAAACACCTATCCCTCTAAACCAAGACCATACCTTTTTCCCTCGACCGACTCCGTTGCATTGACTACTGATAAACAATCATATACTTTAAATCGTTTACCTTCCCTTAATACCGATTCCTTTCTATTCCATTCACTTGCTGCATTTGGAGTAGTAGCACGCGAGTGCATAGTCGACGTGAACAGACCCTATAATAGCCAAATAACACCTTGGCTGGGCGTGAAGTACGCTCCGATTACCGCTCATCGGAGCCTACGCATTCTACCCCGTAACATTTTGGTGGCAGCGGTTTTGCCCGTCGACCTACCCGTCAGTGCAGTGCTGCATGTTTTCTACGAAAGTGTTCAGTGCTCAAAATTTCTAACGCCGTACCAATCAGTGATAGCCGTGTTACGAACGGACTCTGGTCCACAAAGTACTGTGACAGGCATGCAGAACCTATTCAACTCGCCAAGGACACAGGCTCTGCAAAGAGTCCCCAATTTCAATAACTCCGTCACATTTTGGTACTATTGAAATTCATCGATACGCACGACGTCGAATAACTGTGTAGTGAGTGGAAATTCAGTGCGATAGCCAAGTTAAGTCGCACACCGCATCTGAACACATCACCTTTTCAACCGACAAATATTGAATGGACCCTTCCCGCTCATTCGGACTCCGGCAACCCTGTAAAGACGAGAATCTGGACCCGAAAGTGGCATCGCCCTAAGACCTGGATTACCACACTTATTTATCAACACGCCACGGAGGACCTCATCTATACCCTCCTCGTGCCGACGCATGACGTGTATCGCCTCTTCAAGTTTCACCTGCGTCCAGCTGCCGACAACCATGCTGTACACTGTTTTTGTGTTTACCTTCGCCCCGTAAGTCTATTCTAAGTCTTAGTGTTGAGTTATTATCTTTATTCCTGTACTTGCAATACCCTGCTTGAATCAACATGGCACCAACTAACGAAACCGGTTCAAATTTTTGGTCAGTAAAAGATGTCTTGCCGACAATCCCCCCTTCCAACGGCCACAACATGCCCTTTGTGAAAATTACTCTCGCCAAATTTGCGCAATCAAAGTTTACAGGCCCCGCTTCCCAATATTTGATAGGCATTAACTGTAATGACGTCGAGGACCTCATAACTGCCCTCAGCCGAGCATACCGCCCGGATATCCCCATACGCTAGTTATCTGCTCAATTAGATAGAATTACACAACAACCATATGAGCGCATCATAGATTACCCGTGCAGAATAAGAGCAATATCAAAGGAAATAAGCACAGCGATCATAGCCAAGCACCCACCAGACTTAGCAACGCTTCTACTGAATGATCCAAAGAAGGATACCAATAGATCGTTTATTAGAGGGCGTCGGCCAGAATTGGAGTGGAGAATCGCTACTATCTGACCATGACCGACCTTCAAAACTGCCGTCACCATTGCCGAAGGTGAAGAAGCCGAGCTATTTAACCGTCGGATGCAATTCTCTGCACAATATTTTACCCCCGCTACACCCATGTGCCTGCCGTTACCCCCCCCCCCCCCCCCCCCCCCCTATGCTGCTCCTCTGTCTCAGGTGCCCGCCGCGGCCTCCTTTATCCCCCCCCCAATGTCATTGCCCACACCTGGTTACGCTCATCAACCAGCGCCTCGTACCGAGCCCGGACCTTACGCCCAAGCGCTCGATCCGAACACCTGTTCTGCTGGCCGCGTTAATGCTCTGCCCAGCAGTCGTCAATTTTGTAACCTCCTGGGTCACTCCATCACGGAATGTCACCGTCTGCAAAGTGAAAGATATTGTACCATATGTCGCAGAATGGGCCACTTCCACAGAATGCAACATAAACCAAGAACTACACTGCGACAATTGTAATCGCAGAGGCCACACAGTAGACTGATTTAGATCCTCTCCGCTTAATAATCAAGGCAATGCAGGCTCAAATAAACATTTAAACGGGAACATCGCCCGCGGGAAGAACGCGCCCGCGAACGATGCAAACAACTAGCGTTCCGATCTTTAAGTCATGTCCTCATAACAGCTTCAGCTGACCCTCCACTGATTTCGATCGACACCCCCGAGCTAATAAAAATATCTACATCTATTATTGACACCGGTGCAGACGTCAACTTGGTCAAAGAAAGTTCCGTTAGGCCCCTCGAACGACGAACAACCGACGAACGTTTGACGCTGCCTAGTATGACAGACAAAAAGATGCAAACTATCGCAAAAACTGAAATGCGTTTTAATAATAAATCCGACACCTTTCACTTGGTCCCTGACTCGTTTCCGATTTTGCACGAGGGTATCTTAGGTCAGCCCTTCTTACGAAAAGAGAAAGCAACTATTTCTTTCAACTCAAACTCGGTGATGATTGGATCCTTATTGCCAATCCACTTCAATAAATTCGATGAACCCTCGTCCGCACCCGAAAAAACGCGCGTAATTACAATACAGGCCCGTACCGTGGAAACCATCCCACTAATAGTTGCGAACCTAGACACTAAAGTAGGTTATCTTAAACGCATCGACTTAGGCAACAAAGTTCTATGTGGTGAAGAGTTAGTTGAAAACCAGAACGGCATCGCTTACTCGTACGCGTTCAATTGTAACGAATCTGCCGTAGAGATAAGACTCCCAACAGTCACCCTAGACGACTTCGACGAGCCACTGAGTACAGTCATGCCCAACGTTAAGCCCACTGCACCGAGTAACCACCACAGCGATGCCTGCGCTAAAACCCTTGTTTCGCACCCAGGCCCTCTCCCCAGCAACTCATTAATTCTTTCTGCCGCCGAACGTACATCGCGACCGACTCATAATCCCCCCTCCTGCCCCATCCGGTCCACTGACCTTGCGCAACTGCAATCCGATCCTCCTATCGCTGACGATAGTACACCCTGTTCCGGTGCCGCAACAGTGCTCTTGACTGACAGTAGGTCAGAAAGATTGGACGTCCCAAAGAGCAGCTTACATCTTGATCATTTGAATGACACCGAAAAACAATCTATATTTAATTTCGTAGGAGAATTTAACCATCTCTTTTATCTCCCAGGTGACAAATCAGGCCACACCAATTTATCTCATCACACTATCCCCACAACGGTCAATACGCCTGTTCATACCAAACAATACCGTTTTCCCCAGATTTACAAAGACGAAATCGAATTCCAAGTTGATAAACTACTCAAGCAAAATCTTAATAAACATTCCTCATCTCCGTATAATTCCCCGGTGTGGATCGTTTCAAAAAAACCGGATAGTGCCGGCAATAAACGATGGCGTATGGTAATCGACTACAGAAAACTTAACGAAAAAACAGTCGGCGACGCATACCCCATGCCCGATATCACGGAAATCCTTGACCAGCTTGGTTCAGCTAAATACTTTTCCACATTCGACCTTGCTTCCGGGTTCCACCAAATTCCCATACATCCCGATCACAGCACGAAAACTGCATTTTTGACACCAAGAGGCCATTATGAATTCTCTCGTATGCCCTTCGAACTATAGAACGCCCCCGCCACGTTTCAAAGGCTCATGGACCAAGTCCTCCTAGGCCTACAAGGCAACGAGATGTTGGTATATTTAGATGACATAGTTATTTACGCTCGAAACTTGCAAGAACATGAAATTAAATTTCAGAAATTAATGAAGCGACTAACCGCTGCTGGTTTAACTCTACAGCCAGACAAGTGCGAATTCTCGCGCAAGGAAGTCGTTTACACCGGACACCTCATAACTGAGTCAGGAGTAAAACCTGACCCTGGTGAATTAATAGCTGTAAAAGAGTATCCTGTCCCCAAAAGTCTGAAAAATGTTAGACAGTTCCTTGACCCTTTAGGTTACTACCGAAGATTTTATCCAAATTTTGGAAAAATTGCTAAATTCCTTGACAATTTAACGAAGAAGGATACCCCTTTCATCTGGACGTCCGAACACCAGTCTGCCTTCGAAACCTTACGCGATTGTTTATGCAAAGAATCAATTCTACAACACCCGGACTTCAACAAACCATTTGCGCTCACTACAGACGCGTCAAAATTCGCGATAGGTGCAGTTCTCAGTCAAGATAAAGACGGTGCCGACCTACCGGTAGCATACGCATCCCGAGCCCTCAAGCCCGCTGAATGAAACTACTCGGTACCTGATAAAGAATTCTTAGCCGCCTACTGGAGTATGAATCACTTCCGCCCCTAGATCTATGATCAGAAGTTCACTTTAATAACAGACCACGAGCCACTCAAATGGGTAAAAAGCGTCAAGAAGCCTAATTCCCGTTTATTACGATGGAGCTTAGAACTAGCAGAGTACGACTTCGATACGAAATACAAGTCCGGAAAATCTAATACCAACGCTGATGCTCTGTCCAGGAACGCACCGCCCGACACCGCTCAAATTCTTCCTATAGATGCAAAACGCCCCCGTCCAACGACTGAGGCCTCTAGCGATAAACCAAAAAATCGCACAAACAAGACTAATCAGTACCCCAGACGCCCTCGACAGTCCACAGACGAGTCCACCAACCCAGCTCCGCTGAAGCACCCTAAAATCTCGCAACCCTGTAAGATGATATACTCCTCTGAATCCTCTGATTCTTCTGATCTCTCCGACGATGAGTTCAGCGATAAAGAAACTCCGTTGCTCCTCAAACTCCCCCTCGTTGCCCCGGCACCAATCCCAGTACATCGCCAACCTGAACGCCATCGCGAAACAAATTCTTCAACAAATCCTGGGCCTCATAAAAGACCGTACCTGAGCTACTTTTCAGATTCTTCCCTCAGCTCGGATGACTCAGAGACCCCAGAAACTGGATCACGAACCGATGACTTGTGTCCAGCCACCGATTTACCGGGCCCTTCTTATAGCGATTTCCTCATAGAAAGCGAAACTTTTCCTCTCATGCGTAAAAGATGTATCAAAGAAATAAAAGCTGACCTTCTCCAGCAAAAGGATAACTTGGTTCATTGCATATCGGCTGACTGCCAAATGTCAAAAGGAATCGCTTCAGAACTGGCAGAACGTAAATTCATAAACCGCGAACAACTTAGAGAATTCGACCTGACTGTGACTGACGTTATTTCTGTGGTACATGGAAACCGAAAAATCTATAACCTAGTTACGAAGCCCAAATACAGTGACAAACCTTTGCCCCATTTTTTTTTTGACACCTTGGTTAACTTTAGGAAAACCTTGCAAGAAGGTGGCGTAACATCCGTCTCGATGCCATTGATAGGTTGCGGACTCGACAAATTAGAATGGAGCGTGGTACGCAGAATGATCCATTATGTTTTTAAAAATTCGAAAATAAGTATCACCGTTTGCCGCCTCGACCCTGCGCTTCGTGCCACTGCGCGCCCCTGCATTACACCCCCACCCGTTCATACTAACCCCCCTGACCCTGTCCCTTCCACATCTGGATTACGTCCACCGCTATCTGCGAAAGAAATCGGAACGTCCAACTAAACCTGCAGCACCTCGTCCGATTCCATCTCCGCCCCCATCCACTGACGTCATTATGCCCCCCCCCCTGTCGGGCCTCCGCGTCGCGCTAGGAGATACCCCCCGCTACTTCCAGGCCGACGAACCCTTCCTTACACTCTTGTTCTCCTCCCCCCTCACCTTTCCCGCCCACCTCTGATAACGACGACAGTTCCGACTTGCTCACAGACACCGAATACTGTACGTGCACTCAACAATTCGACTCCCATACGGAAATTACTGACCAAAACCATGACAGTGCTCTGAACACTAACGATGATCAAATAAATGACCCTCACGGTTTCGCATATTTTATTGACAACTTGGACGACATACCAGTATCAGACAAAGTCAAAGATACCAATGATGGACTTTTGATGCTCTAAACCAACTATGCGCACTTCATATCGACAGACTGCGCTTGGATTAAGGGTTTACCAGCCCAACTTGCCGACGAGAATATCGTTGACCCAAAAATGGTAATGAGGCCTCGTCCGTGAAAATTTGATATCATTGAATCTAAGCACAATAGTCGACGTATTTTCACCTCAGTATTGAAAACATAAAGCTCAGATAAAAGCAATCTATACGATATCTTCAAGCTATTGTTCAAACTCAAAACGGCTTTAGCCGATTCAAACCTAAAGTCTCTTGCCTTCCCGATAACCGATGATAGTTTAGACGCTCTCGATCCCTGCGTTTTCCATAAACTTCTATCCTATATTTTCGCAGACTTAGAAATTCAAATCATGCTTTGTCGAAACACGTACTGTCATCCCAGACGAATGTTTACGAAAAGAAATAATCAGAGAATGCCACGAATCGTTAGTCGGCGGTCATTAAGGTGTCACTAAAATATATAACCGCATTAGACAAAAGCATTTTTGGCCCCGTATGAAAGAACAAATCCAAGATTCCATAAGAACTGCGAGAGTTGCCAAAGAAAAAAATTGGTCAGAGTAAAAACCAAATTGCGAATAATGATAACGGACACGCCTGCCGATGCATTCGTCAAAGTGGCATTAGATATTGTTGGACCTCTACCCCTTACTAAATCGAACAACAAATATCTCCTAACGATACAATGCAATTCGACAAAATTCCTGGACGTCATTCCTTTACCTGGTGCCACCGCCAAAACTATAGGCGCAACATTCGCAAAAGAATACATTACATGTTACGGTGCTTCTCGAGCAATACTCACAGAACAAAGACAGAATTTTATGAGCACAGTCATCAAACAACTTCGTAAACTTTTCAAAATTGAGCAAATACGAACCACAGCTTACCGCCCATAGTCTAACGGATCGCTAGAACGCAGTCACCTTGTTCCCACTGAACACATCAAACACTACACGGATGCTGGTAACGACTGGGACCATTACATCCGCTTTGCAATTTTTTGTTATAACACCGCGAAGCACGAAGGTACTAACTTCACCTCCCACCAACTAATTTTTGGCTCTCAAGCCGGACTCCCAACAGATGCGAATCCTGCCAGCGCGTATACTCGTTCCTACGATTCCTTCCTTCTAGACTCAATCGCTAATCTATCCAGCATACGAAAACACGCCGCGTCCAACCTACAACAAGCAAAGCATCGTTCCAAGACGTATTACAACCGTAATGTCAACAGCCAAAATTTCGAAGCAGGTCAAAAGGTCCATTTACTAAATGAAACCCGATCCAAATTCGACGACCACTATAAAGGAGTGTATACGATTAAACGTATAATTGACAATATTAACGCTGAAATTTGGATAACCCCCCGAAAAACTAAAATCGTCCATTTCAATGAATTGAAATTGGCACACTTAGCCGACTAATTGACCTGGACCGACGCTTGAACGAATACGAACTTGACCTGTCCAGCTTAGTAGACGCTATCCCCTTCGCCCAAAAAGGTATCGTCCACCCTAAAATTCTATCACCAGAACAAATTATTCCCAGCCTTAAACATATCCCTCACCCGCGTCGTACAAAACCCCAAATTCCTACGCGCTATGCCATCCACCACCCGCACCTAGAAATAATACCATTTTCCGATGACCTGCCTCCTCGCTCTTCGTCGCTGCTCCGTACCTAATCGGAAATTGAAATGACGGAACTAGGCATCCCTAAACTGCGTAAATTGCTCCTCGAGCAAAGCCTTAACGATAGCTCCGAACCCCTCGAAGTCTGGCGCTAAGCTCTCCGCTATTAGCGATCATATTCTTTCATTGCCCTATTCTGCCCGTGATAATCTGCAGCCATAATATAATCATCAGCATGTTGCATAAGTTTCGTTTATAACATACACAATATCTATCATATATACCACCACATTTATATGATGTCATTCGGAGAAACTTTGTTCAAATGTATACTAACCCACTTAAACGCGCACTAACATCTAGGCGCTATATTTTAAGACTCTCTCTTGTAATATTCTGTAAGTGAGTCAGTACGATAAGATGTCATTTGAAAATTTCTTTTAATCAAATGTATACTAACCCACTTAAACGCGCACTAATATCTAGGCGCTAGATTTTAAGACTTTTCTTTGTAATATTCTGTAAGTGAGTCAGTACGTTTAATGGCATTCCACTTCCTTCTGAACATCCTATTCCGTACCCTCATCGAACGTTCTTCTCCAAGGGGGGGCATGTTACGTCCTCCAGACTTCCTATTCCTTTACCACACTCTTAGTTACCTTACGCTCTGTGGTCTACTCTTATCGTCCGCGAGTCAGCAGATTCTTCTGAAACTCGCGGCTAGCTTGCCTTCTACATCCCGCTCAACTAAGCAGATCCATCCTAGCGCTCAAGCAAGACACCTATCCCTCTGAACCAAGACCATACCTTTTTCCCTTGACTGACTCCGTTGCATTGACTACTAATAAACAATCATATACTTTAAATCGTTCACCTTCCCTTAATACCGATCCCTTTCTATTCCATTCACTTTCTGCATTGGGAGTAGTTGCACGCGAGTGCATAGTCGACGTGAACGGACCCTATAATAGCCAAATAACACCTTGGCTGGGCGTGGACTAAGCCCCGATTACCGCTCATCGGAGCCTACGCATTCTTCCCCGTAACACCTGGCTCCGTCGTTAATTTTCCCAAATCACCAGTTTTTTAAATTTATATCTCCAACAATGAATCTTCTCCTAACTAATGATACTGCACATCTGCAAATCATTCATTAGACGGCTTTGACCGTCTTGCATGGCTTCCCATACGAAGCGTAAGATTCCAACATGTAAACATTCATCTACATACATTCTTACATCGGGTGCTCAAGAGACGAAAACTCTCTATTCATACATACCAAGCACAAGAAAACAAATTTGAACTCACTGGTGATGAGAGGAATTAACGACAACAGAGTCAGGGCGGCTAGGTGGTCTAGTGGAGGAAGGCTTCGGTCAAGCATCTCTAGATCTCAGGTTCGATTCCTGGCTCCGTCGATAATTTTTCGATACCACCAGTTTTTCAAACTTATATCTGCAACAATTGGTATCGTCCATAGACGGCGATATGGTTTATAACGTTAACCGTAGTGAACAAAAATAAAAATGAAAATAACGAAATAATAATATTCAGAATTTATCGGTTCTGCTCCCAAACAATTGTTCCTACCGCTCAAACGTCCCAAGTACGCGGCTTCAATCTATTCTCTACTAACTCCCTTTAGAAATGGACTCTAATTTTACAATACTTTTCTTATATCGAACCAAGCTCTGTCCTTGAAATTCCTCTCTCAACTCGTGAAGCTAAATTCGAGAATGAACTTTGGACGAGTAACACTTCGTACAATATGACGCATCTCGGCGCTTTGCCGGACAACTGGTACCCGCTCTTCGTATACCTCCAGTTTTGTACTCTTCCAGGGCTGTGGTCAGGTTATCTTGCTGACGTATGTATGTATGTAATCTTTATTGTTCCCCTTGGGGTTACAAGGACTTCCCTTTTCCTCTTCCTTTACAATATTTTTTTTTTTTTTTACATGTTTTCTTAACCTATTCTTACCCAAATTCTTACTTCCTACCTTATCCTTACTTAATTTCTAATTGCCTGTGTCCTGTGCCATTGCCTTGCCATTCCCTTACTTTCCCTCTTATCCTTTTCTTACTTTTTATCCTTATCTTTACTTAACCTTATCCTATTTTACCTTATTCTATTCCCTAATTCGTCCTTATCCTAATCGACTTCCATTTCCCATTCATATCTCACTCTTTCATTCTCTTGTACATCCCTGATCCTTTCCAATTCTCTCATCCAGACTTCTCCCCCCCCCTCCTCACCTAGCATCTCCCTCACCACCTCCTGCCAGCTTTCCTCCCTTCTATCCCAGCCTACGCACCTTTCCCATACGTGCTCCCATGTTTCCTCCTCCCCCCCGCACACCCTACACCTTCTCTTTTCCTCTTCTTCCCAGTACCTTGCCTCCTTCATCTCGCTTCCTAACCTAAGTCTTGCCACCCTTATCCACCTGCTTTCTCCCCATCCCTTTCCCAGATATCCTGGTATCCCTTCTCCTTTCACTAGCCTGTACCATCTGTTGTACCTCGATTCCCTTATTTTCTCCCACCTCTCTTTTCTCTGTTCTTCCCTCTCTCTCTCCTCTATTTCCCTAAACTCCATCTCGCCCCTCTCCCTTCTCGCGACTACCTCTCTACTCTCTGCTCCCCTTTCCGCGAAGAAACTTTCCCTTTCTCTTTCCCACCTCGATCCCTGCCTCCCAGCTTCTGCCTTGTCCCTTATCTCTTCCCAGCATCTCCTAGCTTACTCGCTACCCTCCCCTCTCTCCAGCTTCCTTTCAAAATTCCATGCCCTTCTCCCTGCCCTAATCCTTAGTTTCTCCCTCTGTAGTTCCTCCCTTACTAAATATCCCGGTGTTCTCCCATCCACTCCTAATGTCCATCTCAAAAATCTATCCTGTACCGCCTCGACCGCCCTCCACTCTCTCCACCCCCATATCTCCGATGCATACTCTATTACCGTCCATACTAGCCTGTCAAATAACCAAATCCTTTTTTCCCAATCCCTCCCAAACCTTCTTTTTCCTATTCCCCATACCTGCCTCATTACAACCCCTGCCTTCCGTACTCTCTCTTTCACCTGTGCTTCCTGTCCCCCATTGCACTTTACTCTATACCCTAAATAGCTGAACTCTTTCACCTCCTCTATCCTTTTCCCTTTCCATCTCCAATCTATGTTTTTCCTTCTACCGCCTCCTTTCCTAAATCTCATAATCTTTGATTTCCCTACATTTACCGTCAGCCTTTTCCTATCCATATACCTTTCTAACTTCCTAATCATTACCTCCATTTCCTCTTCACTTTCCCCTAGTAACACCATATCATCCGCATAAGCTAACGTGCATACCCTGCCGCCGGCTAGCTCCACCCCCCCAACCCTTCTCCCTCTCCCCATTTCCTCTTCTAAGTCCGCCAGCAGCAGGTTGAACACATGCGGACTGAGCGGACATCCCTGCCTTACCCCCCTCGCTGACCAAAACGCCTCTCCTAGCTTACCCCCGCTCCTTACTCGACTCTTTGTTTCCTTGTAAATTTCCTCTATCCTTACCCTTAGCCCTTCCCTCACCCCTCTCCTTTCCATAGTCTCCCACAGCACCTTTCTGTTCACTGAATCAAAAGCAGCTTTCAGGTCCACAAAAAACGCCACCATCTTTCCCTTATCCTTTCCCACCTGCCTATTGATTAAATAGTTAAGAACATATATATTGTCAATGGTGCCCATGCCTTTTCTGAAACCCGTTTGGTTTTGCGGTATCAAGCCCTTTTCTTCTACCTCTCTTTCTAACCTATCCGCTAATGCCATCGCATACACCTTATATAGAGTTGGCATCAAAGTCACCCCCCTATACTCTTCTACCCTTTTCCCCTCCCCCTTCTTAACTATCGGCGCTATCAATCCCTCCCTCCAATCCTCTGGCCAGCCCTCCCCCACCCAAACTCTGTTACATGTTTTCCATATCCACTGCTCCATTTCTTCCCCCCCATACCACCATACCTCGCTAACTATTCCATCCCCCCCTGGTGCCTTTCCATCCCTCAGCTTTCCAATCACCTTTTTAATCTCTTCCCTCTGCAGCTCCCCTTCCCCGTCCCCCTTCCTATTTACCGACTCCCCGCCTTCTGTTACCTTGCTTTCTACCCCGCCTAATACTCCCATGGAATACTCCCTCCACTCCTAATCTCCTATTTCTTCATTCACCCTCTTCCACTTCTTTCTTTCCCTATTAACTATCTCCCATACCTTGCTTTCTGTCCTTGCTTCCGCTGCTTCTTTTATGAATCCCTCATTTTCTTTCTTTTTCCTCTCCTCGCATAGCCTATTATATTCCCTTCTTTCCTTTCTATACGCGTCCCCTTCCCCCTCCCCCTTTCTCCATTTCCTTAGACTCTGCCTAACTTCCGCTTTTTTTCGCCTACATTCCTCGTCCCACCATCCCTTTTTCGCTTCCCTCCCCCTCCCTCCTACATCTAAGGCTCGTCTAAACTCCCTTATTCTTTTCTCTATCTCTTTCCCTACATCCACTTCTCCTATCCCCTCCCATTTGACTTCTGTTCTAAACCTCATCCTACCCTCCTCCGTCCAGTCTCCTCTGTTAGTTCCCCCTACTCTTTTTCCCTTCCTTGTCCTAGCCACTGCCCCCCTCAACCACACTATTACCGGGTGATGATCCGAGTCAACCCTATCCCCAATCTCTATCCTTTTGACCCTATCCCTCACCTCGATGTCTCCTATAGCGTAGTCTATCACTGTCACCCCTGCCCCTCCTACATACGTTAATTCCCCCTCCTCATCCCCCTCTATGTTCCCGTTCATTATTGTCCATCCTGTCTCCTCTAAAAATTGCACCAGCTGCCTACCTTCCGAGTTTATTTTCCTGTCCTTTGATTTCCTACTCCTACTCTCCTCCTCTCCTTCTCCCCAGCATCCTCCCCCCTCCTGCCCTGTCCTGGCATTAAAATCGACCCCCACTAACACTTTTACCCCTCCCTCTATCTCTTCTGCCCGCTCCTTCAATTCCCCTATCTTTTCTTTTAGGTCCCCATTTACGTATATTCCTACTACTACCCATTTTTCCCCCCCTACACTTATTTTCCTTTCTATCATGCCCTCTTTTACCTTTTCCCTCCCTCCCTCCCCACTCACTATCTCCCTTCTTACCCCTGACAGCATTCCGCCTATTGCTCTTCCCTTCCTATTTTTTCGAACCGCATACTGCACTTCCCATTTATACCCTACTGGCAACTTATTTCTAATCCTTTCCCACCCCTTCTTTTCTATCCATGTCTCCATTAGAAATATTACATCCCACTCCCCTAGCCCCCTCCAGAAATCTTCATCCTTTCTCACGAGCCCCGCCACATTCCAAAAAGCTACTTTCCACCCCTCCCTTTCTGTCTCGCCTACTCCCCTCTCTCTCCTCCTTATCTCCCTCCCCACCTGCCTCTGTCCCCCCCCACTACCCATTCCCCCGACTGCCTTTCCCTACGTACCCTTCCCTGTGCTTCTATACTTCCCTCTTGTCTTTCCTCGCTTGCTGACCTTTCCCTATCGCTTTCCCCTACTTTTCCCCTCCCCTCCCTTTGCCCCCCTTCCCTCGCTCTCCCTGTACCATCCCTAAGCACTTCTCCTATCTCATCCCACTTCCACATTTTCCCTTCTATCCAGATCTTTGCATACCCTATTCTTACTCTGTTTCCCCTTCTCTCCTCAATAGCTGCTATCTCCCTCAACTTCCATTTCATTCTTCTCTCTGCCCAGGTGAGATCCTCGTCTATTCTCTCCTCCCTCCCTTTGAGTAGGCTTTTTCTTCCCATTACCTGCCTCTTTTGCTCCCTATTTCCTAGTCTTGCTATTCATATTCCCTTTTCTCCCCCCTTTTTCGCGCCTACCTCCCACATATCCTTTACCTCAACCTCTACCCCTATCAGCTGCAAAATCTTTTTCAACTCTTCCTTTTCTCTTCCCTTCTCAAGTCTCGCTCCTCTCAATACTATATTTCCCCTTCTTTCTTCCCTTTCTTTCCTCTCTATGGCCCACTCCATCTCTTTTAATCTATCTATTGTTACCTGCGCCACTTCCGCATTTCCCTGTACCTGCCTTTCTTCCCCTCCTTCTGCACTCTTCTTTTCTAATTCTATCAGCCTCTCCTTTACCCTTTCCATCTCACCCCCTCTCCGCTCTTCTACCTCTTCTAGTCTTTTACCTAGATCCCTTATCATTTCCTTCATCTCCCCCCTCTCTACTTCCCACTGCTCTTCCCTTCTAGCCATTTCGCCTTTAATCTTTTCCACTTCTTCCCTGATCCCCCTTCCCTGCCCTTTGACCTCCTCTAGGCCTATCTTTAGCTCTTCCCTAATCAACCTTAACATATCTTGTATACCCCCTCCCTCTACCTTCCCTTCCTCCCCTGTCTTACCCTCCGGCGATCGGTGCACTTTCCTGCTTTTCCCAAATACTCTTTCTCTTTCCTGCAACTCGTCTGCCTCCTCCTCCCCTTTTTCCCCTTCCTCCTCCCGCTTTCTCTTCCATAAGTCTAGCACCGTCGCCGACGATCCCAGGCTATGCCTCCTATCCCTCCCTAACGCTGCTACTGCCCCCGGCCTACCTTTCTTTTTCTCCTCCTCTTCCCTGTTCGCCCCTTCTTTTTGGCCACCCGCGTTACTCATACTCTTTCTCTCCTTCACCGCTCTCTACCTTATCTATCCGCCGCCTACCTGTCTACTCTATCCCCCTTCTTACTCCCTAGGTGTCACTGCCTATTCCTATCTTATCCGAATCGTTGCCGTCCGCCTGCTCTTTTTGCCTAACCTCAAAACTCTCCCCCTTCTTTCTTTTTCCCCCGCCCTTCCCTTCTATCCCTGCCTCCCTATTCCCTTCACCCGACCTCCCGTCTATGTCTTCCCCGCTCCTTCTCTGCCCTATTTCCTTTTCTCCTCACCTTTGCTATCCTGCTAAATTCTCTCCTTTTCTTTCGCACTCTTTCGCACACCTGTCACTCACATTCAAAACGGAAACGGAAGGTTATCTTGCTGACGTCATTTCCTTATTCGTGTGTCCTGTTATGGGTCATCGTCCTGGTATGCGTTGGTCAACGTCCGTCGTCTTTGTTTATTATTTTTGGTTCATGTAGGTCAATGTCAGAGTTGATGGTGGTCTTGATAAGCTGTCCGTTATAGTTGTCGTCGTGATTTGAGCATGCCACGGGCATTGTTGATATTATGCGTTCTTGAACAGCTGTCCGTTACAATGTATTCACATAATATAGTTACATAGACTTATTTCTATGTAAATAAAGCAAATATGTATTGAACCTAACAAAAAATAACTTCAAATGTACTTTAACATTGCACATTAGATACATACATAATGTACATATTACAGTTTGATCAGAGATAAAATGTATAATATGTATATAATGTACACTTGGGGACAATGAATCTGAGACGGCTAATTTTATACATTAGACAGTTATGTTGGCAACACAGTAAAACCTACAGCACCATAGTCGGCCGAGCGTGAAACAAACTCAATCTCAATAAACATAAAATAACCCATGACCGTCGAATCTAACCTTAGAATACCGCGGGGATAATGACTTATTGGATTGACACGTAATTTTCGACGAAAACTAGCCGTCCAAGATTCATTGTCCCCAAGTGTACCTACATTCTATGCATGTTTCGGACGTAAAAAGTCTGTAATTCCAGTTTGTTTGTGACCGATTTTTGTTCGATAGTAAGAACTTCGTACAGCATTGTGAATACGAGACATCATACTCTTCATTACATCATCATCAAAGTTAATTTGAACACACATCGAACGTTTCAGCAGCCTTCACAGCTTCAGAGGCACTAAGAGTCGAATAAGTCTCCTCCGGTTCGTCATCATCACCGTCGTTTTGGTTGTTGGCGTCGTTGGCGATGATATTTTGCACAATGTTTTCATCCGACGGTTCTTCGCTTGTGGCGACAGCATCGTCAATACACGCATATTGTTCAAAGTCCTCGTTTGTTATGGGTAGCTGATTATCAATAGCCCTTGTCCAAACGTTCAGCGGTACGTCGTCTTCTTCGCCAACGTTATCTGCGTCTGAGGTTATAGTACAGTCTTCAATTCTGCGGATAAACCCAGCGTGCTTATAACTGTCGAAAATGGTCGTTTGCGTAAGTTTGATCCAGGCATCGTGCTTCCTTAGAATAGCAGCGACAACAGTAAATCTTTGGGTACTCAGCACTGCTGGCTTCGCCGCCGTCAAGACATTGGATAATTTTCAGGACAAGGTTTTTACGAAAGTGTGATTTCAAGGCTCGAATAATCTCTTGATCCTTCTGTTCTTCTTGTGTTGATGATAACAACCGATCTGTCACCACTTTTATCTCTATCCCATATGTATCTGGTCTCTTTGAAGCCTTGAACAGGTTGTTTTCAAAACATAATGTTAAGTTTGTGGGAAAAAATTCACATGACCTACAATTGGTCTTTGATTCTGGAAAGGATAGGATCCCTATGGGCAAACGATCAAATGTGGTATATAAAATATCATGCAAAGACTGTAATCAAGTCTATATTCGACAGACTGATCGCCATCTCGATACCAGACTTAAAGAACACCAGCGTAATATTCATGAGTATGATGACCTACACATGGCACTAACAAAACATGTAATCAACAGTGATCATTCCTTGATTTATGATAATGTAAAGATCCTCGGTGAAGAAGCTAAATACTGTAAATGCCTATTACTAGAGATGTGAAACATTATAGGGCATTCAAATTCTGACAACCTTAGACAAGATGTCGAATACCTGAGTAATGTCTACAAACTCCTTACTGACCACATTTCACACATTGTCTAGCTCTAATAATAAGTTGTACATATTTTGAGTTTCCCACTGTGCTATTGTTTCTATTTCATGCTATCCCCCTTTGCCTTCTCTCAGGGTTACCGGTAATTTGCTCAAGAGTTGTTGGTTTCTATTTACGTTCAACAGTTTACCGAATTATTTTTGATCTGGAGAACTGGGAGATGAGGATCCCAATTCACAATGATTGTCGGCACCTTCATTAACTTTATGACCTTTGCTTTCCGGAATATCTCACCATTAATTTATTCAATAAGTGTAAATAATTTTATGTAATCTACATTGTTTGTCGATTGAAGCAGCTGTCAAAGGTCTTCGATCACCTAATCCGAAGAACCATTTCTCTCTTTCTTGAATTTTATGATTCCTGACTGGTGTTTTATACTCTGATCTTAAATAAGGTAAACTTTCCCTTAATTGTTTATGTGACAGCCGTAAGGCGTCACGTGAGCGAAACGTCAAAGTCGCATGTATGAGTGTATCGATGGGTGATGCGCGAGGTGAAATTTAGTCAGTAGGATTTTGGCCCACGAGGCTTGTATACCTGGAAACACCGAGCGTTAATAAATCGCGATATAGCAAACAGACTATTTTATTGCCCCTTATTGCATGACTCCTCAGTGGTGACGAGGATGGGATGAATACATAAATTAAGAAAAGTATGTTGAGAAATGATGAGGACATAAATTGGGCGGAAATTAACGAACTTGTGTATAGTGGCCGAACGGGTTGGATTCAAGATTTACATAAAACCGAGTTATCGAGTATATGTGACAAGTTTAAAGTTGAAATCAGTGCGAACGCGACAATTGACACTATTCGAAAGATATTTCGAAAATTCGTGAAAGAGACAGGGCCATTTCTTGAGATACTAACTAAAATAGAATTAGGTGTGCCGGAAATTCGAATCGGCGGATCGCACGCGATGGCAGCCATGTGGGTCGGTCAGATCGAACAGTTTAAAAAAGGTGAAAATTGGGAAGCTTTCGTGCAACAGCTCGAAGCTTTCATAATGCTAAATGATATACCAGAGAAAAAAAAGCCACGATTCTGTTGACGAGACTTTCAACAGTGGTTTTCGCCGAATTACCGGGAATCACAGGTTCAGCCGAGCCTTCGACGCTCACATGTACGGTGCTGAAAGAAAAACTCTCTGCCGACTTTAGCCCGAAACCAAACGAGCACCTTCAACGATACACCTTCCGAGAACGTAAACAAAAGTCCGACGAGTCTATACAAGACTATGTACTAGCTCTACGAACAATAGCGCAGAAATGCCAGTTCGTAGTGACGGAAATTAACACGCAAGTAAAGGACCAACTTATTTCGGGTGTTCAAAAGAAGCGAGTGAGATATGAATTATTAAAAGAGTCGTCTTTCACGCTAGAAGATCTCATCAAATTAGCAAAAACAGTTGAGTCAGCTGATGAAAAATCCGGGGGTTTTCAAACAACATCAGCGTCAAAAGAAGTATCAACCGCGCAGGAGAAAGCAGACATACATATCGTGAAATACACGCAAAATCGAGGCGCGGGGCGAGGATACGCAGGCGCACCGCAAAGACGCGGAGCACCATCCGAAGGGCAATGGAATTAGCGGGGAAGCAACAACAAATCATCGAGACCACCGGAAACAAATTCAGGAACGGCTTGTCACTGTTGCGTCGGGAAAAATCACATGAAATCTGAGTGTTACTTACGGAGTAAATATTGTAGCGAATGCGGCACACAAGGTCATATTTATAAAATGTGTAACAAAAAGAGATTAAAACAGCATTCTTGGCGCGCTCAAAATTACGTAGACAGAGAAATAGCTGAGGGAGAAAACAAAAATGAAGTATTTGATAACGACTGTTTTGAAAGCGATTTTTTTCCAGTACGAGCCATAAATACTTCCGAAGTTGTTACCGGTGAGTCAGTAAGCAGAAAAGTATTAGAGGTTATGGTGGAGCCTCAGTTTTAAACGATTACAATAAACAATTCACCTCTGAAAATGGAAATAGATTCGGGCGCCAGACCGGCAGTAATCTCTAAGCAATGTTATGAAAATTTTTTCTCACACGCACCGTTGATAACTTCTAAAGTAACACTGCGAACGTACAACAAGCTTCTTATACCATCTTTAGGATATTTAAAGGTAACAGCAGAGAGAAACGGTATTAAGAATAATTTAATATCACACGTAGTAAAAGAGGGAGGTCCACCCCTTCTAGGTCGCAACTGATTGCAGGCCTTTGGGTTGTGGCCAATTCGTTTCCAAAACAATATGCACGCGGTCGTTACTAGCAAGCTAGATAGCTCGAAGCAAACTGTAAAGGTAAAAAACACCGTAGAAACGGAAAAATTGAAACGCGAATTCCCTAAGATTTTTGAAGCCGGCATAGGCACGTTTACAAAAGGAGAATTAATATCAACACTTAAAGAAGAAGCTCGTCTCAAATTCCTGCAACCCAGAAAAATACCATGGGCGTTACGCGAGAAGGTCGCGCGTAAATTGTCAAGATTAGAAGCTTTGAAAATAATTTTTCCAGTAGAATACAGTGACTGGGGCTCACCGGTGGTGCCTGTGCTGAAGAGCGACGGCTCGGTTTGACTCTGTGGTGACTTCAAGGTCACTCTAAATAAATACTTAGAAATTGATCATTATCGTTTACCGAAAGTTGAAGAAGTTTTGGAAACTCTAAGAAGGGGTGAATTATTCACAAAGCTCGATCCATCAGAAGCTTACCAACAGTTGCCGTTAGCAAAAGATTCAAAAAAACTTGTGGTAATAAGTACGCACCTCGGATTGTTCCAGTACAATAGATACCCTATGGGGTATCAACCGGCCCAGGATCATTTCAGAGGATAATGGCAACATTATTATTAGGTTTTCATTAATGACATTTTGATAGCGTCTGTTGATTTGGAGACTCATTTACTGAGATTGAAAGAAGTAATGAAACGTTTAAGTGAAGCTGGATTGCGTTTAAAATTTGAAAAATGGACTTTCTTACAACCGGAAGTGCGTTATCTCGAGTTCAAAATAAATCGCGAAGGAATATGAGCGCTGCAGGACAAAGTATTGAGTGTAAAAAATGCACCAGCTCCCAAAGACGTTTCAGAGTTACGTAGTTTTTTGGCATCTATAAATTAATATAGCCGATTCATAGAAAACATAGCCCAAAAATTGCGACCATTGTACGCAAGTTTAGAAAAAGGGAAATTCGAGTGGACGGATGAATGCACCAAAGTTTTTGAAGCAATAAAAAAAGAATTGTCACCAGAAAAAGTTCTAGTTCATTTTGACCCGGAGAAAACAATAGTACTCACATGTGATGCTTCGCCCTATGGCATTAGCGCGGTACTCGCGCATCGGGATCAGGATGACGCAGATCGCCCAGTTTGTTTTGCAAGCCGTTCTCTTAACGCCACAGAAAGAAATTACTCACAAATAGACAAAGAAGGCCTGGCCATTATCTTCGGAGTTCGTAAATTCTATGAGTATTTATACGGAAGTGAATTCATCTTGCAAACAGACTCGGCGGCTCTGATACGAATTTTCAGTCATACAAAATCTATACCTGAAATAGCAGCAGCACGCTTACAGCGATGGGCAATTTTTTTAGCCCCTTTTCGTTACACAGTTAAGCACATTCGAGGGACGTCGAACTATGCGAACTGGCTAAGTCGTTTACCTTTGTCAGATACGGATGATCACGCGAAAAAATTCCCGGTGTTACAAGATATAGCATACGCATATCTGAACGAAATGAAAAACTTTGATCTTACTTCTCTAAATTGGAAAGACGTCCAACAAGCAACGCGAGAAGATCGAATTTTATGTAAAGTCATGAGGCATTGCATGGATGGATAGTCAGAGAAAGAAAATGATGATACTGATCTAGAAATTTTTTGGAACAGGCGAGATGTCCTAACAATCGAAAATAACTGTCTCTAATGGGGCCATTACGTGATTATCCCAGAAAAACTGCAGCCATTAGTATGAAGAGAACTACATCACAGTCACTTTGGCAGTACACGTATGAAAGCTTTGGCACGTTCGTTTGTGTGGTGGTCAGGGATAGATAAGGAAACTGACGAGATAACGACTGAATGTAGACCATATTTGGAAACCAAAAATCACACTGACCCCATGGGCGTGCCCATCGATTCCTTGGCATCGGATACACGCCGATCTTCTAAGGCCATTATTTGGTCGAATGGTTCTAGTGCAGCTGTTATACAGTTTTTTTGTGCAGTTTACATACATTTATTAGTTAGAATAGATATTTGGAATGTTACTCTCCAATGTACAGTGGATAATTATTCTCAATATTGTGATATCCATTGAGCTCATCTTCTTAACTGTTGAATTCTATGTTCTTGGTGTTTGAATAAATAATTGTTTTCTTCTGAGGATGGCCCCTACTCGGGTCAAAACGTTTACATAACACACTTACTAACTGCTCACCAATATTTACCACTTCATCATCAACGAGGTCAAGAATTTTAATTCTTCAATCTCTTGATCCATTGATTGCAATACCGAAGTCGTCTTGGGAGGCAGAAACACCAGGTTTACGCTTTTTAGGTCAGCAATATTGGGATGTGCAGGACAGTTGTCAACGAAGAGCATCCAGGTCTTACGATTGCTCTTATAATCCACTGGCAAGTGCCGTTCATTTTTAAAACATCTGGGATATTGAGATTTCCCGATTGCGAGAGGTTTTGTTTTAACTGAGCCACTCACGTTGGCTGCCACCATCACACATATTCTTTTTTTTTGATAACTAGGGGCTTCGCCCCTGCGCGCTTCGCGCGCCAACCCCATCTCGGCGCTACGCGCCTCGGGCACTCGGCGCTGCGCGCCTCGTTGTTCGGCGCTACGCGCCTCACTATTTCCTTACGCATTGTCTAGTAGACAGGCGAATTTCTTCATGTTGATTTAATGACAGGTCCTGCACTTGCTGTCCACTTCAATTCCTTCTGTGCTTACTTTTCTTTTTTTCATCAATCTAAGCTTCCATTCGTTGGTTGAAAATTGGTGTTCCTTCTCTATTGATATCTGTCTATCTCCTTGACTTTCTGAATCATTTTTGCTACCGCTCTGCCCGTTATTCTCCAAAATCACCTTCTTTATATTATTTTTTTCTCTATATTTATGTTGCTGTTCACTCCGTAAAACACCTCTTTCTCTTGTGGTCAACATCGATCATGGTCGTCCTCTTGCCTGGTTATAGGAATATTTGTTTATTATTATTCTCTGGCTTATTTGGTTCTTCGCACTTAAAATTTTATTTTCCTTTTTCCTTTGTGATACTTCCGACCATCCACCATCTTCATCGCCTTGTCTGCTGGTTGAAACTCCTCCTTTCTGTTCGTTGGTTGAAAAGCCAGTATGATATTTTTTGTTCGCTTCCCTATATTTTCGCTGCTGTTCCCGTCGTCTAATTTTTCGCTCTTCTATGTACATCACATTGGTTGGTCGTCCTCTCGATTTATTTTCCGAATCAATCATCGCAATCGATTCTTCCAATTCTTCGACACCCTTCGTTGAATTATTTTTACTGCCGCTCTGCCGGTTATTCTCCAAAATCACCTTCTTTAAATTATTTTTTTCTCTATATTTGCGTTGATGTTCATTCCGCAAAACACCTCTTTCTCTTGTAGTCAACATCGATCCTGGTCGTCCTTTTTCCTGGTTATACGAATATTTGGTGTATATTATTCTATGGCTTATTCGGTTCTTCGCACTTACAATTTTATTTTCCTCTTTCTTTTGTGATACTTCCGACCATCCACCATCTTCATCGCCTTGTCTGCTGCTTGAAACTCCTCCTTTCTCCATTGTTATCGTAAATCCTGGCTGTCCTTTTGACTGTTTGGTGATATATTTAGATTTATTATTATTTGATTGTTACTTTTCATACTTATTACTCACTATCTGAATTTTATTTTGGTTCTGCAAAACATCAAAGTGTCCACTGTCTCCGTCGCCGGTGAAAAGTAGCGAGAATTGTGTTCCATATTGTGATCCGATCCGGTGTGAATGAATTTGTTCTTCGCGATACACGATTAAACATATCTTGAAAATATCCGCAGCTGCATATATTGCATTTTTATTTACATGTGATTTGTAATCACCAGGTCACCTAATCACAGCACCGTTTGACTCATTACCTGTAATAAAACCCGCAAATGTAGACCAATTATCCACTATATTTGAAACGATACTCAGTCTCACCTCTGCGTGTCGATCTTGAGTGCCGTATACACAATACGCCAACGCGCGAAAAAGACAATTTCTGTCGGGAATCATCGTGATAATTTTCGTTTGCATGTTCATTTTTTGCGCGTCAGAAACAGATACCTATAAAGATATTCGTCAAAGACTGTCATAAACAGCCGATGACAGCTGTCAAAGGGTTTGCTAGATGCTTTTTGTTTTGTTTTCGGGATCTCACCCCACCGCCAACTTCATGCGTATACTATTGTTATTATAATCTTTTTTTACTATTGTTATTATAATCTTCTTCTACGTTCATTTGTTTGAAACTTTCTTATTAGATAGAGAGATTTTCCTCCCGTGCATTTTTCGCCTTCGAATTTCAATGTCTTGTCCGGGATTGATCTATAAAATAACCAAGTCTCATTTGCATTAAAAATTTCTTTATCTCTGAATTTCGCGTGCAAATTAGACCAAACTCTTTCCAACCAATCGCTCACATCACACTGTTCAACTGACAAAGACTCACCAGCAAACTAACCAGCGACGATCCTGTGTATCGCTTTAAAACGGTTGATCCAACTCATTGAGCAACTGAAGTTAGGAATCTTCAACTCTCGAGCAAAAAAGTTAGCTTTTTCTTGAAGCAGAAAGCGTCTTTATAGGTATTTGTGGGTATTCTCTCATTATGCTGAAGCTTAAACCACTGTAATAGTGCTTTATCTACCTGTTTTTGAGTGGATACCCCCACACGTTTAGATTTCAAAACGTTGACATTAAATAGAGGTTCTATCTCATGTTTATTCTTCTTTATTGTGGATATTGTAGAATGAGACAGGACGAATTCCTTTGCAAGGGTTACATTTGATTCACCAGCTTCTCAACGGTGCACTTTTTTCTCCAATTGAGAAACACTTTCGCTTCACGGAACTCATTTTCGCTTGCGTTACGAGTCTTAACTTATTTATTTATTTTTTTTTATCGTCAAAATATGTCGCTATAAGTAGATGGTTGCTCAAACCGGATTCGTACTATACAGATATGTTTTCATACCATGTCTATATGAAACCTAATTTGAGTTTGCATTTTCGTCGCTAAAAACAGTTAGTCGTTATAAACGAAGTCGTTATATTCGGATTCTACTGTATGTACTGTGACGCTGGTTTTGACTGCACCTCGGCCACATTGGCGTAACTACGGGGGGGGGCTTGCCACCCAGCCCCCCCCCCCCCCCCCCCCCCCCCCCGCCCGGATACTGAATGCCCACCCCAGAAATACCAATAATTAGAGATTGAAAAATTCGCTTACACAGTGATTATAAAACATCCCCCCCAAATACCTCTAAAAAGTATAAAAACAACGCCAAGTAATTTGAACAGTGTTTTTCTGAAGAGAAAACTTTTTAATGTATCATGAGAAGATATATTTGAAAAAAATGAAATAGTCTTAGATATTTCATTTTTGAAATTGCAAAGAACGTGGAGTATCGAAATTAGTAATTTATAAAAGTGTAACGTTCGGATTGTTCGATCTATGACAAGACAGTGGACGAACGAAGACTTGGCTGACGTGACAACGATCGACAAATTTATTGAACACTTGAGTTTGGGAGATGAAAGAGGCGTGACGTTTAAATCTAGAATCGGACTTTTAAATAAATATTCTACCGCCCACTTTTCTCAGTCTCTTTTCTTCAAAACGTTACAATAGGAAGTGAAAGACAGAATGAAACAGCCCTTCGTTGGAAACGTATTTGGGTCATAGATATAAACCAAAAAACGTTAAAATTGTTGTATGGATATATAGACCCACGAGAGCCTATAGATTGTAACGTAGCATTTTTGATGCGCGTTCCAAACGGCTCCCCGATCCCTAGATGAAACTTGAAATTAGGCATCCCTCGATCAGACCGCTAATTATTTCGTAAAAGAGCGCCAGGGCAAAGGTGACGCATCCGATACTCTAAGAGGGGACATTTTTCGGTCTGGCGAATACGACTTTTCAGGATTTTTTTTTTTTTTTTTTGTTTCGAGTAAATGCGACATCGTACATGGGATCGGCGGCAAATTCGACGGCGTTATAGGATCACAGTCGCGACGGAGCGTGACGAGAGGAGGGCCTCACACGAGGCTACGGAGAGAGTGCCAACGTAGAGATCTGCCGCGAGGGAAACCAAGGCGGACGAGATTCGCGTTGATGGCCGGCGAGCCGCAGCCTCCACTCGCCACACTGACGTCAGGCAACCTCACGAAGTCGTCACCACGCCACTGTCGAACTACGGGATACCGGAGACTTGGACAGCCAATCAGCGCCCAGCAACAGCGGGAGTCAACGATAGCGATAAATTAGGCTATAAGAATTTCGTAAAGAGAACACCAATTGGAGCGGAAGAGTTTTTCACGACTGATAGCATTTATGTTCGAGGCATGTTCGAATTGCGGCTCTGATTAGCGGAACTCGACACTCGAGTCCTGGCGACGGTTCGCTAACGTTGTTGTTGAGAAAAGAGAAAATGAAATAAAATACAGAGAGTAGTAATTTGTGTGCGTCATGGCCGAGGATGGTGTTGGCGCATTTTTGGTGTGGCTGCGAAGCGCTAAGCGCTGTTAATTCTTTGCGAACGTATTTCGAGTGCAATTTAGATCGGCGCACCGATCAACGGTTGGCCAGTTACTCGTTGAGTTAGAGAAGCACTCGAAATTTGTTTGCCGATTTCCTTGTTTGATGGCCCTAGTCTGAGTTCTCGCGAGAACACGGAGAGTAACATTTGGTTTGTGTACGGTATAAAGTCGAGTCACGGTTTTGAGTCGAGTCACTCTTGTTTCAAATTGAGTGCGGCCAAATTCCGCTGCACGGGGTCCAGTCGAGTCAGCTTGAGTGAAGGTATCACCTCTAGTGTAGGACGCATATCGTCGTGCGTGAACGCTCGGGTAAGCGGGGTGATTTGTGAAATTTGAGGGAATTGCGAATACGGATTGAGTTCGGACGCGTTGTGATAAAAGTAATACGATTACCGTGGAGACAGACGTAATTACGAATAAAAACTAAAGGTGCGATTAGCGCGTCGAAAAAGGTTTGGTTCTAGTTATTGCCCTTGCGAGTTAGCATTGTGGTTTGGCGATGAGCGCTGTATTTCGTAGAGGACGATCGCGGATAGCGCGTCGAGTACGATTTTGGTTTTGGTTTTTGAGTTATTGTTTATTATTAAGGCAGCGACTAGCGCACGTAGGCTTAGAGGTCTTCTAGATTTGTTTCTGATTTTTTTTGTTAGATCGAAGTATTTGATTTTTGAATCGCGAAGAGCGAATTTTGAATTACTCTTTCTTTTGTCGATATTATCGCTGTCGTGAAATATATTATTTTATTTTATTTTAATTTGGTTAAATAACGTGTTGGTGTCGAAGGTCTCGCTCTCTCTCCCCAAAAATTACCCCTTCGCTCTCCACGCTACTGAGCTACCGAGTTAATTGCCGAGATATAGCGAATTAACGATTTCGAGGCGTGTTAATCACGCCAGGCGGCCAACAGAAATTCGCGATATTCTTTTAGATCCAGTTTACATCGCGGGACGCCGAATTATTGTGCACGCGGTAAGTTCTCGGTCATTTCCTCCGAGTAATCAAGGTACGGGAAAAATCCACGTCACAAGATATATATGTGCTGGCTACAATATGTATAATACAATATGTATACGGGCTATTCCGCGTCAACCGGATCAGTCATCTCTCAGATATTTTTTTAATTTGGCATGTGGATTGTGTAAGGGGAGTTAGATTTTTGTGCCAAAGCGCGAATCTCATAATGCAAAATTCGATTTTTTATTAACAATAACAAATTAGACTCCCATTTTTTTCAAAAATTCATAACTTCGGCAACAAATTAGATACAATTTTTTTTTTTTTTTCAAATTACGCGGAAAGCTCCATAGAATTTAAAAAAAAATACGAAATGGTAAAAAAAAGTTGTTATCAATTGTTTATTTAACAATTAATTTTTCAAAGATTTTTAAAACAGTGACCGACACGATCAAAAAATTTTTTTAAAATTCTGACATGTTCCTTGAACTGTACTACAACCTGTGAATTAATTCCAGAGGGGTGTTTTTCTTCGTTTTCGAGTAAAAAATCATTAAAGGTGTCGATGCGCATGAAATTGCGGCGCGTCGAGTCTCTACGTAATGGCGGGCGGCCGGTTGCCGTCCACCGCTACCCCGCGGCGGCGTCGCGGCGTTATTTTAGAGTCATTTTCACGATGTAGGACATGATTGAAAAATCTGAAAAAAATACTGTACCTTCACAAGGCCTGCTCAAAGCGATAAGTGAAGTTTCAAGAATGTGTTTTTCACCGTTTTTTTATTACAGAGATTCAAAATAACAGTTACGCACCATGAGAGTGCACATAAATGATAATAATTACATAACTTGCTACTTATTTTAGTACTTATAATCACCCCCGAAGATATGTGGAAGCTGCGAAATGAACGCACTTACAATTATATATTTCATACAAATAAATCGCTTATTCTATGGATACAATCTATTAATCTTTGATCAAACTGGGCATTAAACTTAGAAATGTGAGCAAAGGTTTTCGTCATAACTTACATGGCTATCTTAGCGCATAGATTTACGGGTAAATGACTCATCAGAGGAAGAGTAAACCCTACATTCTACAGTTTTTATAGATAGAGGTAAAAATGAATGGAATCGTCGAGTGCCTTCAACCGTTATTGCTTGGTTCAATCGCGGCTTCAATAATTTTTCATGTTCTTCGTGTTCGCTGTTGCTGCAGAAGTCAAATGCGATATTTTTTAATGCACTCACACTCCATTCGAATAATTGCCTTGGAGTCAAAATAAGATTTTCATTGGGCCGCTGTAGGCTTGCACGTGCAGCAAATCTTTTCACAGTTCCACCAATGCCATCACATGGACTTTTTCCATGTGACGTTGCAAAGAAATGCCATTCAGCCTCGACATTGAAGTCGTCAAAATGATGAGTCAAATTAATGAAGTTGCTTTTATTTTTATATTGTGCACTAGCACCGTCAGTAAAATAAATCATTTTCTTGATAACTTCACTACCGAAGAACTCAAAAAGCTTACCGATTAGTTTCTTCTGAAACAGATGGACCGCGACTGTATTATGTTGTAGATTTTCTGATATGATAACGAAGCTTTTATGCTTTAAGTCCTCATTTTCAACATAATACACAACAAAAGGATGGATGGTAGCTTGATTGTTATTCCAGTGGAAGCTTTGAATTTCATCTTGAACAACAAATGCATAGTTTTCAGCAAAGTCACCCAAAACTAAGAACTCCCCTGGTTGTAGACGATGTTTTCTGTCTTTCAAATATGCACTTTGCTGTTTAGCAATGAAATCATGTTTCTTGAGGGCTATCGTCTGTTCCTTTAGCGTCTCGAGGAACGTTTCCGTTTCTTGCGTGATCGTTTCTAAAACAGATCGATCCGTATGAGTCCACCGTTTGTAGCTAATACTTTCTACGAAATTATCGTCGAATAAACTTTCCATTTCGTGTGTAACCATATCAAAACTTGGACAACTACTACAATCACCGAGATAGCACAAAGGATTCGGAGAGTCACACGATATCTGTTTTATCAAATCGTGGTACGTTCTTTTGAATGTCTGACAAATTGAGCTAACCGCCACCAACATAAGTTTCACATTCTGGTGAATTTTGCAAACACAAACTGTATGTGTTCCTGTTGGTCCAGCTAAAATACACTGCTTTGGGCGGAGTTCCGCGAATTTTGTAAATCCAATTTTATCATTCGGATGCTGTTGCTTGAACGCGGCGTAAGCTTCCTTCAGATCACACAAAACAAGTCGTTTTTGGACTTGATGTTTTGAACCATCCACATCGCGAAGAGTGACAAAATCTTTCTGACCAGGCATGATCCGACTTATTTCATCAGAACAGTAAAATTCCACTACATGAGAGACAACATCATCACAAAGAGTGCGAGATGGTCTTGGATCTGGGGAGGATCCAAATCCACGCTCACTTTGCAATATTTTAGCTTTACGAGCCATTCTATATGAACAATCAAATTGTAACTCCAATTCTCTGATGGACCAACTACGAGGAGTCATTGTGAGATATTTAATTTTGTCCGCGACACACTTCGCGTTGATAAACAATTCTTTCACATCACACAACAATTCTTGCCCGATATCATTCTCAAGAAACATTTCCACACTGCTCTGTTCACTAATTGGTGAAGGTGAAACAAGATCGTCACCACTCGCATAATTATGATTCATATCACTTACCTCGTTTTTATCAGATGGAGTAATTGTGTTGCATTTGTACAATTTTATTCGACAATCCATGCACACATATTCTCCTAGGTCCGGAAACTTTTTCCGTAATGCTGGTGTCACTGGCTTTACCAAATTTCGCACCCAATTATGGCCAACTCTTTGGAAAGGATTACAGCACCGTTTCACATCTGTTGTAGACATTGCTTTCAGAAATGAATTACTTGTGTGAAGAATGAGACGATGTATTGCACTGATCGCTACACTGGTATTCGATTGAATGTTATGCATTTTGAAATGCTCGAAATTTATACTCGTTCAGAATAGTGCTTCACCCACCCAACAACTCTTCTGATTGGTTGAATTCCACCAATGGGGCTAACATAATGAAGGTGCATTTCAATGTACCTGACTTTAGCCAAATGACCCCTTCGCGGAATCGAGGTGGTGACCCGGACTACCTGGATAATGAAGGATTTAGGTGACGCATGCACAGGTGGACGTATTCCATATCCTGGAATATAGTGCTTCACCCACCCAACGACTCTTCTAATTGCTTGAATTCCACCAATGGGGCTAACATAATGCAGGTGCAATTCAATGTACCTGACTTTAGCCAAATGACCCCTTCGCGGAATCGAGGTGGTGACCCTACCTGGACTACCTGGATAGTGAAGGATTTAGGTGACGCATGCACAGGTGCAGGTATTCCATATCCTGGAACAACACTTGACCTGTGTTCGTAATTCATGTTTGAATCATAATGCGTCATAACAAATTTCGAATCTCTGTAATAAAAAAACGGTGAAAAACACATTCTTGAAACTTCACTTATCGCTTTGAGCAGGCCTTGTGAAGGTACAGTATTTTTTTCAGATTTTTCAATCATGTCCTACATCGTGAAAATGACTCTAAAATAACGCCGCGACGCCGCCGCGGGGTAGCGGTGGACGGCAACCGGCCGCCCGCCATTACGTAGAGACTCGACGCGCCGCAATTTCATGCGCATCGACACCTTTAATGATTTTTTACTCGAAAACGAAGAAAAACACCCCTCTGGAATTAATTCACAGGTTGTAGTACAGTTCAAGGAACATGTCAGAATTTTAAAAAAATTTTTTGATCGTGTCGGTCACTGTTTTAAAAATCTTTGAAAAATTAATTGTTAAATAAACAATTGATAACAACTTTTTTTTACCATTTCGTATTTTTTTTTAAATTCTATGGAGCTTTCCGCGTAATTTGAAAAAAAAAAAAAAATTGTATCTAATTTGTTGCCGAAGTTATGAATTTTTGAAAAAAATGGGAGTCTAATTTGTTATTGTTAATAAAAAATCGAATTTTGCATTATGAGATTCGCGCTTTGGCACAAAAATCTAACTCCCCTTACACAATCCACATGCCAAATTAAAAAAATATCTGAGAGATGACTGATCCGGTTGACGCGGAATAGCCCATACGCGATATATAGGTATGCGTTATTCCCAGGTTCGCTGCGAATAAGGATTTGAGTGATGGAACAAGAGCACCTCCTATTGAGTGGCGCAACGAGAGCCTATGTCAGACTCCGATAACCGTGGTGGGGAGGTTTCAAGCGCAGCGGTAAGCGGCAATCCAGTTTTAACTTGAAACGATTCGTTTGTTTACACATTTTTGGCTACTTGATTAGTCCCGTATTGTGTATTGTGATATAACAATGTAATCCTATTGAGCCCCGGAGTATTTACTGCAGGTGCGTTGATAAAATTGATTTTTATTTTACGATTAGTCGATATATCGTATAGGTATAACATATACCTGTCACCTAACCCATTTTGAATTATATGCAATACTACGTGTTTTTTAAACTTTAATAAGCTTATTCACGAATGTTAGGATTAAAATATTGTACAAATTATTTTTTATTCAAAGTACTTATTAGAATATGAATGAGCTACGCGTTTGGGAAAGAAAATTTCGACATGTATTTGCACATAATCAAAAGTGGGATATAATGTAATATTTATAACATAGCAGACTATTTTTGTGATGCATTTTTTATTTTTTCGATGGAATTCTTGGAATTCGAAAGATGGCAATGAACGTATCTTACCTATCAATTTCACAATTTTTTTAAATTGACATTGGTGTCTCTAACTTTAAGGCAAAACATGAAGAAGGTCGAGGACATCAGGACGTTTTTTAAAACTTCTAAAGACACAAATAAAGACAATAAGATAAGCAGTGGGAGAAAACTTAATGCCAAACTCAAAGCAATTT